>NC_052612.1:53411261-53727280 GCF_016545825.1 Eucalyptus grandis
GAAGTTAGATACTTCTTAGGTTCATTTAGTCCGTCATATTCGTTCCAAAGATAAGCATATCATCAACATACAAGCACACTAAGACACCATAGTCTTTAGTGAATTTGAGTATATACACTCATCGGCACTATTATTGATGAAACAATTTGACAATATTGATCAATTAAATTTTCATATACACGCTAGAGCTTGCTTAAGTCCATAAAGAAACTTAATCAATTTACATACTTTTCTTTCATTTCCAAGAAGAACAAAACCCTCCGGTTGTTCCATGTAAATCTCCTCATTTAAGTCTCAATTTAAGAAAGTAATTTTAATATCCATTTGATGAACACAAAGATCATAAATGGAAGCTAGAGCAAAAAGAACTCGAATGGAAGTTATACGTGCAAAGAGGATATATGTATCAAATAATATATTCATTCTTTTTGTCTATATCCCTTAACTACAAGCCTGGCTTTAAAAGCTTGAATAGAACCATCGAATGATATTTTCTTCTAAAACCCATTTGCATCCAATAGGTTTTGATCCTTTCTGTAAATCTACTAATACCCAAGTATTATTGGACAAAATTGAGTCTATTTCATCATTCACAGCTTCTTTCCAAAAGAAGCATCTCTAGAAGACATAGCATCATCAAAGCTTCCACCTAATCACTCATTTAACTACAAAAGGGAAATCACATTTTTAAACTGACCTTCCTCGCTCCCACATTTTCTATGTGGGACAAAGAAAAAAACAATCATTTTATTTTAGCAAACAAAATTCCAACAGTGGCGTCCTCACGACGGAGACGCCGACCTTCGCGCCCACCAGGTCGCCGGTGACGCTCCCAAAGTAGTGTTCGGTTGCAGCCACAACAATAGCAGGACCCTCAATGACAACGAGATGGGACTCGTCGGGCCTGGGAAAAGCCCCGTCTCACTCATCTCGCAGATAGGCACGTTGTTTGGGGCAAGGAGGTTCTCTCAAGAATCCTGGTGCCCTTCCCCACACCCCGCCAACCGTCTTGAGCAAGATGAGCTGGCAGCGGCAGCGAGTCTCAGGGCCTGGCACAGTCACGACCAGCCTCGTGGCCTTGCAAGACCCGACCTACTACTTCGTGACTCTGAACGGGATCAGTGTTGGGAGCACCTTCGCCTTTTAGCTCTTCTGGTCTGAGGACATCACGAAGGGGAACATGTTCCTCGACTCGGGACGCCTCAAACTATCGTGCCGAGAGATTTCTGCAACAAGGTTGGAATCGGAGGTGAAGAGAGTGGTGGAATTGACACCCATAGATGACCCTCAGCTGAGGCCGCAGCTGTGCTACGGAGGGACGTTCAGGCAAAGGGGCCGGTGCTGACGGCGCACTTCGACGGCCCAGCCAACGTGGAGTTGAAGCAGACGAGCACGTTCATAGAGGCTAAGGATGGCATATTTTGCTTCGCCATGACTCCCACCGATGGTCCTGGTGGGATAGTCAGTAACTTTGCTCAGACTGATCACTTGGTCGGGTTCGACATCAATAAGAATACTGTTTCTTTCAAGCCAACCGACTGCACCAAGCTATGAACCCTCTTCTTTACATTTTCTCATCCTCCGGATGAATAAATTTACTAGGAGTTTTATCTATCAACATCAAATATTCCATGTGATAAGGGTCGTGATATGGTCAAACGATTGACAAACACCCTATCAAATTTGTTGCTCATAATTAGAAAAATCATACCTGATTCCACAGAATCTCGACCATTTCATTCCTATTCGTTACTTATGAAATTGTTGGCCCTTCTTCATAAGTTATATTATGCAATCCATGTTATGATTTACCTTTGAACCTCCAAGTAAAAAGAAAAAAAAATCTCAACTCACAATTAGTCCATGCAAAATTTACATATGTTGATATATTATAACACGTGAAAGCAAAAACCTATTTTATGAATAGTGAAATTCAATCGATGATGATGCTGTTGTGCTTGTATGCCATCATTAATTCTTTCTTAACGGCTATGTGTGATCGATTTTGTCATGGTGATTGACAAATATGGTTTGCATTTTGAAGTTGACAGAGAGAAGTATTTTGGCATTCTAGATGGGAATTTGTCAGCATACCAAACCGGGATTCGTAACAAAACGCAACAGCGTGTATTATGGTGCTATTAATGGCTAAGGAAAGAATTCCAATTATGCTATCATGACCTCTTTTCACATACGGGCTCGAGCTGCAATGGTCCGCTCATCGAGTCAACCTAAGGACGAAAATGCTTAAAGAATGATGGCACCTGCAACTGCGACTGGAAGGACCGCGACATCCTTTTCTTACACCAGTTTTGTCCTTGATGTTGTACCTCAGAGTCAAGATTTGCCCGAAGACTTTTCTATGACCAGATTCCTGCAGCCACTTTTCACCAACTTTCCAACCTCGGAGAAAAAAGAGGCTAGAGAGAGAGAGAGAGAGAGAGATTCTGCTTGCGTGTATGAAGCGTCGCAGAGGGAGAGGGAGAGGGAGAGGGAAAGAGAGGGGGAGAGAGAGAGATGCGGAAGAAGGAGGTGGTGATATGTGGTGCGGTGGATTTCTTGGGGACCTTTCAGCTGTTGCAGGTTTTGGCGCCGAAGCCATTCGGATTAAGATATTAATCTGCCGCTCACCGCGAGCTTCTTCACCTTTTCTTCAGAAGGGTTTTATTATCAAATGCTTAAATGCTCTTCTTCCCGGCATCGTTACGATCACCATCTTGATGCATTTTCTGATGATATAGACGCAAGGTTTGTATATTTTTGGCCCTTGATAATTATAATAAATAAATAAAAAATCATAGGAAAAAGTGTGGTGGACTTGAGAATTATGAAATTATGAAGCGATTATAGTTTCTACAACAGTTTAGATGATCTTTATTGCTCACACACATTTCGATCGTCTGAAGATTACATGTTTGGAATTCTTTATGCTTGCTCATATGTTCTTTCCATTTACCTGATCCTTTTCTTTGTCATTACTTATCTTTTGTCCTGATTTTCTTTGTGAAGGAATTTCTGATTCCTTGAAACCGGTTCAACACTAAATCGAACCCCTAAACTTGTGCGGAAGACGAACCAGGAAAACACATGCATCACCAATCCTAAGGCACATCACAGAATTAAACATACCTTGTTAGTCACAGATTAAACACTAACGCCGATATGAGGAAGAGAATTTGGCCATGTTCGATCCGATGACGTCAATTCACCTTGAAGGGAAGATGAGTGTCGCCTTGCTTACTATTCTTTCTTTTTGGAAGTGTTTTTGAGGGAGAGAGGGAGGAGGAACGTACGTTAAAACCAAAAGGTACGTTCCTCCCTCTCTTTCCCCTTATATACGTCATCTCCAAAAATAAACGTGTCCCTTCATCATATCCTCTATCCATGGGCCCTAATATTGTAGGCCGGGCTTTTAGGCCCAACATGGGCGGACGAGCATACTTAGGGCCCACACATTAATAATTAAAACCATCATCTCCCACTCGCACATAGTAATGAACAAATCCTCTTTACCTCTTCAACATTCACATTGAATAATCATGACTGAAGATACTTTGAGTACTGTTACCATACATCTGTTAGGAATATATAGCAACTCATAATGGGCATCACACTCGAGTAGACTTAGTATGCAAAGTACCATAGATCGATCGATCACATTTATATCTCTCTTGATCTCTTTTAAACAATGATATATATATTGTATTCACAATTATGATTATCCCAAAGACAGTCATAATTGGTCAACCAATGAATATAAAAACTACAATGTAATTCCCTCCAAATTCGATCTTTCCTTCAAACTCTCAATTTCAATTTAGTTTGCTTTTCTAGAAATATCCCATTAGATCGAATCAACTCATGACCATTAGCAACATCCTAAGATAGCAAACACTAAATAGAAATCTTGAGAATAAGTAAGAGTCATGAGGGCACTCAAATTGAGGAACTCTTTTCCTCAAGAGTCTCACACGGCATTAAAAGTTGAGATCAAACTTTTGCTACTCTTATTGGTCGTCTCATGTATACATAGTATGAAATACGTATTACAGTATTAACTCCTTTCCCATGGAGTGTATGTCTACACCTTCAATACCGTACAGATGATAGTTTAGATATACACAATATCTAACTTAAGTTCACTTATCTACTCATTCACATAATTCATCAGAACTCATATCTAGCATCTTAGACAGATAAAGTAAAATATGTGGGGTATTTTACTTTCGGACATAGTATATATCATGTTCTCATCTTAACACTTAGTTAATGCGACATAAATATTTTAAGCTTGAGCTCTCGATTATCACGTAAATAATAAGCTTAAAAACCGTCTCATCTTTATTTATCACATAGTAAATAGAGGCAATTACCCGTGTGAGTGGGTCAATCTTATATCTGTCCGACATACTTTCTCAACTTAAAGTAATGCATTGAGTATTAAGATGCATAAAGATCAAACAAAGATTCATAGGCATTAATGATAAAAAAAAAAACACAAATTCATTAAATGTGAACACTTCAGGGAAATTACAATATTCAGTACATCAAACTCTACGCAATCCTAGAGATTTTACATGACCACAAAACACATCTCTAGGTATTGGCTTTATCATAGGATCTTCTACCATTCTATGCGTAGATGTACCGTAAGTTCACATCCTTTCATGCAACCATATCTTTGACAAAGTTATACTTGATATCTATATGTTTGGTCTTCCCATGATATTTTGAATCTTTGGTGTACGCTTATAGTGCTTGGCTATCACAGTTAACCAATAATGGATTTGCAGCTTTCTCAATAACACATAAATGATCTAAAAATCTCGTAAGCCAAACTTCTTCTTATACCGCTACCGATAATGCCACGAACTCAGCTTCCATTGTGGACAATGCTATACACGTTGCTTTTACCGCTCCATGATATGGCGCCATTATTCAAGAAAAGCAAATCCGGAGATAGATTTTCTTTCATATAAATCTCCTCCCAATCAGCATCTAAATAGCCTTCAAGTCGCGTATCATTTTTAATTCAGCTTGTAATCAGCGGCCTCGAGATACCTCGGTATTCTTTTAACGGCTTTCCAATGTACTTGACCTGGATTGGATTGGTATCTACTCACCATTCCAACTGCAAACATATGTCAGGTCTTGTACACATCATAGCGTACATCAAGCTCCCAACAGCACTAGCATAAGGAACATATTTCATTTGTTCCTTCTCTTGTGGAGTCATTGGACACGCTTATGGCTCAATCCTTCACCTTTTGCAATAGGAGTGTCTACGGGTTTACAATCTTGCATACGAAATCGCTCTATAACCTTATTTATATATGTTTCTTATGAAAGAAATAGCGATCTCTTCGAACGATCTCTTGAAATCTTAACTCCAAGAATGTATGCAACCCCACCCATATCCTTCATCTCAAAGTTGGAAAACAACCAACTCTTAATGATTAACAAACTCCATATTACTTCCGGCAATTAGTATATCATCAACATATAATAATATGTTCACAAATTAATCTTTGATCTTTTGATATATACACAATGATCATCATCTATCATTGTAAAATCATATGCCATTATAGCATTATGAAAACGTATATACCATTGTCTTGACGATCGCTTAAGGTCATATATCGACCTCAAAAGTCGTCATACATTTTTTCTTGGCCTTTCATTATGAAACCAACAGGTTGTTCCATATATATTTCTTCCTCTAATTCTCCATTGAGAAAAGCAGTCTTACATCCATTTGATGTAACTCAAGATCCATACTAGCCACTATTGCTTAATAATGCGAATCGAGGTAAATCCCATTACGTGATAAAATGTTTCTTCATAATCAATCCCTTCCTATTGATTATACCATTCACCAAAAGACGAGCCTTATGTCTTTCTATCGAGCCATCAGCGCTTTATTTTGAAAACTCACTTGTTCCCAATAGTTTCACGTTCTTTTGGAAGATCAACCAATTTCCAAAATTGGTTTGACTTCATTGACTCAATCTCCTCTTCCATTGCATGAATCCATTTTTCCTTCTTAGGGCAATTTAGAGCCTCATTAATATTTCTCGGCTCATCTTGATCTTGCGGAGCAATCATAAAAGTTTTCCCTTCAATGTCAAAACGTCGACGGGGAATACTTTTGCGACTTGTTCGCCGTATGGGAGATTGTACACTTTGCACATCATTCCCCATTATGCTCCCACTAGGATTAGATAATGATGATGTCGTCTCATCACGTGGTTGTAATTGAGAATGAGTAATTTAATTCATCACTTCTCATATTATTCCCACTTGGACGAACTCCACTAATATCATTATCTTGATCCAAGGTTTCAAATAGGGAGTAATTTTCCCCTATTTCGCCCTTCTTAGGAAATTCATCCTCTAAGAATGTAACATCCCGTGATTCAAATTCAGTTATACTCCCACTTTCCTGCTCACTTATGAACACATACCCTTTCGAGTGTTCGGAGTATCTTATGAAAATACTCTTCTTTCCTCTAGGACCCAATTTCCCAAACTTGTGAGAGGGCTCATGAGAATAGGCAACACAACCCCATGGCTTAAGAAAACTTAAGTCTGGTTTTCTACATGTTCATAACTCATATGGAGTGGAAGTAATTGATTTGGAAGGCACTCGGTTAAGTATATAGGCAGCAGTTAACAACACATCACTCCAAAAAGTGATAAGTAAGTTAGCATGCGCCATCATGGACCTAACCATTTCCAATAGGGTTGTTTCGCTTTTACAACACCATTTTGTTGAGGAGTATATGGAATAGACAACGGTCTTTCTATTCTTTTCATCACATAATTTTCTAAACTCATCGTATAAATATTCTCGACCTCGATCGGATCTTAATACTTTTATTTTCTTGTTTAATTGATTTTCTATCAAGTTCATAAACCCTTTGAAATAACTTAACGCTTCAGATTTATGAGAAATCAAATAGACATATCCGAATCGAGTATTATCATCTATAAAAGTGATGAAATAAATAGACACATGCCTTCCTCTCACATTCATTGAACCACGACGTCAAAATGGATTAAATGCAGAGGAAATTCAGTTCTTTACCTTTTCCAAATGGTTTCCTTGTCGTTTCCCTATTAGGCAATGCTCACATATGGGCAAATCGACTTTTCAATATTGCCCAACAAGCCCTCTTTGGCTAGTCTATTCATACGTTGTTGCCAATATGACCAAGTCTAGCATGCCACACATTCATATCATTATATATGAATTAGGAGACGTGAGAAGGCAATAACAAACATTTGCATTAACATAGTCAATATCTAATACAATGAAACCATCCAGAAAATAACCACAACTATAGAAATTTGTATCCAAAACAAATCCATACATTTATTATGGAAGTTCATATTAAAACCTAGCTTGACCAATACTAAAATAGACACTAAATTCAACGAATCTCCCGAGCATACAATATATCATGTAGGAATAAAGTGCATCCACCACGCATGTTCGGTTGACATGTATCAATTCCTTTACTTCAACTCGGAGTTATTTCCACATAGATCCACTTAGTTCCAGCTTGGTACTCGTTGGAATTCCACGAAGGATTCTCTATCCTTCGCTACATGGTCTGTCGCTCCCGAATCCACAGCCCACAAAGGACTAGACTTAGTTAAGAATATAGAACTCGACACATAAGCAAAGTTCTGAAAGGTACAAGGGGCGTATACCTTCTTTGGCTCACGACGCGAGCATAGTGACCCTTCTTGTCACAATTGTAACACTTCACCCTTGTAAGCTTCTTCATTCGAGGACGCTTTCCTCTTTCATGTTCGTTGCTTAGGTTTCTTCCTTGAAGGACTTGCTTCCTTGCCTTTCCCTTTATCGAACCGCTTAGGACGTTTGCGCTTGTAGCTCAAGCTCCATGTGAGCTAGAATCAGCAAGATAGATTTCAGCTACGGCTTAACCGCCAAGAGGCGGTCCTCTTCCACTCAAGATGACGCACCGCATCCTCAAAAGTTTTGATATTCTCATTATGAGTCGGTGCACCTTCATATGCTCCCAACTCGAGGCAAGGAACGAATCACCGTTGCACTTGCTGTTCATCGGTCGGGACATGGCCAGCATCTTTCACTCATGAATCATGTTTGACATCTTTCTAAGATGTTGCTTCATGGTCTCGACCATGAGGCTTCTTATAAGAGTCAAACCTAATAGTGAGTTGTCTTAGTCTAGTCACCGAAGTATGACCAAACCTTGCTGCCAACGCTTCCCACATTTCCTTGGCATCCTCAAACGCCTAAACTCTCGCATGATGTCATTTTCCATGCTACTCGGTAATGTAATGCGAGCAAAGAGTTCTTTCTTTTCCATGCAACAAATGCTTCCTTATCTCTCTTGGTGTGCAATGTTTCCTTCTTCGGGTTCTACCATGGTTAGGTTAAGAGCTTCTAGTGCCTCTTGCTCTTCTAGCACATATTGGATTTTCATGTGCCATATTTCATAGTTATCGCCATTGAGCTTTTCACCTTGTTCAGCTCGGCAACTATGCTCTTTGTGGCTAAAGCTATTGATCGAACACATCGGACATATATGCACGAATTATTCATGCCTATCATTTATGCATCCATTTCGCAAGACCCATCATATTAATGAACAATTTCAAGTAAGGTTTTAGAATCAAAAGGTCACTATGTTTCCAATCATCCTCCAAAAATTTATAATTGTCTTATGCAAAATAAATTCTATGAAGTTACAAAAACTTCTATGAACTACCCACAGCAGTTAACAATAATAGAAAGCAAATAATATTTGACATCCGATAGAATAATAATGCTTTCACATAATACAACTAACATATTAGTTGACAATAACTAGGTAGAAAACATTACATAAGATGTCCACAAAGCACACTAAACAAAGACCAGCCAATACATCTAACACTAAGTTAGTACACTAACTGGGAAAGATCCTCTTTGTTCAATTTCTTGATCTTTTCCTTATAACAATCCAGTAATAATCATCTATAAAATCCATCACAATTTTCCTATATGAAGCGGCTTTGTTGACATCTCATATGCGATTCAACACTCCTTGTCATTCTGGTGGAAGAGTGTTCATGAAAAATCGCACCATCTCGTATGACATGGGACAACAATTCCATATAACATTTTGAATTTTCCCGTTGACTTCAAGAACATGATCTATTAAGTCACCACTCTCCCATCGATGATCACTCAGCTCACTATCAACTTAAAGCCTTTCCTTTTGTTCATCGGAATTACACAAACAGGTGTGGCAACCTAAGGGGAGGCATTATTCCTGCAGTAAATGCAGAACAAATAAGGGATCACATATAATCCACATAGACTTAATTGAAAAAGAAACACATTATTTTCCCCTTTTTTGTTTGGGTCAACGGTTAAAGTCAACAGTCAACGGTCAACGGTTGCCGGGTCGAGGTCAACGAGCGGTCGGACCTGGCCGGGCCTGGGTCGACGAACCGACCCGGCACGGCGGTATGCATGCAAACCGACGCCACGATGACATCGTGCCTGCCATGCGCTCCTCGCACGCGCCTATCGACAGTACCCCCGCGCACCTGGGCGCCGCACGTGCGCGCTGCCGACCCCGCGCATGCACGCACGTGCGCTGCCGATCGTGCGTGCTCCAGCCCACGCAGCGTGTCCGGCCTTTGGCGCTTGCCCACCCGCTGCACCTGCCTCTCGACGAGACCTTCCATTCAACTTACTCGTAAATGGATTTTGACTTACTTTAAACCTGAAAATGGATGAACAATGCTCAGTGTCGGATTTTTCCGCCTCGATCAGTGTCGGCCAATTAATTTCACAAAATTAATAATAAATCATCCATAAACACAGGGGTCAGAAAACATGGAAAAGAATCGGGAAACAAGTTTACCTTGAAGGGAAGATGAGTGTCGCCGATTTGAGCAAGAGAATTTGGCCATGTCTTTATATAAGTCCCCTCAAAAATAAAACTGCTCTTCATCATATCCTTTTATCCATTTACCTAATATTATAAAGTCAGACTCAACACAAGGATCGGGCCAATTCTAGGCCCATCACATTAATAATTAAAACCATCACTTTGTTTTGGGGTTTTTTCTACCTTTTGCTTTTACCCTTTGTCATTTAATAGGACCTCCTTTTCTAGGTTTGCTTCTCAATTCTGTTCTCCACGATTAGAACGATTAAGAGAAGCATGGTGGAGATCTTGTTATGATTCCTGCTGCTGATGTACTGTTTCACTTTCGGCTTCGTACTTCCGATTTGTCATCCTAGAGTTCTCTAATAAGGAAAATGTAAATGAAAATATTAATGTCCCCAATCGATCAATGGAGTCTTTTAACTCTTTTGATCCAAGTAATTTCAGGTTTAGGGTTCCCATTCGTCGTGGACTAATTTTTCAGCGGTGCTTTGCATGCTGGAGTCCTAATAAGATACTTGGACACATGGAAGATTGTATTTTGACCTTGCCAGTACTGTTCGTTTCAAGTCATTCAATCATCCTCCGAATGAATTAACTTACTAAAAACTTATTTATCAAGTTTATAAATCTTCCGTGTGATAAGTGTCGTGATCTCGATCAAGTGCCAAAAACGCCCTGACATGGACACAGTCAGCATACTTCCTGAACCCTATCTACTTTCTTTTCTTTTTCTTTTTGGCTCATAATCAGGAAAACTGTATCGACTCTATAGATCTCAAACATTTAACTCCTTGCAAATGCTATTCTAGGCCGTTCTTCAGAAATTTATGATTCTAGTCTATGCTACGATCTAGCTTCGAACGTCCGAAGGAAGGAAAGAAAATTCTTAACTCAAAAATAGTAAATCCATACAATTTATCTTTGTTGATATTATAAAACACGTGAAAAAAGCAACTTATTTATTCAAATGAAATTTTGAGATGATTAGTGAATTTAATCAGACAATTAGACGCATCTCAATTCAAATTTCTTTTTAAAGACGATGATCATCTAATTATCTCTTTAGCAAATCATAAATGTCACCGAGCTTGTCGTGGCAATTGACAATCATGTTTTGCATTTTGAAGTAGATGAAAGAGAAGAAGTGCTGTCGCATTCAAGATGGGAATTTGTCAACATACCATATCGCAATTCGCGACAAAATGCAACATTTTTTTTTTTCGGTACTATTAGTAGCTAAGAATAATTTCTATGATACTATCACAAACTTTTTTTATGTAAGGAAAAAGTTACAAAAATCTCAAATTTTACTGGAGAACATATATTTACCCTAAATTATTTTTTAAGATACCAAATATCCTAAACTTTGCTCACCACACGCATTCATTCCAAACTTTTTCTACAATATCAAAATCCTAAACCTTTTTTGCAACCAAAATTTTGAGACAACCGTACATAAATAAAAGTTTGGACAAATATATTATATTATATTATATGTTGTAAGTCAAATGTGTCACATGGAAGATAAATTGCTTTTCATATGATCTCCTCGGGTTTACGCGGACCGCGACAGCGGGCGGTTCCCAGGTCACCAAAAAAAAAAAAAAAAAGAGTGGAGATATGGCTGTCATGAATGAAGTTTTTGGGGTTTTGATTGCTTTTTTCTTTTATTAATCATGAGAACCTAATAGCTAAGGGGTGGTCCCACTTGTCAAGTCGCCTAAGGACGAAGCAAGAAAATGCGCAACCTGCGACTGGGGACGACCGAGTGCAGGGACGACCTTACCGTAGCCAATACCAGATAAATGTCACCGGATTCTCTGTACACTGTGGATAGCTCAAGACTTCATGTGACGAGATTCCCGCCTGCCACTTTCACCAACTTTACAATTCTCGTGAAAAAAGAGACCAACGAGAGAGCGTCAGATTGTGCTTGCGTGTTTGAAGCATTAGAGAGAGAGAGAGAGAGAGAGAGAGAGAGAGAGAGAGATGGAGACGAAGGTGGTGCTGATATGTGGTTTAGTGGGTTTTCTGGGGCTTCTCTCAGCGGCTACGGGTTGGTGCAGAAGCCACTCGATCAAGGTACTGATCCGTCCCTCATTGCTCTGAGCTTTTCTCTTTTTTTCCAACAGGGTTCTGTTCGGATGCCTAGATAGTTTTCTTCCTCCGCATCGCCGTGATCATTATGTTAATGCGTTTCTCGGTGATGGTAAGCAAGGTATTTTCTGGTCCTTTGTAGAAATGTCAGGAACGAGCCTGATGCACTGAGAATTTTGAGATCATCAAGCGATTGTTGTTTCTACAACAGTTTTGGTGGATCTTTTCGTGCTCGCACACGCTTTAAGTGCTTAAAGATTACAGCTTTGGAATTCTATTTGTTTGCCCATGTTCTTTTTTGATTTACGTGTTCCTTTTCTTTGTCATTACTTGGATTTTTCCTGATTTCTTGTTTCTGTTGGGTTTTTTTCCCTTGGCTTTACCCCTTGCCATTTAATAGGACTCTTTCTGGGTTTGTTTTTCAATCTGTTCCTAATGATTTAGAAAAACTTGAGAAAAGCGTGCGGAATAGTTTGTAATCGATTAGTGCTATGAATGTACTATTTCACTCAGATTGCAATTTCTTGGTTTTGATCTTCCTGAGTTCTCAAAAAGTAAAAATGCAGATGAAAGCACTGTTTTACTGTTCAGTCTCTTCAACCGATTACTGTAGTCTTTTAACTCTTTGATCCCAGTAATTGCAGTCTCTTAAGCACTGTCGCCTTGTTCAGTCTCTTCAATCAATTACTGGAGTCTCTTAACTCTTTTGATCCCCGTAATTTTAGGTTTAGGTCACATTTGGCCTGGATTAATTTTTCAGCAGTGCTTTGCAAATAAAGAATGAGCCTATCTGCTGGAATACCTGCAGTTCTGCTTAATTGCAGAGCCTTTCTTTATTGTGAAACAAAATTTCTTGTCAAGAAAATGCCTTTCTGGAAGCACAATTTTCCTCAATGTTTCTGTATACATGACAGTACATTGAGAATTTGCTCACTCGCTGAGCAAAAGGCAGTAATCCATGAAACAACAAATGCTTTAGGTAAAAAATCAAAGGAGGTTAATTGGGGCAAAGGGAATGCTTCAGCTGCTAAATACAAAGAAGTCCTACAACCTTTCAAGAAAGTCCAGCCTAGAAAAATACAGCAGCTAAATACAGCATGACTATCTTTTAGGCTGTTTTTAGTGCTATGTGGATTTATCCGGTAAAAGAAAGTTCTACTAACTAACTTGTAAATTTAAAAGTTGCACACTCTCTGCCTATATCTTATAGCAACAACTATCATAAGAAATTTATGGTACTTTTTAAGTTGATCTTGTGAGCCTAGAAGTTGGAGAGACATGAAATTGGCATATTTTAAGACCTTGCGACCTCATCTCTTCACAAGAATCGAAACCAGTTTGTTAGTTATTGAAGGTCTGATAATTGGAATTCCATGCATTTTTAGTATAGCTCTTAGATGAACTTCCTAGGCCAAACATTAAGCACATCTAAGCCAAACATTACTACTTGCTAAAACAAGATGAGAAGCCTAGATTAGTGTCAAAAGATAACAACAAAGAATCACCTACAAGTAGCCTTTACCTTTGGTAAATGAAGGAAGAACATGCCTTATGGTTTGGATTAAATGAAATCTGTGCTTCTCTTGCTTGGTATTTTGCGCGGAGCCATAACGGAATTCGATTTTTGTCTTCAATGCTGAAGTTTGCAATTGATGGAAAACACAAGTTGAAGGATCTTCAAAGAGTGTTCCCATTTTATAGAGGAGCTCAGAGATTATCTTATTGCACAATTGTTAACATAGACAGACGATGAGATTTTAGGTGCTCATGGTGCAACTTTATAACTAAAGGGTGGCAACTAGAATCTAGGTCCAACCGTGGGCATGAGTCCTGGACAAGTTTGGACCATGTATTGCAATTTACCCTAGCTTCTATCAATTGTGATTGGCAAGAGCACACTTGATATAAAGTATATTGAGTATTGGAATGCGAAGTGCCACCTGTACAGTAATGTTTAACCTTTTTTGCAACCAAAATGGATTGATCAATGGATCTTCTATGCCATCATTCTCTGTGAGTCTTTGTCCATCCTATGCTTTAACACAGATCAGCATCCTCATGACTTATCACCAGAGGGTGAGTCTTTTGCGTATAAACTCTGCGAATTAATGAAGTCCCAGCGTTGCAATTTCCATGCATGTGGAATTTGGTCTGTATATAGCATACCCGAGTATGAAACTTTACTGTGTGCATACACATGCATGCAAAACGTTGTCTTTATTCTTATTTCTCAAATAATTGATAGTTGCTTACCAAAACTGAGAAAAATGATCAATAGCTATTCCATTAATCAGGGTTCGAAGTGCATGTCACAACTCCTACGCAATGTGCCTATCCCTGGACTCCAGCTCTGCCTCTTGGGTTAACTTCCGCTGTGGCTCTTATGATAGCTCAAGTAATTATCAACGTGGCAACCGTTGCATTTGCTGCAGAAAGAACCCAACCATCAAATTCTAACTGGACCATGGCACTGGTCTTCTTCGTTGTTTCCTGGTAATTTTCACTGAAATTCAGGGATTCAAATCCGTTCAGTCCTCCTTTATTGCCTTTGCATGAGTTTCCTTACAAGAGCTGTATGGGAAATTCAAAACATGATGTCATAGATTGGCTTCTCACCTTGTGGAATATTGAAGTGTTTTTACAGTCTATTTAATCTTATATGCTGTGAAAACAATGACTTCACGTGATTTTTGGTGCGGCTTGCTACATTCTACTTTTTCCTCCAGTCTGTCTATTCAATTGCACTAGATGGATCCTGAGTGTGGCATAACTGCAATTGCCTGGCTAATTAATAGTTTAATGACATTAAACATGCTTAGAAGGGTAATGAAACCAATTCCTCGACATCTTAGGAGCTTTAAGCTGACTCAGATAATCCTTTCTGTGGCTCAACTCACTGGACCAGGCACTGGTCTTCTTCATTTTTTGCTGGTACTCACTGGAAAATCCAGGGAACCAAATCCATGTAGTACTCCTTTATTGCCTTTGGCATGAGTTTACTTACAATATTGATATGTGGAATTCAAACATTATGTCATTGATTTGATTGGCTTCTCACTTTGTGTAGTATTGAAGTGTTCTACAGTCTATTTCATATGTCTCTGGAAAGCAATAACTTCATGTGATTTTTTGTCGTGGCTTGCTATGTTCTACTTTTTCCTTCAGTCTATTAGCAATCAGGAAGACTAACGGATATCCCTAAGTAGTGGTATGACTACAATTGCCTGGACTCTTTGATGACATTAAACATGCTTAGAAGGTATTGAAACTAATTCCTTGACAAAATTCTCAGAGCTTTAAGCTGGCTAGATAATCCTTGGTATGGCTCAGCTATTAGCTTTAAAAATAGGTCAGAGGTGTATATAAGAAGTGTGAGGATAGAGGGTTCTGAAGAATGTTGTTAGTTATTAAGCATGCTTTTATTTTTCACCTCTCTCTATCCTCCGAAGTCCTGGATCAAACATAGATATTTTCTGTTCCTATTTCTCCATTGAGGGAAAGGAGGGCAGAGTAGATTTCCTTTATGAGTCTACTGTAGATAATCGCTGGATAGATGTGGGAAGATAATAATTTTATGCATAAATTAGATAAAGTCTAGTAGATTTCATGTTCATGTCCAGATTTATTTCGAAAGGCTAAACAGACCACGCTCCTCCCAGAGGAGTGGAATTGGATGCCGCTCTCACAGGTCTTTTTTCTCGTGGTAAATGACTAATGACACCATGCATCTACCAGTTGACTTCAATGCATAAACTAGATGTGGGGAAGATAATAATTTTATGCATAAATTAGATGGTCTAGTAGATTTGATAGTCATGTCCAGATTTATATTGAAGTAAAGGCTAAACAGACCCTCCTCCAGAGGAATGGAATTGAATGCCGCTCCCACAGGTCTTTTTTCTTGCGGTAAATGACTAATGATGCCATGCATCTACTGGTCTACTTTAATTGAAGTTTGGACATATCTTGCAAATTTGAAAGGTGGAGTGTTTGGAAATGCTGTTGTTGGTCTTCGGGTGTTTGCATTCACAGTATACAAATCCCATTGACTGAAGGGCTGATAGATATATTTTATGTCCTGTGTAATGCAGGTTCACATTTATCATAGCGTTTCTTCTGTTACTTACGGTGCTGCACTCAATGATCAACATGGTGAAGATAGCATATATTTTGGTAACTACTACTGCTATGTTGTCAAACCAGGTGTCTTTGCCGGAGGTGCTGTCCTATCACTTGCTAGTGTTTCCTAGGGATTTTATACTATCTCTCCCTAGTTCGGGCAAAGGATGATAATGGGCGGCTATGGGGTGCCTCTGCTCCTAATCAAGGTGTTGGAGGCATTGCTATGGGACAACCCCAGATTCCACCAGAGCACTCAGGGACCTGTTTTCGTACACGAAGATACATACATGCGACGGCAATTCACTTGATCCGCAATTATTAGCTTTGACTTGATGGACACTTGGGGTTTGCTCTAGAATTTAGCCAATCTTCTCAAAATTTTACTGAAGGCAGATTTGTATTTCCCATCTACTTTCCCAATAGAACTTTATATTCTCTGCTGGGCAACGTTATTCACTAGTTACTTACTGTAAATATTGGGGTGGTACTATGTATAAATTTTGCTGGTTCTGTGTTTGGTGGCTAGCAATCAATTGTTGGGGAACAAAAAAAGATTGAACATGACGAGTATGTCTGATTGTTTGCTCTAAAAGAGGAAGAGGACAATAGTCAAAATTTTAGTTCACAAGAAATATACATCGCAGGTCACGCATCATTGCTATGGGGACAACCCCAGATTCCACCACAGAGCACTCAGGGACCTATTTTCGTACATGCGACGGCAATTCACTTGATCCGCAA
This sequence comes from Eucalyptus grandis, assembly GCF_016545825.1. Lineage (NCBI taxonomy): Eukaryota > Viridiplantae > Streptophyta > Magnoliopsida > Myrtales > Myrtaceae > Eucalyptus > Eucalyptus grandis. Next base: position 53,428,163 of record NC_052612.1, read on the forward strand.
TTATTAGCTTTGACTTGATGGACACTTGGGGGTTTGCTCTAGAATTTAGGCCAATCTTCTCAAAATTATACTTAAGGCAGATTTGTATTTCCCATCTACTTCCCAATAGAACTTTATATTTCTCTGCTGGGCAACGTTATTCACTAGTTGCTGTAAATATTGGGGTGGTACTATGTATAAATTTTGCTGGTTCTGTGTTTGGTGGCTAGCAATCAATTGTTAGGGAACAAAAAGATTGAAACATTATGGTTGACATTAGTTTGACTATAAAAATGCAAATATACACTCGGGAACACTCACGGGCAACCGCTACAAAAACAGATTGTTTGCTCTAAAAGAGGAGTGACAATAGTCAAAATTTTAGTTCACAAAAATATACATGGCAGGTCACGCATCAGTGACTACATCCATTGGAAAAAAAAAATTATGGTTGACATTAGTTTGACTATATAAAATGTACAAATATACACTTGGGAACACTCACGGCAACTGCTACTATGGTTTTGTATAGGCGCATATTTTGTCTTCAACTATTCGCAATACTTGTTCAATGTGGCGGTCTTCTTGACTTGTGAATCCCATTGTTTGGCATTCTGAAGATCAAAACGATAGACATAACCAGCAAAGATGACTTTTCATTTAGCGAATGCGATTCAAGTGAGCAAAAGGCTCCGGATTAGCTTTTGAGCTGGTTTAGCCACTTCTGAACACCAAACACATTCCAAAACCTCAGTGTTTCATCCCCTGCCGCTGATGCTACAGTGCAACCATCCGACTCTGACAGGAAAGAGAAAATGTTACTACTTGAGGATCTAAAATCTTATCAGAAAGTAGCGAATGCAGAAATGCAATTTAAGTGAGCCAGAAAGTAGAATTTGCAAAGGTACCTGGGCCATGAATAGCACTCTGGAAGTATGGCCAGTCAGCTCTGCAATCTTTACCATTGAAGGTACTTCCAAAGGGTGAGCTGATTCTGAGTGAATCCATGAGAGCTAAGCAACCTCTCTCTCGTTCTTGTTCCATAGCAGAGAACAGACCTGGAACCTGTATCCACAGAGTTCAAGCACGCACCAGTGTGGGTGTTCCAAAACTTAATGGTCCGATCACCTCCCACCTCCACCGGAAGCCAGCAAATTCCCCTGAAAGGACACCAGGCAAGGGCTTTAACAGCGGCAGTGTGCTCTTCAAGGCGGTGAAGCCACTGAGTGGGTGAATTGGAAGATGCCGTGGACCTGTCCCAGATGTGGAGGATGTTATCGTTCCCTCCACTAGCTAATTGCCCTGATGCCGACCATTTCAACCCACAAACCTCCTGGGTGTGACCCCTGTAGGTGTCGACAATGTGAGATCTCACTCACATCATTATTGACGATCAGTCCATCCATTCCTCCCGTTGTAAGGATGTGATTGTTCCATGCCAGAGACCCAACCCGAGATCTGTGGCCGCCTCTCAAAGTCCTTAGCTGCAATAAATTTCAACCAAATTGGGACAACAACTAATCAGGCAGGTTTCATGAGATGATTACACACAAAATTTCATGGTGAGAAGAACACTGACCAGTCTATTATCAGCAGAATCCCATAGCTGTACATCAGAATTGTTCAAGCCGACAGCAATGTGGCGACCATCTGGGGCCCAGCTGACACTGGTTACAGGGCCAGTTTCGTCGTCGATCGTGACAAGTTCTGAGGTAGAGCCATCCGAAGCATTCCAGAGATAAACTGTATTCCCAAAGCAATTGAGTACATTGCTGCTTCCCCAGTCCAACAAGTTGAGGTAGTAGTCGTCCAAAAGGTCAGAGCATCCAGTGTCCTCTCCGAGGTCTGTTAATGAGGTCAACGATGTTAAGCTTGATGGCCACCTCATGAGAAACAGATGACAAAGATACCGAAAATTCAAAAATATTCTCACCTGAGGAATGTATCGGCGGGTTTTTGTTGGCTTGGCTGGCTGAGCAGAAGTGAGTTCATGCGGAATCAACTCCACGGGGGTCGGGGGTTTGTTCTTGAAAGCCAGGATTCGAGTCCGGTTCATGTTGAGCGTTTCCGCCAGTTGCTTCCGGTAGGCTTCTCTTGAGGGGGAACTCACCGCCGGATTCTCCTTCCCCTTCCTCCCTTCGGTCAGCATGTAGTGCGCATAATCGAAATCCATGGCTGAGCGATTGGGTATAAATCTGTCCAGCTGTTGTCACAACGAAAGAACAAAACTTTATCAACGATTCACTGATCAAATATGTAGACTAATAACGAAAAAGATCAGGGCTCATTCTTGAAATCGATTACCCGACGCCCATCCAATACCGACACAAAACCCTCCAAAATATCATTCGAACGTATGATTATGATTTGCACATGAAGATGAATGTATCTTCCTTACGTTTTCCCGAGAATTCTCCTCTGCAGAAACTGTTCTTGAAGCGGGGAACGGGATTGCGTCTTCATATTCGATGAAGAGTGCGCAGATCCTGCATCCATACTACACAAACACCAAAAAAAGGGAAGCACAAGAAAGGCGATATGCAGAAAATTAACGGGGAAATAAAAACGAAAACGAAAATCCGGCTATTCGAGTTACGCAACGGTGGCGGAGGAAAGTTCTTGCGAATGGAGCGAGAGATAGAAACCTCGCAAAAGAATATAAAAATAAAAGGAGGAACCCTGCAACACAAACAAGGTGATTCGAGACAAAAATCAGATCTTTAAGTAAAGAGACACGGAGACGCGAGATCTTCGCGAGAGCCCTGGCAAAATGCGATCAAGAGACTGCGCTTCACAATTCAAGCGCCTGCAGAGAGCCGATCCGCAGGCAATCACAGAGAGAGAGAGAGAGATGATATTGGGTGAATTGTGGGGCAGATGAAGGGGGTTCTATACCAATCGATCGGTGAAGACGAACTAGGGTTTTTCTTCCTGATCCTCGTCCAAAATCCAGGCGGCGTGTCGAGGCCTTTGAACGCTTCCAACGGCTATGTTTTCAAATAGCCGTTGAATAGTTCGTTTGACGAAAAGGCCCTCCCTTCGCTATACTGTATTTGTCCCTGGTTCGCTATGCTTTTATTTATTATCCCTCGAGTCTTTTTTCTTTTTCTTTTTCTTTTTTTTTTTTTTTTTGGTCGGTTCACTCGAGTCTTGTTACTCTGCAAATAATCCTAGCGGAACATGTCAAAAACGAAAATAAGAATCTTCTATCTAAATAGAGTTGTTCTTTCAATTTTTTGTTTTTTTTGTTTTTTTTTAGATACTAGCAAAGATAATTAGAAGTTGATTCAATAATGCCAATTGATTCTTTACGATTAGAAATTTTGAGCATACCATTATAATAAATATATGTACTCTTTGTGGAAAATATTTTTATTTCAAATTAATATTAAAAGTTTCATTTCAGCGCCCCCTAAATATTCTAAATGCTTTGTCCAAATATCATCTTTCATAACCCTTTTTTTTAGAAGCACTTGCTATCAAGATATATAATTCTTCTAGAAAGAGAAAAATGTCGCTCTTCGCTACCTTAATAAGGAGGATGCTATATTACTCGAACAAAGAATTCTAGTTCTCCCAACCCAAGCGCAATTCTAGAAACTCATGCTCTATTGTTCCGTCAAAGAGTTATAAAGTTGCAGTATAAAATCACCCGATAATAAGTCAATTTAAGCAATGACCAAATCAAATGTAATTGTTCGATCTCTACATAATCAAATATACAATGAGACTTGCTTTGGGCGAATCTGATTTGAAGCGATCAAAAGTCATCGGAGATTTGGGGTGTTCCCAAATAAATTCATTTGCAAATTGACTGACTTTTCAACCCAACATATATCTCCTCCTTATAGTCCTTGAAGGAAAAAATTACTGAAGCAAAGACAATGTGGAGGAGATTGATACGAACTAAAGAAGCTTATAGCTTATATACATGAGGAATAATGTCGCAAACACGTTACACGTAACAGGCTGGTGTTGCTGACATAGCAAACCACCCCAATCCCACCCGCCATCAAAACTGCCAAAATAACTTTCCGAGAAAGAAAGACGAAATCGTTATAATCAGAGGTTGGCATCTCTCAGCAATTATCATTGCAGCTTGAAGTTTCAACCGTTGGCAACTTTGCTCATGATGTTAGATGCATAAGTGGCAATCGTGGATTCTGGGGATTGGCGTAGCCTTCCAATTACTGGGAAAAGCTCCGAAGAAACGAGATACTGTCTGCACGGCTGGTGCGCACACATCTTCCCTAGTGAGAAAAGAGCTATTTTCAAAGGCGACTCATTGGCAGCATCTCTTCGACTTGGATTCAGGGCCACAGCTGAGCAGTCGACCACCAACTTCAGCAAAGCCTACAGTACGGGAAACAGTATTAAGAGTTCTGTTTGCTCAGGAAACAAACATGGTCGTACAACAGTAGCAAAGAACTACATTACTGTTCTATGCTAATTTCTTCACTTCATTACATTATATCAAAATAAACGAACAAATTTAGCTGGGCAGCAGAGAACAGCTTTCTGATAATGGTACCAGATCGTGATTCTGGTGCTACTTAAGCAAACCAATGCTTTTGTTATTTCTATCCACGTCAAGCCATAGCAGATAGAACAAAGCCAAATAATAGAGAAGTAGGTTTTTTCGAAACATTTCTGCAATGACTAGTTGACAACTTCAGTACTGGAAGATATCTTCTGCTACATTGTTTCGTCAATATTCATGCCAATAGAAGCAAAGGATGCGCATACCTGCATGGCTCCCTTATCCACTATGTCTTCACACAGTTTATTTGAGTTGCGAACAAGGTTGCTTAAGGCACCGGCAGCATTTGCTTTGGTCTTGTCCTCATCTGTGGAAAGCAAATACGGCTGCTAGCTGAGGTATGGACCTCCTGAGTTCTTCATACAACATATCATTGTGATATGCTGCATTTCCAATCTAGAAGGAGAACATTCAAAGACAATCAGTGGGGCGAGCAGATTAAGTGTTTCACAAAGCAAGCAAATTCTCTTACAGCAAAGCAAGCAAATTTTCTTGTTCGTCTGTCTGGATCAGAGCAGCGGTCAATGAGGGGATCAACTATATGGTGTCTTGCCTACTCAAAAGTACGGAGCAGCGATTCAGTTGACATTGCTTTAAGAGCTCACAGAGAAAAACTTGTACAGAAGTCAGAGAAAACTAGATCTCATTTGTTAGTTCATCATAAACCACCCAAAAGACACTACTTACTAGCACATTATAAAAGTAGGCACTGTGACGACACAGGTTACCGAGAGCACAACAAGCCTTTGCACGAATATTTGAATCTTCATGGTTAAGAAATTCCTTCATATTTTCCAGGATAGCAGCTCCATTGATGTACTCATAGAAAGCCTGCAAAGTTTCGGTTGTGAAAAGGCGAATAAGATCAATATGCTTAAGCTTGTACACTAGAGCCCCATATTTGTGAGAAAAGAACCATATAGTAATGAATTGATCACTCTTCTTTTCTTATGTTATGTTAGACAAATTAAAATTTTGAATAGAGTGAAAATAGTATTGATAAGTCAAAAATGTCCTCACAATAAATTATAATTAAGCGAAAATAGGACTATGCTTAGGTTCCATTCTTCTTTCACAAAAAATGAATGATTTGAAAAATATTTTCTAAAATGATCGATTGTATTAATTACCAAAGTAAACGAACAAAGAACCTATTCATCGTCCACAAATATGTTAGACAAAAAAATTGTTGTCGATAATGAAAATATTTTTCATTAATTAATTAATTCAAAAATAAAAGCAATCTTTTTAGAAAAATATTTTCCAAATCATTCATTTTCCACAAAACAAATGGAATTAGAAATAAAATATTTACTCCTATTCTATTGGTTACTGCCCATGCTTCACTTCTGGTGGTGATGCCAAGCAAAAGGAATCAGCACAGAAGGGTACCCCAATCCAAGCCTATTCCATCATGAATACAGATTTGCACTTTCGTTATGGCTATATATTACCAATGAGTATTTGCGTAGGAAGAAAATTAGAGTATACAAAACTGCAGTTAAATCTACAAAAGCAATAATATTTGAGCATATGACATAGATGGAAGTGTCCTAGAAGACATAAGGAAGCATGAGCATGGCTCGAGACAGAATGGCGATCGATTGACATCCTTCAGGATGACAATGACAACTCTCCACACTAGAGTCCAAATAATGATCATATATAAAGAGTTTCAGTTTGTTGTGCTCTTGCAATTACCAGGTCAAGTTTAATTCAATCTTTGAATTTCTATACTGTCTTCACCCTCCTGAATGATCCAACTCAGCACCAACCTAATCCACTGGCATAGGTTACCCCAAATAATATACTTTCCTTAAACTTCTGCCAATTAACGTATATCTGAGAAATTCCCAGCCCAAAGGACTCATACAAACATTTGCTAGGCCAGAAAATGAAAGGGGCACAACTACACATCTTTAAATCAGGACTAAAATAATGTCCATCACAGAGAGACAGAAAGCAGAATAAATTAAAACAGCCAACCAAGAGATACGTGAAGAACTTTTTATGCTGGGACTGGTGGAAGAACCAAGCAGGCATCAGGCATTTCCGCAGCGAATTGATCCCTAAGCGTGCAGAGATGTATCATGAAATGACATGCTAATATACTCTGCAGAGACAACGGCCATTCTGTGTACTTGTGCAGAACAACGAATTCTAGCACGTTATGATTTAGGTGCAAAAGTGGGCATCAAGATTTCCTAGTGGCAGCAGAGCCAACCCTTAGCATTATTTTTGCGTGCTACAAAAAGATAACCACAATGATGAAATCCATGTTCAGATTCCAAGTGAACTTGCAGCAATTAAACGATCAGGAATCGGAACCTGACCTTATCCATCCGTGCCAAATCAGATAATATCATCAAAACATCCAGTACGACCTCTTTTGGACTTGAGGCACTGAGTAATATTCTCATCCTGTTTGGATTTAGCAAGCCCTTGCTCACAAACTGATAGCAAGTGGTCTATGACCTATCATTTTAGCAATAAAGGCAACTGGTTTTCCAGAATCTTTCAGCCCAAGATGCTCCAAGCAACGCAGGATGATACCAGGCACACCAACCTGCGACACAGAAGAATGTGTATTGTCACAGGTCTTTCTCATACTTTCAGTATTCCACAAACACCACTAGGAACTATAATTTCTCATAATTATATAGCTATCCAGGTGTAATAGGCAATGTTGTAGAAAATGCTGCTCTTTACTTCAGAACAAAAATACTCAAGTGTATACGACTCTCCTTGTATAGAGAATCTAATTTCATAAGAACAAATTCGTCGTATTTTACACAATGTAAAGGATAAAATATTTCCTTAGTGCATGCATGTGTTGAAGGAAGAGAGAGAGAGAGAGAAAGACCTCTAGAAGGATCTTAATATACTTTCCCATGTCCTCTTCTATTGCCTTTGCCATTTCTTTGTCTTCTGTGTATTTTCTCCCTCCAGGTAACCCCATATTGAGGAGGGATCCACTGTTTATGGAAGCAGTGGCTGATGCCAATGTGGGAGTATATTGAACAACAACAAAAGGAAAGGCCAATAGATCAATTACCACATTAATTAAATCTCACACCATCCTTCCCTCCCCCAGGCCCACTCCAGCACCTCACAAGTTGAACATGAGCATCAGATACTAAATTCAAGATGACATTGATGAACTCGGATCTAAGCAAAATCTGGCGAAATATTGAGCTCCACTCCAAAGACAGTGAAATATTGAGGAGATCGTCCATAAAACTCCAATTGGGGACAACCCAACTCCATTGTTTGCATTATCAACTTTTCCATCAGGTGCATTTGAATATTTGTTACCTAACAAATTGAGAAGAAGCATATGAATACCATCTGAACACAAATGGCGAGTAGATAACTGTTCTCTCCACTTTAACGTCATTTCCAGCAGACCAACAAATCCATCTTTGATGCAATGCCAATATGAAAGCATTTCATCAACCCCTCCGTGTTTATTCACCTGGGATGTGTTGAGATAGTCACAGAGTACAGATGTCTGGGGGATCAAAGGTGCAGCATCGTGGAGACCGAGGAGTCGGAATTTGCAGTTTCAAGAGATAGGATGGAAGCAAAAGCCAACATGGCTGACGCAGAATGCGTTTGGCATTTACTTCTCACCCCTTCGTCAGAAGAAAAATAACTCGCAAGAACTGTGAGTCGAGAAGCTTGCTTTTTTGGAAGATGATGTCAGAATAGACACTGCAGAATTTCTTCCAGACATCTTCAAACATTGTGCTACCATGGCCAAGACAAGGCATGCCTGCTGAACCATAGCAGTAGGATTATTTAATTTGTTCTTCAAATTCTTTGTTTCCCCTGTTTGGTCATTTTTGTTTGAACATGAAGCACAAAGGCCTAAGAGGGAGAATATCTCCGAAATAATAGTATCGTCTTCACCACCACTAACAACAGTGGTGACTGGTAAGGAACTGGGCAAGCCACATAGAAGATTTGGAATGATTCTGTTCTGCAGGCAACACCTTGATAACAGCTGAAACACATTTAACACAAAATGACCTTTTACCTATATAATCTTTGAGAGAGAGTATGAGCTAAAAGTTTGCAACAATTCATTAAGGCCTAAAATCTCATATAAGCAACTTTCCTCAATTAATCATTGTGAATAAAAAATGACAAAGAAGGGCATGTATACCACTATTTAAGAAAATATAGTTTAGGTCAGGAGACAAGCACCTGAATAACAGCCAAAGCTGCAGTCTCAAGACGCTGATGAAGTGAATGATATATCGAAATCTGTACAGACTTTGACTTGAGGAATGCCCTTGTCACTGTATCGATGATTCTTGTAGATTCCTTTCCAACCAACAAACCTTGTTCACTCTCTTTGATGTCAAGCCGGAGCAAAGAAGGACTCCGTACAGCATCCAAAGGATACAAATAAGCATGTTCCTTTGTAAAGAGGGTTTCGAGGGCATCAATCAATGACCACAGGGCCTTGCATCCTTCAGAGACAGCTCGCAACAAATTTGGGGACCCTGAGGATAGACTTGAACCGGCAATTTCTAAGCAGAGACAGAGCTTTTCCACTAGTCCAGAAGCTTTGGCATGATCCACTATATCTTTCACAGTTTCAAACACAACAGAGGGCACATATTCTGCATCATTGTTGATATCTGAAGATGCTTTAAGAGAATAAGCCACTTTAGATAACTCGACTGAAATGCAACCGATGGCCTCATTCAAAATTTTTCCAGATGCATCTTCATTGCGTCGAACAACCTACATATTCAACACCATAATATGGCAGCTTGCAGTCTGCACTCTTGTTACAATTCAGAAATGCCAATAAGAAAAGTACCTGTGAGAAGATATTAACTAAGGCGACCCAGTGCTTAAAGTATGAATTTGTAACCGTATTTCCAGATTGGTCAACCAATACTTTGATAATTGCCAAACCCTGAAAGGTAAGACATAGAAGTGAATACTCTACATTCGACTAAATCACTCAGAAAAAAACCATTGACAGACATAAAAGTGGATACTCACGTGTAATTGATGAATTTAGCAAAAGAAAAAAGTAACAAAAGCATTGCTGCTCACTCAGGATCGAAACAAAAGGACTAAAATTAATTGTTGAAGAATTTGACCAAACCATCAGTATAATTAAGTAGGAATGCAGGAAAAGAAATAAAAGATGAAGAATGGAAGTACACATCTTGCGCATTTCACTGCATGGATCATCCAAAGGAAAATTGCACTCATTCCAAGAGCTAAGAAGAAAAAAAATCATCAAGGGGTTTGTTGGGTGGATGTTTGAGGTTCAGTCAAAATGGAGAGACAACTTTTGTCATCACGTCAATTATGGTAACTGTTTTCATCAAGAGACAAAGCATGTGTTTAATTAAGTGTGGCACAAAATCCATATAAATTTGAGCACTGATCAACCTTTGCTACTAAATCATTAAGATCAACTGATGTCAAGCTAACTACAGTTGCTGTGAATTCAAGAACTTCAGCAAGTAGTTCATCATTTAGCCCTTGGAATGAATGGCTCCAGCTGCAACTAAGTTAGAGATAATCCTCAGTGCCTGGTTGGACCTTAGGATGTCTCGATCACTGCAAAAGTTGGGCAACTAAATCAGCATATTGTATGAAACTTATCACATGCTGAAACATTATCAAACAACAATATCAAATTAAAAACTCCCCCTTAAGCTATGCAGTGACTTAACCTGCAAAATCTTGCATGACAGAGCAGCAGGATACCAGAGCAGTAATCACACTAAAAGTTTCACAAGAGAGAAGCTAACAAACATATTCAGCCATTCTCCAAACTTTCATTATGAAAGAATCAGATCTCAAGTGCATTGTAAATGTGAGCTTGCTCAAGCTGCAGATGAGCAATTCAATCCCTTTCTTTCATCATGCAGGTGGTAAGTTCACATCTCCCCCCCCCACCCCCCCAAAAAAAAAAGGACATACACAAGCGGCATTAAATAAAGAACACGAGATATAGTAGATTCGCAAAAACCAGACTAGCAAGATGTTTCCACATTTAATCATACAAAGGCTCTATTACAGAGATCATGATTCTAGGTAGCATCATTGACATCAAATAATAAGTATCAACATGGAGCTCTGCCATCTATAAAAAGAAAAAATCAGCTCCAGGATGGAAAAACTTGAACAGAAGCTAGTACTGGCATCTTGTATGATAGGACGTTTTCCCACATCCTATGTTAGAAATTTCGTAGTCACACAGAAAATTCTTTGTAGGTTCGTTCATGAAATAACCAAATTTCAGTTTTGTAGATTCAACATTGTCAATGAGTTCACCTGGAACTCTATTCCAGCAACACCAATCCATGGACTGTCAGTGATTGCGATCACTTCTTTGTGGCAACATGCCTGTGCCGCACTTCGTGGGTAGGAAACTTACGCTCTGGCCAAATTCATATGGACCAAGAGAAGTAATATCAAAAAATAAGAAATACTTATGGATTGACTTTCTTGCATGTTAACATTTATACAATCATGACTACAATTACAGCAAAAAATCCCCGTTATCATCCATGCACATTTCCGAGAAAATATGCAAATCTATCAAGCATCAGTAAGTTCTACTGGATGCATGAATAAACTTGGATATCAAGAAGGTTACAGATGAAGTACCTCTGAGAACTTAGTTCTTTGGACCATCTCTTTAGAGGTAGCAAAATAACTGCCAGTGCTTCACTATCTTGACCAATTAATTTTGCACCCTTGACTGTACGAGAGTTGTTCTCTAGCTTGTCTAGTGCTTGACAACCTGAAGATCAAAATATGGTTGCAATCAGATGGCTGAAGTGGAAATATAAATTAAGTTGCCTAAACTTAAAGGACACTGATTGACTAACAAAAATCACAAAGTTAGCTTCTCAAAATTCTGAGCCTAAGTCACAAAAAAATAAATAAATAAATGAATAATGGGCTTAGATGGTTATCTGGACCCTCAAAAAAAAGGACATATAGCTGACAGTGAACACGCCATGCAAAGTTGAAGAGCATTTGCTAAGGAGAGCAACAAGTATTTATCAAGCAAATTATAACTCTGCGCTTGTTGCTTCGGCTTCAGCCTTCAAGTGATTATGTCAAAATACATTGAGTACTCATTGGTCTACTACAATTGAGTTTTCTATGTACAGAAATGGTACAATTTCAGGTATCTCTTCTCTAGGGCAAGTATAGCATAGCCATTTAAATTTTTTTCCTATTGTTTTCTTTTTGCTTTTTTGTCAACAACAATACTCCACCATCATGTTATATGTCACTATCATTCACTGAGAATCGCTCAACTTATCGTCTTGGTAACTTCCACAATGTGATGTGTAATCTAGATATGCATGTTGTAAACAAAATTTCAGGCTCATCTCCCTATTATCTTAGAATTTCAAATTGAGCAGACAAATTGCAGGAAGACATGAAATTATCTCGTTGCTTTTCTTATCTGGCGCAAGAGCAACTATGGTAAAGTGTACTTTACCTTTCTTTTCAATATCGTTGGGATTTGCAAAGCCAGGGAACTCCTCTGTGGGAGAGCAAGTGCGTGTTGCTGCAATAGGAGCATCCATCTCCTAGAATAATGGTTTATAAAAATTTCAGCAGCCAATCATCGATGATAAGAATGACAATGGTTTTATGGGCAAATGATGGAATACACTTCTTGAGAGGATAGGACCTAACTATTAAATATGGATTTTCATAAAATTTTAACATTTTAGGATATTTTTATGAATAGAAGAGGGCAATAAATATTTCTCGTGAGATAACAATATCCCAGTCTTCTAACTTCAAAAAAGATAGAAAAATACCATGGCTTCGTCTTCAATGGAGTTTTCTTTTGACAAATGGATGCTCAAGGAGAGCAGGCCAAGTCAACCGATTCTGAGGTGCCTACATTCCAAGGCCCAATAGTACTGTTACAGTTTTCAAGATTCCAGGGAGTGGATATTAAAAATGACATTATAATTGGTGAGACATTTCGATTTTCAAACAGTAGACTACCTTACAGAGCAAACCTTTCAGAAAGCTCTTGAAATTCGCACCCATGTTGTCAGGATATTTTACTGGATCCTGGCATGTGACATGGATTCAAGCATTAGCATAAGTCTTTAACAAATACTAACATGATTTGATAGGACAAAAGAGAGTCACCTTAACAATGTGTCGAATGAGAGCATATACTGAATTAGTGTAAAATGGAGGTTGGCCAACAAATAACTCATACCTGTTATAGGAAAATTCAGATAATTTAATTTATATTATATTAATTTCTTCTTTCTTTATGACAAGAAACCCTACATTAGATAGATAGAACCTGAGCCTAAGAAATATACAATAACTCATCAAATAAGTAAGACGTGGCTGAGCCACAGCGGACACCAAACAGGACATTATTTTCTCTTGATGATTTGAAAATCAAACACATGTCATGTGACAAAAACACGTGTCCACACGTATCACAAAATAGACAACTATTTGCTGTAAGCATGTTAATAGAAATGAAAGTTGTTGAAGACTGAAAGCTAAAGGAGTTGAGGACAAGGAACACGTACAGTATAACTCCAAGGGACCACAAATCTGCAGTGTGATTATACGGCTGCTCCGCACTAGTTCAGGAGCCATGTACAATGGAGTACCTGAAATGCAACTTGCTTTATTTAATTTGCCTTGCTGCACCAATTACATGGGCAAGCTAGTTGTGTTATATCATACGAGAGGACAAACTAACCTTTTATTGACCTTAAGACAACAGTATTCATAGACATTGCTCGGGCAAAACCAAAATCACAGAGCTGTGGCAATTAAAAAAAATTACATGAGAGGCATGGAATCAGCAAATTGATACACCTTCATCAAGAATAGTGTGAAACTCCATGTGAGCACGTATTTGAGCTGATAAAAATTTATTCATTTTACAAAACCAATAGATTTGTAGGCAGTTATAAGATCACTACCAGTTAAATCTTTGCCTGGAAACAAACTAAAAGCTGATGGGAACCCTAAAAATGAGAGGCGAGAAAACCGCAGGATAAGCTACATCAAAGCCCCTTTTAATATCAGCATCTTTACATCATTTGTGCCTGTTATATGTGTAACTGGCCAACTCAATGTAAAATTGCAGAATTGAGAATCAGATTATGTTCTCGTTTTGCTCGCATATTTCTAAACAATGAGGCTGGTAATCACTTTGCAATAGTAAGGAATACTTCAGATAAAAGCTTCAGCAATAAGAGATTTATCAACCTTAACAACAGAACCAGCACCAATCAATATATTTTGCGGCTTCATGTCACGATGGATGATACGGTTGGAATGCAAGTAGTGCAGGGCTCTAACCTGAATCAACGGTATAAAAAAGCCTACATCACAATAAGGGTAAAAGTATAATAGTATAGAGCCACATAAGTGGAGCCAATGATAAGTACCAACTGCTTTGCAATTGCTTGAACTTGCTCTTCCGGAAGACATTTATCATCCTCAAGAATCTCAAATAATTCACCCTGTAAAGTAATTTCCACAATCAGGTCTTTGACATTGATATACAATCTCGTTGATACTGCTGTGGAGGTGAATTATGTGAACACGAGAGTGAGGAAGGAGGAAGAATGTATGTTTGCCTGAGCAAATTCGGTAACAACGCAAAACTCTTGTGGACTCTCAAAAGCATCAAGCATTTCGATGATATTTTCATGCTTCAACTTCCTCAGAATCTGCAAGGTTGTGCAAAATATGTACAGATAAATTGACAGATAGAAGAAAAGGGGAGAAAGAGGGAGAGCAATTCAACTTTGTCTAAAGAGATAATGTTTGCTATTAAGTAACAAGCTATTGCATTTGTTCGTATTGCGTTACATGTGATTAAATAGATCTCTGAATTCATGTGGAATTATAAGGCCAGAGCTGCATTTCCATCCTCCCATAAGAAAGCATTGCTTCTTTTGAACCATGACCCTAGAACGAACCAACCAAAAGTCCCATCATTCCTATTTAAACTCCACAACATTAGTGAAGTTTCAAGAGTTTCAGGACTTAAATTCATTGGAACGACATCATAAAAGCCATATCTTGAGAATGAGTAAGAATCCAGGGCAGGGGGACTAAAATCAAGGCCCCTGGGTCAGCAATAGGAGAGAGAACAACAGTTCTCCAAATTGGACTCACCTGTTGTATCTTATGATTAACATCTGAACTGTGTGCCCACTATTAAAAATTCCACAATACCTCCCAAGGACAAGAAGGACAGACTGCAAAATGCATATTATTTTCCATGGGAACAGGTCACACTGTCTAGTATCTCTTTGAGAATGGCAGGAGGTATGGTGAACTAGTAGTAGCAAGCTTTAGCTCGAACCTCTTGCTAGAAAGATACTAAAACCAGTCATTGTGAATGAATTGCTAGGCCAAGGCAAATATCCAGGTTGCTCGCAAAGTAGAGAACATTTTCTTTATGATAGGAAGAGTGTTGATAATGTCGTAAAAGGACGACGGTTGTAGCATTTATGGTCTGCTAGCTTTCTATGGTCAAGGACGTTCTAGAAAAAAGGAAATATGTGTTCAGCACTTTAGTGCATTGAGAAATACTCCAGCAACGTGTATATGGACTGGGTTCAAACTGCTGATCCAAACTTCCTATTAATCCCCTTTGGTGCGACATCAGCAACAAGAGCATTTACATTAGTACCTATGTGATGTCCGTTAACTCTAAACACGAACTCCATCTGGCTAAACGACCTAGCAAATGCATTACCTCAATTTCTTGCCTTAAATTGTGGATATCCTTTTCGCTCTTCCCATGCTTCATGATGAATTTCATAGCAACAGTCTGCAAATCAGTTACCGCAAGATGTCAAGGAGGACTCCGGTTGGGTAAATTAATCGGGAAAAATAAAATAAATAAAAGAGGAAAGATGCACGATGAGGTGAACATCTGACCAGTACCTGGCTAGTGTACTTCTTCCTTCCCTTGTAAACCTTCCCAAAAGAACCTTCTCCCACGAGCTCAATAACGTGGTAGTCTTCGATACCCATCTGGCGTCGGTACCTGCGCACATCATCGGATGCGGTCGCGTGTTAACATCTATCCATCGGAGAGGCCGAAAAAAGCAGATGCATGCGCGGCATCGAGCTTACCAGCGGCAGCTGCAACTACGTCGAGTGGATCTAAGCAGGGCCAAAAATGGAGAACGCTAGCTTGGGAGGGCGCTCTTTAAAAACTGAGGACGGACTTGAGCAGACGGTATTCCAGTCATACGCCTCGATGCAGAATCTACCAATGAAAAGCCGGGATGGAATTTGAACTGGGATTTACCTAAATTGGTAGGATCCTGCGCGAAATCGGAAGACGACTTCGACAGGGGATCCAAAACCAGGTAAGCGGCAGATTGAGGTAGAGAGAATACCTGAACGAGAGAGAGCTCAGATGACGAAGAAGCTCCTCCGTTTGGCGATCTCTTGCTAATTTCCTTTTGAAATGACGCGAGAGAAAACTGCGGTTACTCGTCGGGTTAGAGAGAGAGAGATGAGTTTTTGAAAGTCGATGAGGGGCCTGGTCGCCTGCAAATTTTCCCGCCCATTTGAATTTCCGAAATTGGTGGGTGAAATTGAGTCATCGAGTAAGAAAATACTCGACGCGAGTGAAGTACTTCCTGAAGTAGATTTAAAAAACTTAAGATCTTACTTCGATCAATTAAGAACTTAAAATTTTCAAAAAAAAAAAATTAATCAAATTTTGAGCTCACTGTTGTTGCTGGAATTCACATGCTGAGAATGTCGTATGACAAACTATCAAATATTTCACAAGAAGAGACATCAGACTTTCAATACTTGAATTCCATTAATAAATTGCAAAGGCGCAACCGAAGGATTGTCTACATTATAATTGGGTTATGAATCGTTTGCCTACCCTATTTAATTTATCATGCTTTGAAGCTTTAGACTTGTATTCATTGTACTCTTTTAAGTGAATAACATCAATCTCTTTTCGAACAAAAGAAAAAAATCATTGGTAATGAGCTTGAGACTGTTGGGACTTTTTTAAACTTGAAGTACTTAAACGATCAAAATAAAGTATTGAGCTCCGAAGTGGACTGACGAACCAAAATTGAAGTCTTATTTAACCGTGCTAACTTTTCTAATATGAAAATCACTAGTCAATCTAATGGGAGAAAAACACTCGGTGCAATTACTAATATATCAAGCTCTATCTTTTTAAAATGAAAAGTTACTTGCAATAGTGAAAACATATACTTATCAAAAAAATTCACGTAGAAAGATCAATCTTCAACCTCTCAATAAATAATTACTTCTCGATCTGATTTTATATTTCAAAATGACTTAAAGGCCTAAATGATGTTGTTTTGATTCAAATCTAATTTTTAATACAATTTTTATATGAATTAAATTAGAAATAAGTTGAATATAAAATAATAATAAATAAATAAATAAAGAGGTGAGACCAGGCGGCGTGGGTGGCTTGCCATCCCCGACAATTTAAACAAAATGTAAATTTAACATGGTTCTTTCATTTTATATTGAATCTAGCTTATTCTTAATTTATGTAAAATAAATTTGGTGTTAAAAATCAAATTAGGATCTAGCATGACTCATCGAGAGGCCATCATTTCCAAGATACTGGGCTAGCAATCGTCGAGAGGCCAGCACAGCAAAGCTATGATCAGGCCAAGGGGTGTTTCAAATTTAGTTACAAATTCCCCCCCGCAGTTAACCCTTCCATTTTATTTACATGGAATGGGGGCTCCGATAACCACGGCCTTTGTTTAAAGTCCTTAGGCTCGACCATAGCATGACTCGTTTTAGGCTTATGTTTCGTATTTAGACACATGAGAGAGAGAAAGTACTACAAAAAATCATGTTTACATTTTCCGTTAATAACATTGAACGGAATTGACAGAATGATTTAATTGCACTAATTTGACAGCACTTTTTACAAACATTATGACTCGACTATATTTTCGCAACGGTTTTTAAAACTTCTAATGTACTCGTCCCAAAATAATTAAAGCAACCTATCGATTGGTTAGTTTATTTCTTTCTAGTGAGAGTCAAAGAATTACAAATCCACAAAATAAACATTATGAACATTATTGGTCAATCTATTGTAGGTGTGGATTGGACCTAGGCAAGTCCCTAAAAGGCCTAAGGACAAAACAAGCAGGAGATCCGACCCGGAGTGGGAGATCCCACATTATCCTCCGTATTCTCTCATTGTAGGGAAAACAAAGATAGATAGGAAATTAAGAGGCCTTATGGTAAGGAAGGTAGCCCTAACTACCGCCGAGTAGGCTAGTATAATAGCCACTTACACTTGGGGTGAGTGAGGGTGGATGAAAGGCCCGCTGTAGGATTAGCACGCCTTACAACACTGCTCACAACCGCAGGCTAACCCTATACGCCCGATTGTGAGCAATATTGGCTATGTTGAAGTAATAGGTCCACGGGACTTGTTCACTAATGGAATGCCAGGGAAACGGAAGAGAAGTAACCGGAAACAATGGTTAGAGGGAGCATAAAGAATTAGGAAAAAAAAAGGCTAAATGCATTTAGGCTGTGTTTGGTAATGCTATTGGGAATAGGTGTTTTTGTTATTTTGTTCCCAATAGTAAAAATAGAACAAAAACACATTTGTAAGTTTTTTTGTTTTGTTTCGGCATTTGAAATAAAAATAAGAAACAAAATGGAACAACTTGAGAAACAAGAATCAAGAATCAAGAATCAAGTTTTTTTTCCCCACTCCCTTTTATTTTTGCTTTCTCTTCCTTCCTTTTTCCCCTAGCCGATTGTTGGTCTCAGCGGCGGCTAGCTAGATGAGGCCTAGGTAGCGCATGCAAACGTTTTGCTCGGAAGAGTTTTTTTTTAGAAATGATTCTTTTCTATTTTCGCTCCGGGGAACAATTTCGAGTAAAAGAACCCGTTTGATAACGACATAAAATTTCTACTCTTGGAATAGAAAAGAATAGAAATGCGTTTGATAACGCAACAATTTCTTTTTGTATTTATTCATTTTTTAATCTTGCCGACGGATTGCCGCCACCTCCCGCCGGATGCCGCCGGCCGGCGGCCAGCCCGCCTGCCGCACGGCTGCCGGCCGACCGCCTTCGCTGGGGCCGCCGCCGACCGCCACCGCTGGCGACCGCCGACCGCCGCCGCCGCAAAGCCCATCGGCCGCCGACGCGCGGCGGCGCCTCGGCGATGACGGCCTTTGCGGCGGCCGGCGGACGGCGACGGCGCAACCATGGACGGAGGGGCGGTAACGGCGGATGGCAATGGGCGACTGAGGTCGAGACGCATGCCGCAACGGAGAACGGCGCGGCGTCGGGCGGGCCCGACGGCGGCGGGTGGCGGAATGGTGGCGGTGGCGACCGACATGCGGGCGGCGGCGCCGACCGGCGATCGGGTAGCCACGGCATGGCCGGTGTGGCCGGCGATCGGGCGGCGCGGGATCGGGCGATCGGCGACCGGGCGGGCGGCTGTCGGCACGGGCGACCGGCGGGCGGCGCGGCGGCGGCGCCGGCGACGGCCGGGGCGCCGGGCGACCGGCGACCGGCGGCGGCGGCCGGCGACGGCGACCAGGGCGGCGGCGGCCGGCGATCGGGCGGCCCGGCGGCGAGGCGGGCGGGCGGCGGCCGGCGACCGAAGGGCGTGGCGGCGGCGACCGGCGGTGGGCGTGGTTCGGCGGTTGACGGTGGTCGCGGCAAGAAAAGGAAATAAAAGAAAATTAAAAAAAAAGAAAATCAGCTTATTTCTAGACATTATTCCTGAACAAGAAGCAACTTTTTTTGCTTCTTGTTTCATTCCCAAACAATTCGGGCTAAGTTTTTATTCGGGAACAAAAAAACAATGTGGCGTTAGAAAGGTTTTATGTTCTTTTTTGTTCCTGGGAACAAAAGAACAAACCATGAGAAACAAACGTTTGCATGCGCTACCCTAGCGATCTTGCCGTGGCTCGGGAGGCTCCCTAAGCCTCCCCTAGCCACCGCGAGGCCGAGACTCACTTAGCTGGCAAGGCTCCGCCTTGCCAATGGCTAAGCGAGGTCACCTTGCCTAGTCACGACGAGGCTTGAGGTGACCTTGCCGATGGTCGGCAAGCCTCCCGAGGCCGACCTTGCTGGCTCTTGTCCGGCTAGTTGCTAGCCGACGATCGACTCAAGGAAGGAGAAGAAAAAGAAAAAGAAAAGAAAATGTAATAAAATTTATTAATAAATTAAAAGAAATTACAAGTCATAAAAATAAATAGGATCGTACCAAACGCATTTCTCTCTCGGAAATATAATTTTGTATAGTTATCAAATGTGTTTAAATGTTTAGAAACTTTTATCGGGAACAAAAATAAAAAAAGTGTTTTTGAAAAAAAAATTGTTTTCCATAACAAAAATGTTACCAAACACGCTATTTGTAAATGTCGGATCTCTCCGCATTATCTTCCCCTCGGGAAGGAGGAAAATGGACACATCTACGTATCTTTTTTTGATCCAGTGAAACAAACTAAAGATCTCTATTTTCTAAATACATTTAATATTATTAAGTGTTTTTTCTTCTTCTTTTTTGTGTCGAAGCAAACTATAGGTGAAATATCCTTCCCACTCGAGAGTTGATCAAATAAAGAAGAGTAACCAACTATTTTTGATTGATAAATTCAACGTTTTAAGTCATAAGTGTCATTTGTCTAGCTTTTTTTTTTTTTTTGTTCTATAATAAATCTTAAAATGAACAATGGAAATGGAAAAATGACATGATTAACATATCTTCATTAACTTTCCACTCAATTCGCTTCCTCGCATAATTAATTAATTGTTCTGTTTCTTCCATCCACACAAGTAGCCAGCCCCAGCCGTGCGGGCGAACACAAGCCTATACTAATAAGTGAAGATTTTCAAACGCCCATTAGACGCCAGCAAATTCGGATTACATATTTTTGCTAGTTAATTGGAATTCAGAGAACAATCCATTCCATAATCACACATAAAAGAAGACCAATTAAGTTTCGTAATCGTTTCAAAATTTGAAACGTCTTCCACTCCAACGTGTTTCCAATGATTTTTATGAATTTCCATTTTTCACCTGAAGAGTAAGTTATTTCTTAAAAAACATGAAAATGCATCTTCACATTTTAACCTCTCATTTCCATTTGCATATTGAATTTCGAAAGCCTATCATTACCATTTCCATATTGCATTTAAAATCAAGCGTTATTTACAAATTTGCCATTTTCCTTCCAGTTCTTGTCATTTTAAATCCACTCACAATGAAAGCCACTGGCTCAAAACCTTAAACCTATCGGAAAATGTTAGATGACATGAAAACAATACTAATTTTTAGAAATATATTGAAAATAATTAAAAAATAAAATGAATTGTCCGAGACGTGTAAAACTATAGCGTTGTTATCATTCCAATATACAATAGACCTTTTTATATACTTCGCACTAAATTAGAAGGAAACAAAAACAACGTCATGTGTATAACCTAGCGAGAAAAGGAAATATACTTAAAGAGAAGCAAGAATATTATTGTTGTGATATATCGGTATCATTTTTCAATTATAAATATTTTAAAATTGCTAAAATATTCGATTAAACCAACCACCACCTACTCAGCCTCCCACCACCATTGACAACCCAACTAAATTGCGACCGGTCGAGTTTCATTGGCATCGAGCTCAACTCGAATTAGTGGTGCTCCGCTATTAATAGATTCGTCAAAGGGCATGGTTGAGAAGGGAGAAGACATGGGTAATCATCTAGGAATTAGATGATTACCCAAGAGAAGCCAGCCAAGCTGCCGATTGGGTAGCGAAAACGCATCATCTCAAATTCCTTTCTACAAATTGGTTATATGCACCTCCCCAACCTTTTTTCAGTATTTTATGTTCTGAATCAAACCTATCGTCTACTTGTAATCCTTGCTTATGAATGAATGAATTACCTATTTCAGATCCAAATAAAAATCTAAGAATTAGATGAGTTTGAGGGTGGATTGGTCATTGTGCATTTGAATTACCAGTCTCAAGATTTCTTGAGGATGTAAATTGATATTGCAATAAAAAGTAGAGATGCATTTATAATTTATTTATTTAATTTTCTGGTAGTGATGGTGTTTGGCCAAGGCAATTCATTGTTCTGCTCGTAATAAATCGAATTTACCAGAAAAGAAAAAGAAGAAGAAGAGGTAACTGCTGCGCTTAAGAAGACAGTGGACAAGTTCCGATTTGCAATTTCCTTTTCAAAATAGAAAGGCTCGTAGAAATTAATGCGTACTTTCCAGAAATATCCATACTTTCCAGAATATGACCGCCGGCATTAATTCGCCCTAAAGGGCAAAATCAGCCATCCCTCGCTCCTCTCCCATCGGCGACCGCACCCCGACCGGCCACCGCGCCTCCACCGGCAGCCACCGCGCAAGCTCTTCTTCCACCGCCGAATATCAACGAGGTAGCGCCACCTCTCTCGCCGGAGCCCCGTTGCTCCTCTGGCTTTGGTTTTCGTGTGTTCGAGACTGTTCTCGTGATGCGTTCTTTTCCACCTTCAATTTCAGTTTTCCGATACTCTTCTTTCCCCCCCTCGACTATGAGTTCTCTGATTTTCCTCTGGCCTGAGGCTTTAGACGTGGCTATTTCTCATCTTTTGTCAGAGTTCCTTGCCTTTTCCCGTTCAGATTGTCCATGCGTAAAATGGAAATCCAACAAACCAAGAAGCAAAACGATGCCGAGAAGAGTGCTCGTGTTTTCCCCCCTTTCCGTCTGCTCATTCACATTGGTTTTTGCTTGTGCACCCCATTTTACCGATCTGAAATCGAATGCTGCTTCGTGATGAGGCTAATAGATGCACAATGGGTCACGCACCGACAAGCATGGTCGTGTGCTTTTGGTCTCGGCGGCCAGAAGCGGTCGAGATGGAAACGTCAGTATTTATATCCACCGATTCCCTCGTCTTTTAGTCAGAGATCAAAGGAGGTTCTTGTATAGCGTTATCCCCATTAGATCCCGCAAACACCTACCGACCATCAAGCATTAATACTTAGAAATAATAGCCAAGTGCCTTACCACAACATTGCTAGATTTTCAATGTTCTTTGTTAACTAACCACCGTCGAATTTAGATTATTTGTCCTAAATCTTACAGATGCAGTATGCTCTTAAAATTTATGGACGTCATTGGGATTCTCTCTACTTTAAGCAGCTTGTTACGCGATCAGTTGCATCGATGTTATTACAAGTATATATTATATCCTATGAGATTTGCATGAAGCTAGATATTTCGTGTCCAAGGTGCTTGCTTGGCTCTGATGTTTGTTGATGTGTCTTCTTTGTAGACATTTAGAAGCATGGTGCCCGGGCTTGATCTTCCCGAGGAAGAAGCTAGAAGAGTTATAGAAACAATTGCATCCTCTGGGACATTCTGGTATCCAAGTACCCTCGCGCAATTTTCCTTTGAATGATCCTGTTTCTCATTGCACACATGATCCTACTTTTTCGCATAACTGACCACAGTAACCATTCTAACCTCTCTGCTGTCAATGCTACTTTATTTAATTGTTAATCGAGTCACTATGGTTGTCTGATGCATGTTTATCTTGGCATATTTGCTTGTGGATGAAATTCCTGTCTTAGTGTTTGGATTGCGATAGAAAAGGTTGTCTCATTCACTATATCAATGTAGTTATTCTTCTGGTTTTGCATATTTCGCATCACCTCCATTCATGATCCAGAATAGACGCTTCTTGTTTCTTGTTTTGCTCCCTCTTTGATGTCCTTCTAATTTTGTCATCACTGGGGGTTGGTTTTTGTCCTTAACCAAAAGGATAGGAGATAACAGATAAAGCTTCTTAATTTCTTCAACAATGGTAGCATTCTCTGCTTAAAAAAAAAAAAAAAAAAAAAAAAAAATCAGAATAATTCATTTAAGAAGTCAATCATGAGACTCACTATGATTGGTGAACCTTATAGTTAAGTTTGCGTGTCCTTTCATCCTTCAACATGTCAAAATTTAATTAAACTTGTAAATGTTTAGCTTTTGAAGAATGAATGTTGCCTTGACTTTGTTGGAACTTTTCATTAATCTCTCAGGATTGAATGGGATCAAGTGAAGACTATTCTATCTGTTAAATTGAAGCAGGTATGGGGAGGTATGTAAGCGTCTAAGATTGCGGCATTTATCGTCCTAGGTATGAATTTTTTAGGCTTCTAGTGTCAGTTTATGATTATTATTTTGATGTACTACAAAGGTCCTGTCAGATTATCCCGAAGCAAAAATGACCACTGAAGAGCAAAGCGCTTCTTTGGGAGAGACCCACCAAGAGTTGGTAACAAGGTTGGATGAAGGTAAATTATTAACATTGATAACTTACTTGGCAAATACTGAAATGCGCCTTTAGCTCTTCATCTGCTGTTGTTGTGAATTCTCAGCTACTCTTGCTTGCATTAGTTGATGGTTCTTTTGATATAGGCAGAATATACTTAGGACTTTCTTTCTCAAAGCTCGAAGGTAGTCCAGTGGTTATCCTGAGTTATTGCACTTGCCCTTGAGGTTGTACTGAAATTTCTTTTTAGCTCGGAATTGCCTTTGTTTTCTTATAATTTGACAATATATTTTCTTCCTGCTGGTCTTCTGAACTGATTGTGTAGGTAGAATACTCTGTAATGGTAGGATGAAGTGCTGTTCTTTAAAGGGAAATATTATTATTTGTTGTTATTTTTTTGGGTTAGGTGGTTAATTTAGCTCGTTGGCCTGTAAGAAATTTAGTTTTGAGAGTTGTAGGACATCCTTTAATAGACTGATACGACTCTGTATATCTTGAAAATCTTAAATGGTAAATTTTTTCAGTTTAGTGCTTCTCTATCATCTTTAGATATCATTTCTCTAATCAGAGATTGTCGTGATGTCATCTTCGAGTATGTCATGCATCTGAGATCAAACACTTTATTCTGTAACAATGTGTCTCTTAGGTCAAGAAACTAGAGCTCATTGAGTGCTTATCATAACACTTTTGCTAGGTAACAAGCCTTCGTTGTTCTTTTGCTCTGCCTTTAGTGCTTGAAGCAAGTCTGTGACTTCGATTGGATTTTTGTATGGTTACAATCTAGGTGTACTTACTCATCTGATGCTATTATGTGTTTTACTTTCCAGCTCTTCTCAGCTTCGATGAGGGTCCACCATTCACCCTTCAAAGGCTATGTGAGGTATCGCCTATTTTTGTTTTTACTTATTTGTTTGTATTTTTAGCAATCAAATTATATATGTAATTCTTCTGATTCTTTGGTGTACATGCTGGATTTTTTGGAACTTTTGTGGTTCTTGCTTAAGGCAGAGGGTTAGTTGGTGAATGGTTGTGTTTGTCATTTTTTTGCACGGTTTTTCTTTTTCTTGTGCTCTAAATAGCCTTGCAGGGATTAATTTCAAATCCATCTAATTTTTTTTTTCATTCCCACCTTTTTACAGATACTTCTATCTGCACAGAGCATATATCCAAAACTCTCAAAGCTTGCTTTAGCACTTGAAAAGGTTTGTTGTTAATCATGCTAAAAAGCTGGAGGCTACTTTGTATATACTTATCCATGAGATCATCTCATTTTGCCCAACTGTTGTGCAAACCCAAATGCTCTTCCTCTGGGGATGACGCTACCTCGATATGAAATTTTGGTTAGCGTATACTTCATCTGATTTTCAACCATGAAAGTTTGATTGGTTCCAATAATGAATTCCTCACTGCTTATCAGGAATAAGTGTAGTTAGGGTGTGTTTGGCAATAATTCTATTCCCAGAATAATTTCTAATTATAAATAATTCTTTTTTATTCTATTTTCGGGAACAATTTTTAAGCATTTTAAGGCGTTTGGTAATTGTCCAAAATTCTATTCTTGGAATTGAATTGCTCAATACCGTTTTCAAAATTTCTAGTTCAAACCATTTTCTTTTAATTTTTTTAGTGATTTTATAACTTTTTTATTTTCTTTCTCATCTTCTTCAAGCTTTGGTAGGTTGCTAGCCTTGGGATGATCGGCGATCGGCCAAACGAGGGCTGTTTACCTTGCCAGCCTCCGGTGAGGTCGCGCCTCATTGGCCGAGCTCGCCTAGTCGCCGGCGGGGCTTGGCCTCGCCTTGGCCAGGCAACACTGACCTTGTGGTGGCTCGGCAAGGTTGAGTCCCGTGGATAGCTGGGCAAACTCGGCCTCGTTGGATTTGGGCGAGGCTCAACCTTGCCTAGCCATGGCTCGGCCGATCCTCGCCTGGCAGGCAAGGCTCACCGATGGTTGGGGGAGGCCCGAGCGAGGCCTGCCTAGCCACCGGCAATCTCGCCCTAGCCTAGTGAGCCTTTGGCTAGCTTGCTAGACCTCGCCCAACTAGTCGCCAGCAGTGGTTGACAGTGGCGGCAGTGGAAGAAGAAAAGAGAAGGAAGAAGAATAGGAAGAAGAGAGGAGAAAAATGAAATTTGGATTAGCTTGATTCTGAAATTATTCCCGGAATTATAGAAGCAACTTTTTTTAACTCTTTGATTTTGTTCCAAACCTATTCCCCTAGAACAAATTTGTTCATGGGAACAAAAAATTTACCATTCCAAATTTATTACGAGAACAAAAGAACATAATCAAACACTATTTGGCAAGTTGCCAAATGTGCCCTTAATCTGTCAAGGCCGTGCTCCATATCTTGTTTGATTGGCCCTGGAATGGAATTATTGTGATGCTAAAATTATGGCTTTGGTATAGAGGACATTAGGTGCAAAGCAAATTGCTTCATAATTTGATACTTTGATGCTTTAGAGGTTGATTTTGATATTTCGTATATTCATCTTCCTTAAAGTTCCGGCTGTTCTACTTTCTGGCCTTTGCTTTCTCATCGGCCTGTTTTTTATACTGGTTCTACTTCAACCCTTCTCTGTTAAAAATTTAATGCATGAGTCACCTAAAGAGGTGTGGCAGAGCCTATTGTATCTCAAACAATTTGGCTAATCTGCAAGATAAGAGTAATAAATTGCCACCTCCACCATGGTGGTGCGACAGACATCGATATCTTTGAGATGTTTTAATTGACTATGACATTGTTTGAAAAACAATAGAGCTTTTTACAAAAAATACATTATTCTCTGCCTTTTAGACTTTAAAGCACCTGGGTGATTGATTGGTTATGGATAAGAGACATGGACAGAATGTCCACTTCCCTTAGAGCTTTACCTTTTGCTGGTGTCACTTGTTCTTTATATTATCAAGTCTCAAGTTGGTTTTCATTTTCGTATTGCTAAGTCAAGGAATGAGTATTACTCGTCCATTCACATCTCTAGTCTGTATCTCATCATCTATTAGGTATTACTGACCTGTGCTTACTGCTCTTGCCGCAGAATCTGCTGGTCACGTCTATGTTGACAAGCTGTTCCAACCAGCAAATGATGATACAGGAATCTGAGAACCCAAAGAAGGCCGGTGAAGAGGTTAAGATGCAATCTAGCTTAGAGCAAGAAGGAATTGATGTTGTCATGGGGGACAGAGATGTAACAGTGGCTGCGATGGAGGAGGCTGATGTTGAAGAGGGTATATCTGCTGATATGGACACCTTCGGAGAAATAGTTGGCCCATCAGAAACAAGTTCTCCCCCGCCCATTACTCCTAGTTGATTTTCTGGTTGAACCGGTTCATTTCTTCTTTCTGCACAGAGTGCTGAGGCTTGTCCAATGTCACGGCTTGGTGAGAGCGGGCTTTGATTATGGATGGCATCGTTTCTTCCATGCTGCAGCGGTGAGGGAAACCACATAGTGCGTTCTAAGATATCGTAGATGACACTGCTGGTGATTTAATTCGAGGGAGGATCCCCATGTTTTAGCTCACATTAGTCAAATTTGTTATCTTTTTAAATTTATGGATTACTAAAATGGTAATGTTGGTACATAAAGATACGCTCTATGCTTATCTGACATTTTGTTATGCGGGACTATTAAAATTTATTTTCAGCATTTCGTATCTTGTTATCTAATCAAGGAGCTTTTTGTCTATACGATGGACTTTAGAGAATTTTGGCGGGAGACACTATGTTAGCTTGCAATGCGAGTAGCTGATTATCACCTGATATGGATTAGTTGTAAACAGACAAAAAATGATATTTCACAGTATGTAGGTCAATTACGGTCTGTTGGGTTGCACAATAGTTTTTGGCTTGCAATTTGAAGTAGGTGTTGATGGCAATGGCTCAGGGTCTCATGGTTGAGCTCCTCGAAATATCACCGTCTAAAGTCTGCTTTTGTTGAGAATTGAGCTCAAGAAAGCCTGCTCTACCCATCTTACCCTTCGGAAGCTCTAAGTGAGCTGTGAGAGCCAAACTTCTATTATAGTTACATATAAATTAACCAATCGATATATCCTTTGATGACCATGCATAAAAAAATATCTCTTGGTATGAGACTCTTAAAACTACCAAGACCTTGTTTGCTCTCAGCTTGACCTTCCATTCTAACATTCTAGCACGGTGTAGAAGTCATCGTAACGTCTGTAAATGATTTTTTATGGGAACGAATTAGCCTTTCTAATTTCTTGGTCATCTTACTCTGACGGCGAGGAACTCGTGATGCCATGAACCAATTACCCACTCAACAATACCTCATTCAAACTAAAAGACAAAAAGAAGGAAAGGAAAACATTTGAGAAATCTGGCTATGCGTATGAGACTGTCAATAAGTATTTATCTTGATGGGATCAACCTAAAAGATCAAGAAGAAGCCATGAGCAGGTACTTACCTACATGCTCATAGATAAGCTATTTCATTCATACAAAAGAGGTGCCATCCAACACATTGCCACTCCCAACCCTTGTGAGAACTGCAACTTGGTCAAGCATGACCACCTGCAGTTCCCAGCATAGGAAGGTAATATATTGCAGGCTATTTCAGACTCTCCAATGTCTCGGACACATCACAAGCATTTTTGGTTAGAGAGGGAGAGAGAGAGAGAGAGAGAGAGAGAGAGAGAGAGAGAGAGAGAGAGATTTATACAAAATATACACAGTAAAAAGCATCTTCGGTATGTCCAAATCCCTGATCGGTCAAGGGTATACAATTCAGCAACCTGAAAGTGGCGTTGCATATGAAAAGTACACGGGACTACTGAATTCCAATAGTACATGAGGCAACGATTTCATTCACCTTTTAATGACCCGAAAAAATTCAGAGGAAACTCTTGAGCAACTTCCAATGCGTAACTACTGGAATGTCAGATTATCATTTTGCAGACCTGAGATAAACCAGCAGAAAGCTCTAAACTATCATCTAGGAGCAACATAAGGACTTCGAATAAATGGTAATCACAGGAAGTGGGTAAGAATTTCAACCTTGACCACTAGAAGGATGAGGTTCCAACAGAAGAGTACCCAGCTGCTCTCATCTCCTTTAGGGTTCCTGATAACCAGTCCAAGCCCTCATAAAGCCCATCTCCCCTGAGTGCACAAGTCCCCTGTATGTGCCATTTTCTGTTCTTAAGGTCAAAGAGACCCAAGCCTTCACAAACTTCCATTGGTGTCATAGCTCCTTTCTAGAAATAAAAGATACATCATAAGCCTCATATCATGTCTTAGCCACTTTAGAACAATCTAAAGCTGATTGCTGATTGCCAGAATTATACAAAAATCACCAGATGGTAACAGAACCTAGTTCTAAACCATATTAGCATATCTGATTGTGTGCCTGTTCAGATCAATCTCCTAAAAGAGTGTAATCTAGCAGCTAATTTGGTAAACAATTTATGTAATGTATAGACCAATGTGAACTTGCTTCCCTTAATTTGTAAAATCAGTCCAGGGAATTCGCAATAGGCATATATTACGGAACTTGAACAGTTATTCTTCGACTCTCAGAAATCTTGCAGTCTAAACACTGGCTCTTCATTCCCTGCATCTCTTCCTAAAATCTCTGCAGCTTAAACATACTGCATCCATCATTTATGCACCGATTTTTCCCAGTTGTCTCTCAGAAAGGATAGAGGTCTAAGAAGTCAATGGCGAGCACTCTGGAAAAAGGACCTTGAATATGGGAATCAGAGGACATGGTACCAAATAAAGTAAGTCTCAAGGGTAATCACACAAATCCCCCTCAAAATATTCCCCTCAACAAAAATGTACAGATATTATTACAGCATCAATTGATATATCTGTAAGAAGCAATGATAAAAGGCATTGCATGTAGCTTCACCTACTAAAGAAGAAATGCTACTTGATTTGAAATGAAACCCAAGAAGACAAATTTGCACGATTCTTTTTACAGACGACACATATCTACCTGACATACACAAATAGATTGTTCCAACTGGAGTCTGAATATACGATTTATAATTATTAGTCTCAAGGAGAAACTAATCAGAGTATAAGCATGAAAAGACAGTTATTAGAATGTACCACAAAAACATTAAGCAAAGATGACTTTTCTTTCCTAGTCAAGTAAGTTACAGCCCAATGGTTAGCTAACTAAATCCTAATTCTCATGCATGCATGTACACAGTACATATTTATCTCCTAGCAAGTGTGCTTCTCCAAGTTTCGAGGCCAAATTTTAAGCCCATTCTCACTTAGATAGATTTGCATACATAAGTTTATACATTAACTTCTAATGAATCCACCAACAGATGAATACAAAGACTGGAGAGAAGACATAGCAGTATAACCAAACTGCCCTAACTAAAAAGTGAAATTGGAACAGGATACCCTGGCCTCTTGCAATGAAGAGGTTCATGAATGCTTGATATTTAAAAACACTAGCAGAACATACCATGTCTTGTTTATTTGCAAACACCAGGATGGCACTGTTGAGCATGAATGGATCATTGATAATGGCCTGAGGGAAAAGCAGAAGTTTAAAAAAGCATTAATCATGTAAAGCCACAGTCAATATGCCAGCCATCTCAATAAAACCTGAAATTCTGCTTTGGCCCTTCCAATTCTCTCCCTATCCAGTGAATCAACAACATAGATCTGCAGCAAAACATTTAACAACTGTCTCAAACATACATTCCTCATCCACATGCACACTGCAAAACTCAGCCCTCTTAAGCTCCATGATTCGGTTAGATAAACGCAAAATAACTGCTATAGAATAAATTGTTAGGACACTCAATCTATAAAAAAACCCTTGGAAGTAAACAAGCAAATATGCGGCTAAAAGAGCGCAGAATTACCAGCCCATCAGTATTATTAAAGTAGTGCCTCCACAAAGGTCTAAGTTTCTCTTGCCCACCAACATCCCAAACGGTGAATATGACATTCTTGTACTGTACTTTCTCCACATTGAAACCTACACATAGAAAAGACAATCAGCACTTATCCCGTTCCATCCAGAACACCATTTATATGTCAATGATGTAAACATGGCATGGTAGAAACTCTCAACAAGCCAGGACAGAGGGCACTTTTGTAAGTCCTAGAAAACAGGCAAGTTTGCCTAGATGAAAGTTCCAAAGAAGCAGATACACAGAATCTCAATGGAATAGTTAAGGGGCATACTCCATGAACCCAATAAATGAATCTAGATGGCAACAAAGCAGTTGACATATTTGCTACTTTATAGACATCTCAGGTGCCAAAACAACAGAAATAAGAGTTTTCATTCCCTGAAACAACTTGAAGGAGATTTTCTCTTTAATTCAGAGGTGTGATAATGACATCCTTAAGAACAGAGACATTGGGGTAAAGAGTTAATCCCATTTTGAGAGCAAGCTAAGCAGGTTTTCTTCCTTCACTAAAACTTATCCATATATGACTCAAATACAAACACGATTTCTACACTAAATTGGCAAAAACCCAAAAAGGTGCAAACATTTGCAACGTGACAATAAAGACGAATTTCCAAGTGTAGGGACTAGTGCATGTCCAGGAAAATTTCATTTCTAAGCAAAGGTGGAAGACTCAGATTCAATTGATGAAAGAGGTAAAAGTTGCAACAGTTCAATCAAAGCCTGTTGTGAATGGTGACCGCTGGTTTTCAAAATAGAAGGTCACTCCTCCGACGAAGCAAAAGTGAGGTCTCAAGCACAACAAAGTGATCAGATGGAAGAAAATTCCTGCTCTTTCATGCACCGGGGGGTGGATGAGTCTTTAAGAAATAGAGTACACGGTTCAAATCACGTGGATAGAATATCATAGCAACAATGGGCACTGCCTGCAGGAAATTGTAAAGGGTAGTTTCGAGGCTAACTCCAAATGAAACGGCCATCCAAAAGCGTGAACAAAGAAGATGGACCTACCAATGGTAGGGACAGTCGATAGTACTTCTCCAATGTGCAATTTGTAGAGAATGGTTGTTTTACCAGCTGCATCCAGGCCAAGCATCACAACCTAAGCCAACTCAAAGAACAGGGCTATTACCCAACATACTTAATCGGGAAATGCAGATAAAGAAACAAAAACATGACTTGCCCCACCCAGTAGCACGAAATCAATCTATATAACTCGAGACGGCAATCAAACGGGAATATGCATTCAGATACGATAACCAAACCGATTTCAGATACGATATCTGTAGAACCTGAGCTGATGCTCGACCAAACTGAAACTGGAGCAAGTAAAAAAATTGTCATCACCACTAAAGCACGATTTTTCTGTAATCGTGTCCATTGTAGGCAAAGTCGAGATGCGAAAAACAGGGGATTCTGGAGTTTCCGTGTTGGTAGACTACATCTATGGGTAGCAAAACAAAGTCCGAATTCCCTTTTCTTCTGATAAGCAGAGAAAAGAATCGGGTAGAGAAATCATTCGCGACGACAAGTGCAGCACAGGAGAGAAGGCGAAATGAAGAAGAGGCGGGGAAGAGTAGAGAGTACCCGCATCTCGGTGTTGCCGAAGAAAGTATCGAAGAGCTTGCGAAAGGCTTGACCCATGTTTGTCTTTTTTGCCTCCTCCTCCTCCTCCGGTCAAGGTCGATCAGGTCGGCGATCGGAGACCAGCAACGAGTCGATGATTCTCAAGAAGAACAGCAGCAGCAGCAGCAGCAGCAGCGAAATCCGAATTCGCGATGATGGATCGATTCCGCCCACCACAACCCGAAGCCCGCACACGCAGACGCACACGCAGACGCAGCTCCTCTTTCTCTCTCTCTCTCTTTTTCCTTTTCCTTTTCCTTTCTAAGTTCTTTCCGGGAAAAAGAGGAGCTCTTTTCGGGGTATTATTTTTTCAATAAAATGATGTCTTTTTCTTTTGTTTTGTTGAACTGAAAATACTCATTTTCCTCCTGACTTAAAACTTATTGAGCAAACTTAGGACCTATTTGATAATTGGTTAATTCTGGACTATTTTTTATTTTTTTTCAAAACAAAAAAGAATATGAATTTATTTGGTAATGTCGGCTAATTATTGCACTCTCGAGAACACCGTTCCCGAAAATAAATTTAAACGTAATCAAAATGCAGAAAGAAGTTACTTTTTTGTCATTGAGAATAATTCTAGAATTAAGCCCAAGTTATTTTCTTTTTATTTCTATTTTTTTCTTCTTCTTCTTTTCTTCTCTAACCAGCCACCTTGACATGGCGATGGCCGGCGACCTCATTGGAGCCTCACGTGGCTAAGCGAGGTGACGCTCCCTTGAGAAAGAAAGAAAGAAGAAGAGAAGGGAGAAAAAAAAAAAATCATAAAATTATTAAAAAATTAAAAGAAATTTTACAACACAGAAAAATTTAAGAATCGCACCAAACGCATTTATATTATTTTTATTTTAGAAATAATATTTTATGTAATTACCAAATGTCTTCAAATGCTCACAAACTCGTCAAGGAAACAAAAGTAGAAAGAACTATTTCTAAGTATAAATTGTTATTAGGAATAACATGGTTATTAAACAAGTCCTTATACTCCTTAATCCTTATCATTCTCTTTTTATTTCTTCAATTCTGGGTGGATTATTATAGCCACCCACCATATATCTTTTTGTATATTTTTATCCGTGCGATAATGTTGCAATTTTTTTTTTACTGAGAAGCATCGCTGAAATACCTTTTGAATATGGATTGATGAGTAAAGACCTTTTGATTATTTGACGGTCCTTTGTACATACAACAATTTGGGTATTTCTACCTATTACTAACATTTAACAACATTTACTAAACTACACAAGCAATGTATGGTTTCCATGATCTAGCACTACTTATTTACAATCTCGGAAATCACTGGCTTTACTGCCTAACAGCTGCCGCCTCCACTTCTTCAATTATTATCTTTATGACAGTTGCGTCTGAGATTCCTAGCACCATTATGAAGGTTACATCCCTTCCGCTCCTTCGCAATTATCATCACTAATTGTTCCCACAATAATAGGCTCCACTTCTAGCAACCACAGCCGAAATAGTTAGGTTCACGACTCCACAATTAACTCATTCCAACTTCCTAGACAATTATATTAGTTGTAGTCAACTAGGCTTGTCAACTAATAGCTTTCAACACTTTGCCTTGCCATTGACAGTCTTTGTCGATTAGAACTGGATCCCCTTATCTACGGATTGCGTTGTATTGACTAGTCTTTAAAACTTTGTCATTTCTGCTTTTGTCATTGGTCTAACAAGTTCTCATCAATTTGACTACCGACATATAGGGCTGTCGAACAGGTGGGTAGATCAAATTTGGGTTGGGTCAAGAATAGTCTGACTCAAATTAACACGTTTAATCCGTTTGACCCATTTATATATAGTACAAATTTAGTGACTCATTCCCGTTCCGACTTGTGCCCAATCTATTTATTTAAATACTTCCATATTTAATCTAACCTATGAAAATTTATATCAACCTCTTTAACCCACTTTAAACTTTTTATGTGTATATATGTTATTTGGATAAAATTGCTATCTCGACTACAAGATGCTGAAAAGTTGGCTTTTAATATTACATAGAATTTTCAAGTTTTGTATTAATTCACAATAAAAACAAGAGAAAGTTAGTATTTGGTAGTGAATTTATAAATTACCGCAATGAATAACGTGGAGGAATTGAAATTTTAATTGAATGGAATTTAAGATGTCGAAGAAGGTGGTTTTTCCTGACCATGGATTGTAGTGACATAAAAAAACCAATGCCAAATACAACCAATGAAAGCTAAACTATAATAACTAACAAACAAAACTTAAAAGATTAATAAATAAAAAATAATGGGCAAAAAAAAAGAAGCCATCTTGATATTTTAATAAAAGTGAAATCAGGAGAACCCACCAAAACTTCTTTATACTTGGAATAGTCCAAAGAGTATTATTTTCTCATAGGAGGCGAAAACAGAGTCACAAAAATGACTTGAATCTAGTTAATCTGTGAACCCATTCAACACGGTATATTTTTTTGCTTTGTCATTTTAAACTTATTTATAATCCATTTACTGAATATAATTAATCCATATAATAGCTTAACCTGTTAAATATAATAGGTACATGATAGAGTAACACCTGGGGACATTTTTCAGTGTCAACGACTTTCAATAATGACAGTACCTCGTCTATTTTGCTGGTCAGTAAAATGGATCCTCTCTCTGGCTTTGATTCTAAGTTTTTAGCGGGAGTCAACCTGTCTAACAGCCACACTTCAGAGAATTCCAATATAACATAACCAAAGTAAGAAGAAACCATAATTTTTATCACTTCATAAAAAATAAGGAGACCAATGTCTCCTACTTGAAAAGTAGATATGTAGGTGATCAACAGAGAAAAGGCCTCCCCAAGATAAACCTAAGAGGGAGCACAGGATGGTGTTTGGAGCGTTGGATCTAGAGTACTAAAACTATGTTTTTGTCGTTCAAATATAAGCACATTCTGGACCTGAACAAGTCCTTAAATTACTTCATTTGAACTCTAGGGTACAAAATTCAGGAGTATTCTTAGGTTAGAGGAGAAGACAGATATTCTCTTACCAACAAGGGGTGTAAGGCCTACAGGCACCGAAATGAATGTAGCCTGGCTGGGTGTCCTCACTGAAAGGATTACTGCAGGCAGCCCTCATAGGTGGCAACACCCCCGGAGGAGGATAGGCCAGCGGACTGGCCTTCAACTGCTCTTCAATGCGTGCCCATGACGCTGGCCTTCAACTGCCTGCTCTTCACTGCGTGCCCATAAATCTAAGAAGGAGCAGAGGGGATGGTGTCTGGAAAGTTGGATCCAGAGCACTAAAACTATGTTTTTGTTGTTCAATATAAGCACATTCAATTGTTCTTCTTAAATGGAAATAATCTCACAGATGTCGTCGCTGACAAATTTTTTGGAAAAACTTAGCTGACTGCACCGATACTCTTGGTAGAGTAACGATGCAATCTGCACCCCACAATTTCCCAATCGGTTGACTTTTTTTGTCAGATTTCAAAATCCCAATTGTTGGGATTTGATTCCATAAATAAATAAAAAGTTACCAAAGTTAAGTTTAATGGGAAAAAAAATCTAGAATTATTATTGACTGAAATTCAGTCGGATTCCCATTAAGGATTGTGGGATTGGTGACAATGGTTTTGGAAACAATCATCTCACCAATGAAGTTTGAGAAGAGTAGGCTCCTTAGCGGTAGTCGCATATTTTAATAAATTGTGAAATGAAAACAGGATGAGATAAGTCTTCCACGAAAAGCTTTTCATTTAGAGATACAACCGTATTAGGGTATTGAGTCCATCGCCAACCGTTCGTTGAAAAAAGAATTTTGGAAAAAAAATGGAAGTTGAATCCATCTAATATTATTTTTGTCCATGACTTCTTAAATGTCATTTGTATTATTCTGGACCGGTACTCCACCCTCTAATTGTAGCCAATTACACCATGGATTTCCTTTTTCTGGAATGATGTCATTGGATTTGTTTCTTTAAATGTGATTACACACATGCAAAACCACTGATTTTTTTACTAATCGGGTTGCCCCTTGTGAGCAAAATAGGGATTAACGGTCCAAGTTGCGCTGTCCCTAGTAGAAAGCAATGGTGCCGTCATGCAAAAGCACAGCGCCAAGATTATTATTACCTAATTGATCCAGGCAATGGTAATGGGTTTAAGATGTTTCCCACCAAACCCTCTCTGTTCGACTCCCACCTAAATTTCTTACGTTCGACTCCTTTATAATTCATGGGCTAACGAAGAACCTTCGCATTCAAGCCATTGGGTGGTGCTAGTTCATCCCCCCTTGTGAGCTGTGACGACGTGATGTCTTCTTCGCCTTCCGACAGCGTTCAGTGTCTCGACCCACCTCGTGAAATGAGGACCTCAGGCAGCGGCAGCGGCAGCCCCCACGTCGCCGTCCTGGCCTTCCCCTTCGGAACCCACGCCGCTCCCCTCCTCGCCGTCATCCGCCGCCTGGCCTCCGCCACCCCCGACACGCTCTACTCTTTCTTCAGCACTGCCGATTCCATCGCCTCCGTCTTCTCGGCTTACCGCCACTTGCCCAACTTGAGAGCTTACCACGTGGGAGCCGGAGTACCGGAGGGTCATGTGCGGGTGGGCAAGCCAGAAGAGGACATCGAGCTGTTCCTCAGGGCCGCCCCAGCCAACTTCAGGAAGGGGATGGAGCGGGCAGTGGCCGAGACGGGGAGGACGGTGAGCTGCTTGGTCACCGACGCCTTCTTCTGGTTCGCCGCGGATATGGCCGCGGAGATGGAGTTGCCGTGGGTGGCCTTCTGGACTGCTGGCCCTGCCTCTCTCTCTGCCCATCTCTACACCGAGCATATCAGGCAGACTCTCGGCGCCAGCCTAGGTATTGAAGTAATTTATGGGGGCAAGTACTGTGTTATAGTTCACCAAGGGCCTGCCTGTTTGGTAAAAATTATTTTTGTTCCCCAAAATTTATTTATGTTTTTTTTATTCCAGCCAAAAAAAAAAAGAATAAAATTATGTTTGGTAAAAATTTTATTTCCGAGAATTGATTTGGATTAGAAACAAAAAGTAAAAAAAAAAAAATTAAATTCTTGTTCTCGGAAATAATTTTTCTTTTTTCTTATCTTTTCTTCTCTTTCCTTTCCTTCTTCTTCCTTTGATCGGTCGCCAACCTCGGCCATGGCCAACGACTGGCTAACTAGGGCCAGCGACCTTGTCAAAGCGTCACCGACCGGCGCGAGGCTCGGCCTCGCCCAAATCTGGCAAGGCCGAGCCTCACGGTGGCCAAGTGAGCCTTCGGCGAGTTACCAAACGTGTTCTTATATTTGGAAATTATTTTAGAAAACATAAACAAATAAAACCATCAAAATAAAATTATTACTTAACGCGCCCCAACTCTTACGTGATATCACGATATGACGTGCGATATCATCCGATCACATACCGAAGTCCTTGTCCCTTCGTTTCATTCCACTCAATTAGCTAGTGAAGTGAAATTCCTTTCGAATTTGCAGGAATGGACGGGCGAGCAGATGAGACCCTGCAATTCATCCCGGGAATGTCAAAAATACGCATCAGGGATTTGCCAGAAGGAGTCGTGTTCGGGAACTTGGATTCACTCTTCTCCCGCATGCTTTGCGACATGGGCAGGGCCTTGCCGAGAGCAGCTGCAGTTTTCCTGAACAGCTTCGAGGAGTTGGACCCAACCATAACCGCTGATCTCAAGTCCAAGCTCAACAACTTCCTCAACGTGGGTCCCTTCAACCTCACAGCCACTCAGCCCGGCGCTCCCGACGAAAGCGAGTGCATGTCGTGGCTGGACGGACAAGGGCGGGCCTCCGTTGCCTACGTTAGCTTTGGGTCAGTGACGGTGCCTCCTCGCGAGGAGATTGTGGAACTAGCAGAGGCCTTGGAAGCGAGCCGAGTGCCATTCATATGGTCTCTCAAGGACCATCTAAGAGAGAATCTGCCAGAGGGGTTTCTTGAGAGGAACGAGACAAGAGGGATGATGGTGGCATGGGCACCCCAGGAAGAGATACTGAAGCATGCTGCGATCGGCGCATTTATAACGCACTGCGGTTGGAACTCTTTGCTGGAGAGCATAGGGGGTGGAGGGGTGGCCATGATGTGTAGGCCGTTCTTTGGGGATCAGAGGTTGAATGGGCGGATGATGGAGGAGGTGTGGGGGCTTGGAGTGGGAGTTGAGGGGGGTGTGTTCACCAAGCAGGCCCTGCTGAGTTGCTTGCAGCTTCTTCTGTCCCAAGAAAGGGGGGAAATCATGAGGGACAACATGAGAGCCCTCCGACGACAAGCTGAGAAGGCGGTAGGACCGGATGGGTCCTCCACTCGCAACTTTGAACTCCTTTTGGACATTGTATCAAACGCCTAACATGTTCTCCCGTCCAACCCACTTTGCACACACCGACTGAAGTTGAAACTTCCCTATATTTCTGGCTCATTGCTTTGGTTGAGCAATGGGTTGAATTTAATTGAAGCTTTTGCCATACTTTCCAACTCTTGAGAGGCATTCGATAGGATGGTTGACCCGCTTCCCTATATCGCTAATGTTCTGTCCTTTTTTAGGAGGAGAGCTGTAGATGATGGCGATTTCAGGGGGATAAATTTGAGCAGATTTTGTGCGACGTTAGCCCGTCCCTCGTTAGTGGATCATTCTATTTTCTTTCTTGATGGAAAAATTAGAGAATGTAAGAACATAGCAGCTACTCTAAATCAGTATTGTTTTGCATTGGATCAAACAATTAATTTGAACAAATATGAAATCTATTTCAGTATGAGGCGTCCATAGAATTTGAGAAGAATCATGGCTCATGAATTGCAAGTCC
Source organism: Eucalyptus grandis (assembly GCF_016545825.1). NCBI lineage: Eukaryota > Viridiplantae > Streptophyta > Magnoliopsida > Myrtales > Myrtaceae > Eucalyptus > Eucalyptus grandis. The sequence continues at coordinate 53,467,336 of NC_052612.1, forward strand.
CTGAAGTTGACAAAACAAACAAATATCTGAGTCTTTCATCAAACTAGAGTGTGTTTAAAAATCAAATGTTTGTATGAATTCTGGCGATTATGACATGAAATTGGAAGGTTAGAAAGAAAAAAACTGATGTCAAAAGCAGGAAAGGAAATTTTCATTAGAGTCCTCCTGCAAGTCTTGTCAATATGCAATGTCTATCTTTAAAATTTCGATATCCATTCGTTGGGCTATAGAGCAAAAAATTGCATCATTCTGATGGGAGAACAATGACCCGAAATCTGGATTGTACCGGAAGAGATGGGATTAACCTAAGCACGGAAAGGAAATGGGGGCTCGGTTGTAGGGATTCGATTACTTATAACAGGGTAATGTTGGGCAAACAAGTACAGGAGAATGAGACAAGACTACATATTTACTTTTCTCTTTGTTGCTTTTTTGCATGGAGGGAGGGTTCCTCGCCCATATTGGGGCTGGCAATTATGGGTAGAAGAGCCATTTCTCATTTTGTAATGTGGTCAGTAGGAAAATGAGGAAAACATCGGTATTAGAGAGGACAAGTGGCTTAAAAAAGGATTGATTTTGGGGGTTAGCAAATTGGAGAGAACCGTAGAGTTGCTGACTTAATAAACAAGGATGAGCAGACATTACAGGGTCTATTTGACGAACAGACTGAATGAAATCCTCATGTTTCATCAAGGACTGAAACTGCAGAAGATAACATCGGGTGGACTTGTACCAAGACGTGACATTATACGGTGAAGACTGGGTGCGATACACTCAAAGAGGAAGAAGATAAGCCTTAACATAATCGGGCTTCGTCTTCTTACCAGACACTGCGAGCTTTATGGAGCGTAGTGCGGAGCTTCAAGACAATTCCAAGAATGACTTTTCTTGTGGAGTGTCCGCCAAAATGCGTTGCCTAACAAAGAAAATCTCTACTAAAGGAATATCGTACCTGGGCCAACTTGCTCTCTTTGTCAGCAACACACGAAAACCGTTGAACATCTGCGACTGGATATAAGCAGTGTGGACAGACCCAGGACTAGACATAAAGATCTCGGTTCAAGTCCTAATTCTCTAGAACATATGGAAACCCAGAAACAAACTTTATCTTCACAAAGCAAGGACCAGATTGGAGGAATATAACGGAATCGGCCCGTGCTGTGAACAACAATTTCAGAGATAGGAACTCAAAAGCCAGGAGTAAAGCTACAGAAACTAGAGACTCACCCGATGTCTGAAAATCAACAGAGACGGATGCTTACAGAAGCAACCACTGAGCGTGCCATCTCATGTATCTGCCGTGAATACTCTAGAAAACTCATTTATGGCTTCGCCCGATCCGTCACGGTAGCGTCTGCCCTTTCAAGCTGAAACCCTGGCCTCTGTGGAAAGCCTGAAAATACTTCAGTTTGAGCAAGAAAGAGTTGCCTCTCTTTGAAGCAGATGATCTGAAACTGATAAGCACGTGGAAAGGCTCAGATCAGCCGGCTAGCGAGAAGATCTTTTACTTGAGTTTTCACATCTCTGACAAAAAAAAATTAGCCCCATGTCTAAAAGGTTCGACAGAAGAGCTGAATCGGTTGCTCAAATCCAAAGATGAAAGGCCCTATCCCGAAATTGGATCTCTTTATCCTCCACAAGCTCTTCGGAACTTCTTGTGTTCTGAGACTTACTTTTATGTTTCTCATGTTTCTGCTTAAAAGAAATGTAATGGATAAGTGCAGTAACGTTTTTATTCAAAATTGTTTATGAAAATGAAAAAATTATTGAGTTCTAAAACTTTCAGAAAATGCAATTAAATCCTAAAATTTGTCATACGTTTGGTAAAGTGTTCTTTTTTTTTTTTTCATTTTTAATTTTTAATTTTTTTTCTTTTTCTAAAACTTTCAAAAATTCAATAAAGTCCGAAAACTCGTCTCAAAAGTGGGCGAGCTCAAGTCCTAAAACTTTCAAAAAATGCAACCAATGGAAGGACTTAGATGGAACAACTTTGACAAAAAAAAGGAGGAGACTTTTTGAAAGTTTTATTCTTAAAAATTGTTCTAGAAATAATAAACAGTTTTTTTGTGTCTTACTTGCAAATTTTTGGGAACAAAAAAAGTTTTAGGACTTAATTGCATTTTCATAAAAAAAAATTTTTGACTTTCATAAAATGCATATATCCCTAAAAGTAATGTAATGGACTTAGTCTTCCGACCCAAAAAAAAAAAGATTGTTGAAGATAATTCAAGAGTCAGTAGTCTTCTGAAATGCACATTCGTGAAATCAAATGGTAGGGCCTCGTAAGATGGTCGCTGATGCGTGCGATTGAGAAATTTTTTATTAGCCGACTCACGCTGATGCCCATGCAGCTTTGACTGGGTATCCAAACTCCACTCTGAGCAATGGCAATGGGGGTTACCACGTTCCGTGTGGGATTCTCCCAACAACCGTTCTTTCACCCATCTCCACCTAAGTTTATTACATTTGATTCCTGAAATGAAACGTGTGTGCTCTCAAAGAACATCAGTTCTAAGCCTCTGCGCTGCGGGGTAGTTAATTGACAACGTGCTAACCCCCATCTCTCTACTCTCCTCTTTATAATCGGCTTCATTTGTTCACGTCTCATCTCATAACCTTCCGGACACGTTCAGAGTTTCGACACAAAACTCATACAATGAGCACCACTGGCAGTGGCAGCCCCCACGTTGCCGTCCTGGCGTTCCCATTCTCGACCCATGCGGCTCCCCTCCTTGCTGTGATCCGCCGCCTGGCCACCGCCACCCCAGACACGCTCTACTCTTTCTACAGCACTGCCAAGTCCATAGCCTCCATCTTCTCGGCTTCCAACAACTTGCCCAACGTGATAGGGTACGACGTGGGAGATGGAGTGCCAGAGGGATATGTGTGGGTGGGGAAACCACAGGAGGACATCGAGTTGTTCCTGAGGGCGGCCCCAGCCAACTTCAGGAAGGGGATGGAAGAGGCGGTGGCCAAGACGGGCAGGAGGGTGACCTGCTTGGTCACCGACGCCTTCTTCTGGTTCGCCGCGGATATGGCCGCGAAGATGGAGTTGCCGTGGGTGGCCTTCTGGACTGCTGGCCCTGCCTCTCTCTCTGTCCATCTCTACACCGAGCATATCAGGCAGACTCTTGGCGCCAGCCTAGGTATTGAAGTAATTTATGGGGCAAGTACTGTGTTATATAGTTCGCTGACTCTTACGTGATATCATGATATGATGTGCGATATCATCCGGTCACATACCGTTGTCCTTGTCACTTCGTTTCATTCCACTTAATTAGCTAGTGAAGTGAAATTCCTTTCGAATTTGCAGGAATGGACGGGCGAGCAGATGAGACCCTGCAATTCATCCCGGGAATGTCAAAAATACGCATCAGGGACTTGCCAGAAGGAGTCGTGTTCGGGAACTTGGACTCACTCTTCTCCCGCATGCTTTGCGACATGGGCAGGGCCTTGCCGAGAGCAGCTGCAGTTTTCCTGAACAGCTTCGAGGAGTTGGACCCAACCATAACCGCTGATCTCAAGTCCAAGCTCAACAACTTCCTCAACGTGGGTCCCTTCAACCTCATAGCCACTCAGCCGCGTGCTCCCGATGAAAGCAAGTGCATGTCGTGGCTGGACGGACAAGGGCGGGCCTCCGTTGCCTACATTAGCTTTGGGTCGGTGACGGTGCCTCCTCGTGAGGAGATTGTGGAACTAGCAGAGGCCTTGGAAGCGAGCCGAGTGCCATTCATATGGTCTCTCAAGGACCATTTAATAGAGACTCTTCCAGAGGGCTTTCTAAAGGGGACCGAGACAAGAGGGATGGTGGTGGCGTGGGCACCCCAGGAAGAGATACTGAGGCATGATGCAGTCGGCGCATTTATAACGCACTGCGGTTGGAACTCATTACTAGAGAGCATTGGGGGTGGAGGAGTGGCCATGATTTGTAGGCCATTCTTTGGGGACCAGCGGTTGAATGGGCGCATGATGGAGGAGGTGTGGGGGCTTGGAGTGGGAATTGAGGGGGGTGTGTTCACCAAGAAGGCCGTGTTGAGTTGCTCGCAGCTTCTTCTGGCCCAAGAAAGGGGGAAAATCATGAGGGACAACACGAGAACCCTCCGACAACAAGCTGAGAAGGCGGTTGGACCGGATGGGTCCTCCACTCACAACTTCAAGCTCCTTTTGGACATTGTATCAAACCCCTAACATGTTTTCCAGCCCAACCTATTTGGCAACAGTAGCAACTCGATTTAAAATTTTCGTTTGCTTCCGCAACCAATAGTTTCTCCCGCTTCAGTTCCTTGTAGGAAAATCAAGAGATTCCAGCATCATTTTTTTCATTTGCAAGTCGGGGCAGCCATTCTCTTATATGAACCAACATAAGCATAAACGAGAGAAGCAGCTGATATTGAAAATACCAAGTCTATGTATTAAATAATGTCAAGGTACAACCACTCCCCAAAAATTGACAGGGTGACCAAGTTAATACCCTCGAAACCCAAACATTCTACAAATTATAAAGCAAAAAGAAAAGAAAAAACCGATATAGCTGCACAACCTGTTACCACAGTTCCCTTACCACGAATTATCACTATAGTTGAAAATGAGAAATTTACGGTCTGCCTCTCCTCCTAGTCAGAGACACAATCTAGTCCAGGACTAAAAACCCCTAAATCAGTACCTAACTAATCTACACAGCCGCCACGAGGTGAACAATGCAATGTCATCACCAGCACCTATAAATTTGCACACCCGCTACCTTTCACTTGCCAGTTCAATCAGCGGAAAACTTCGGGCGGACAAAAGAGAAACAATCCATAGGGCGAAAACTGCTAAATCCGTTGGCCTCTCCATTTTGGTAAGTTGATGAAGGTGCCTCAGCCATACTCGAAATTCAAAGCATCTGAAATCATGTTCAAGATCATTTGCAATCTATGAGTCCAGCATCTCGTCCTGTATCTCATTTGGGGCAATGAGCCCTGGAATAGAAAGCATCCTTTGTCGCTCTCTTTCTCTCTGAGCAGCAGCCTCTTCAGCATAGAGGTCCTTGTTATCCTGTGGAAAGTGCAGGCTTTAGAAGCAAGAATATATTACCACTCATGAGATAACAAAGCCAATAGAAGGTACCGCCTACCTGAGCTGAAAATTCTTTTGACTGGACCAGAAAGTCTCTGATGTGATTCTTAAATGTGGAGAGGTCATTTGTTGACTCCAGGAGACCGTTCACAAATTGAGTGACCTGAAAGATAATTCCATCAATATCCTGATATCTGACAAGATTCACTGAAGCAGGAGACTGACTACAAAGGTCAATCCGTAACATTCCAACATCAGCCCCCTCGTCCACTATTTCTTAAAAAGGTAATGCTGAGCAACAAAAAGCCAATCTCTCACTTGTCAAAATAGCAACCCTGAACTTTTTGACGTCATCAACAACATTCCTTGTTTACGTACTTCAATAAACTCTTTCTTTCCAACATTCAACTTATGATAATAGAATGGACAGAAAGATCATGACTCCCTCATAACTGCACTATCCATGATACTTTATCGCAGTAAGAAGAGTCGAGGCCCTCATACCTCTGCTACGGTCATGTTAGGAAATGAAGTGCCCAACAGCTTTATGGTGTATTCACGAACAAAGACTGCATTATTTGGATAGGGATAAGTGACTGTTGAGGCATCCCACAGAGGCTCGGTCAATGCACCACTCTCCACCTGCAAAACCTTTGCTCTTAGCCAAGGCATATTGCATTTATCTTTAATCCAGGCAAGGCAATAAAGCATCATTTACCAGACAAAACAGGTGTTGCAGGACTAAAACGTGCAACTTGAAGCCTGGTTTATGAAAAGTGTCTGTTAAAACAGCAAAAATTTCTTGCTCTATCGTCAGAAAGTAGGTCCTGTAGAACTGGTTACAGAACTCAGAGGCCTGCCATATCACCAAAAATAGAATATAAAATTCAGCAGTCTGCATGATGCAAAGACACTGCAAAATAAAGAACGTCACTTGGATAGACCAAATTGTAACCAAAATGACATCACGTATACTATTAAGTAGATGATGAAACAGTCAAACATCAACAGATTACAAGTCCAGACATCCCATGACAAAGCATCCAGGCACTTTGCAAGGTCTCATAATTAAAAAAAAAAGACCAGCAAACCTGAAAATTCTTCAGCATCTCCAACAAAAGGTTTAGCCCAGTTTCAGCAATATTTCTCTCCGTGTGCCGAAAAGCCCAGATAATCGAATCCATCACCAGCTTAAGTTGCTAAAGCAAACCAAAGGCAATCACATCAATCATCCGTCAGTAAAGCACAAGGCAAATGGGATATTTTCAGAACACTTGAGAAAAAGGAACTGTAAATAGATTAGTTTCATAGATCCACCTGACTTGACAGTCTAATTAATGCAGGAAAACAGTGTGCAGCAATGGCGCGGAGTAAAGAAAAGAACTTCAGCCGATGCTCAGGGTAATCTTCAAAATTTTTGGTAATCATCTGCAACAACAAAAAGGAAGTAATCAACAAACAAATAAGCAAGCTAGACTTTGAAATGCAGAAATGGAAGTCCACATCATTAGGTACAATTCCAAAACGCACTCACCATAATTACAAAATTTTCAATTTAAACATACATAATCTGCTGCATTATTTAATCCTTCAAAGAGATCGACCTGCTTTAGAAAACTCCACATGGCTGGGAACTCACAATAGATAGTGGGCCATGCCCTCTACCTGGCGAAAGGCGCGGTCACTATGGCTTTTGTCCTATTCTTTATGGCTTCATAATGACAAATATGCAAACTCATACATTGGTCTAAAACAAAAATTTCTATACATAGTATGCTGCATCATTAATCCTTCAAGGAGATCAACCAACTTTTATTTAGTCCCAGGTAATGTTCATCTGTTACCACAAATCCATGGCACACGAGTCACAGAAAACAAATTACTTCTCAATTACACCTCACATGAGCTTCTTTACGAATGAAAAGGGCAACAACATGCATACAAGCACCAGATTGGAGCATATCCCACCTCTAAAGTGCATTGGAAAACGGCCTCAAAAATGCGAGGCACATCCTCTATCATTACACCCTTGTACCTAGATGAACAAAAGAAGGTCATCAGAAATGGCGAATGGATAAGCACCTTGCGAAACCATAGGTGGGGAACTTATCTATCAAAACCGTCACCATTATTTCAACAACAAAAAGCATGACTATTCTACAAGCATGACCAGTGATGTTGATGAGAATAACAAATTGCAGGAAATCACATGGCAATCAATTAAGTCATTAAAACAGCAGAAACTATGGAAAACTTAATACAGCAAAAGATGGACAGAAACAGGAGTCGAATACACAACAAGCAGAAATATTAATCTATCGAGGAACAAATAATCAAAAGAAAGATCAACCAAGCATACTCATTTTCTTCGAGAAAAATAAATTCTACCATGTAAGTGTCCATATCAACTATCAACCAAAATTTTGAGACCTCAAAGGTACATAGTTAATATATGCATAGCCTCCAATTTGACAAATCAAGTCATGCGAATGCTTATTCAAAACCTGGACATTCTTTGTCGCTGAACTATTTGTCAAGTGACTCAATAACATCAAAAAACAAACTATTTGCTTTTCTCAAGAAAAGGACAGAGCCCAAAATGCGCAATCCTTACGCCCCATTTGCTTTTTACTGTATAAGGTGTGATAAATATCATCAAAACCTCTGCTTGTTCTCTTTCTTTCCAAAGAATTACAAATATATAAAAGTACTTATATGCGCAATTAAGTGTCAGGTGATGCAGTTTCAAGCAGTGAAAATATTTTTGCTTGGATGCTATTAATAACACAAAAGGTGATGAAGAATGAAACTGTACTTATTTATGATAGTCGCAAAAAGTGACAAAACTTCGGATTCTCTAGCATCAGGCACATTCCTTGCGTAGTCCCCAAGAATAGGATCCATCATTGGAGGGACAAACTGCTTTCCTATTTGTGGTTGATCCTCAGCCTTGTCCAGAAATGTCTCGATCAGCTTTAGAGTTTCCCTCTTGACCGATCTATTTCCAGAAGCAAAATATAACAAACCAACCCCAAATGTCTGTTGAAACTTTAAAACTGGTGCACAGATGACCTTACCGTAGAAGTTTGACAAAAGATGATTTGGAAACATAGGGCCCTCCTCCTGCAATGGTACTCGATATAAGCTCACTGTACATTCTGTTGCAACAGTGAACAATTGATGAGTACCAAGCATGAGTCACAAATTTCAAAAGTGAATGCTGCAAATAAAGCCAAATTTTTATTCTTCCCAAAGTTAAGAGATATACCTATAAACATTAAGCATGTCCAAAAAGATCGATGAGATCTGTGACAAGAAGTATGTTCCAAGAGAACTTGCAACACTTGTGTTTGTCTGCAAAACCATAAAACAAAAGATAAGCAAGGGTGGCTTAAAATATAATTAAACCCTAGCAAAAAATTGAGAATAAACAGTGGGCATCTAACTTTTAAAATAATGCACTCCAGAAAAGGACCAGAAGAGTGTTTCATTCTAACCTCGAATATTCACAAGTAAATCCTAAGGGCCCAACTTCTACTCTAAGACAGCAAAGTTAATTTTTAAATCCCATGCTTACCCAACTTCTGCAAACGAAAAACTTCGGAAAATAGTTTTCTCGCAATCTCACAGAACATTGATTATGTGTTTAATTGACAGTCTTTTAACTGGCAGATCAGATCAAAATTGCACGTGATATAAGTACTTGATGACAAGATACTTAAGTTGCTAAGGTATTTCAGATATCCTCAAACTCTATAGCTAAAGAGTTGCAGAAGAGGAGAAATTAGATAACAATGGTGTAATGAACAGTGAGCACATTTACAACGGAGAAAACAAATCAACTGTGTGAATACAAAATGCCATATGGATAGACGGAAGCATCCCATCAAGGATTTTAGTCACAGTCCTAGCCAAAGTAACTCCATAAATGTCCAATAGCTCTGGAAAACTATAAACGCTCTGTCCAACCATGTAACTCCCCATTAATATCTTTCACCAGATAGCTTGTATGCCAAATGAAAAACACAACAAGAGACACTAGCCCATATTCTCCAATTCTCATTGCCAAATCTTGCCACAACAGCAAGGCAAGCTAGGTGCCCACTGCACTAGTTAAATAAGTGTCATCAGATATTGATCAAGTACACTGGTCACTGGTGAAATGCATGAATGCATCAATTGGTTAGAACTCTCCAATTTCGAATAAAAGCTCTCTAAGACTAGGCACCTGCAATATATTGAGAACAGTCCTTATCACATCTTGATCCTTTAGAAAGTCTACACTTTGACGTGCCTGGCTTATAATCTCGTTCCATTTCTGCATGCAAACCCTATTAAGTTATCAGAATGTCAAAAGATAACGAAAGAAGAAAATTGTATCAAGTCCCTAAGACAAACCCGATTGGGGAGGTCCATCAACCTCTGTAGATACTCATCCCTCTTCTGGGGATCAGATTCGGCTTGAATCATATTTCCAACCTGAAGTTAGTAAGATTAGTACAGAAAAGCAGTTGACTGAAAAGGTCAATCAACACAGATATGAGGGATGTTTACTGATTCATAAAATGAATGGATCTGGTGGGGCTCAAGATCTGCAATAGTCGTTGCAAGGCCTGTCAAAAGCTCAGATACAAAGGGTTCGTTTTCTCCAACCTGAAATGCAAACACCATGTCTATCAAACCATTCTACCATGCGAAAGAGATGTATTGTGCAAAAATATCAAAGCCTCTAACCTGTACAATAACAAATTTCCGCTTGCATTTCTGAACAATCTTTAAGAAAGTATCACAGGCCATATCCTGAGCAAAGAACATAATTTGTTAGCATATGCAAGAAGCCATAGAATATCCATTATCAGCATATATCATTGATTCACAATTTCACACGTCTCCAAAACAACTCAGCACCATTTTATCCCATTTCAATGGCATATTGGCATATCATAATCAACAAAAACATAACCTGCACTCCAGGATGGGTCTCATGCATGAACTCAAACAACTTATTTACAACAGTCTTCAAGAACTTCCAGTGGGCTCTTAGGAATCTGGGATATTGTCCAACAACATACCTGAAACCCGAAAAAGAACATAAATATGGAAATTGAGGATCCCCAGCTTTTTTTAGAACCCCCCTCCAAAAAAAAAAAAAAAAAAATGCATCTGCACGAATGATAGACACAAAAGTCTCTCTCAACATATGAAAACTTACTTCGCACATATTGACTAGTGATTGGAGAAGTTATATAGTGAATAACAAGTACAGCTATTCTACCAAAAAAATTAATTAATGTCATGAACTCATACATGATATTACTGGCAATAACAGCTTTGTTGTCCTTCCCTTTTGTGATTTCACACAAATTCAGCAAATCACGGATGACCATCACCAAGAATCTATTTTCCTGCCAACAGCCAAAAAAGGAGTTAAAACAAAAAAATGTAGCCCATCCATCATAGCAAATACTATAATTTAAGATTACAAATTGCAAGAAAGATTAAAGTTCTCACAAATACTTCTCTGAACAAACTTTCGCCAAAAAAAAAAAAAACACACTAAGAAAAGTGAAATAGATATTGGTCCAACAAAAATCAAGTCTCTCTTCTATCTATCTAAACTTTCCAGCATCTTCTCATAGTTATATCCTTGTCCGAAAATTTCCCCAGATTGCATCGAACTTAAAAGCAACCGATACATCTCTGTACTGAAGATCCTTACAGACAATTCTATTATTCTACGTTGTATCCTCAAGTTGGCACACTTGCTCAAGCAAAGACACCAAAGATCCAAGTTAACATCCAGACTCAGAAATTATGCACTGACAAGAAAAAGCATAATGATGCCTGAATGATTTGTCATCTAATACCTTAGAAGAGGAAGAAAAGGATGAAAGCATTCGAGAGAAAGTAAGACATGAGACTACAAGCCTTCAAGTTATTTTATTCTCTGCTGCTTTCTTAACAATATGATGACTGATCCATGATTCACTAAACTCAAGAACCCCAACCTAGCTGAAGACGAAAAATCTTCCAAGACAGCAACTAAGAGTGCATTTGGCATTCTCATCAATATCAATACCACGAAAATCTGTGAACTAAAAAGGTCAAACTACATTAAGAAACCATAAGATAGACATGTCCAGGAGGAGCCAGTGAATATATTGTTTTTCCCCACTTCAAAAAGAGTTCAAGTAATACCTGTTCTTCCAGCATGGACCCAGAAATAGAGCCGATTGCCCAGCACAATGTGTTCAAGTTATTCCATGACCAATCCTCACCGCTCAGCTGTTTACTTAATTTCTTCAGCATCTACATCCACCAGAAAAGTAAGAGTTGATAAGGATGAGTCACACCATAAGCAAAGGTTAAAGTTAGAAGCATATCATCATTGCCTGAAGAGCTATCCACTGCACATATGAGTCACATAAACAAATACCTGCTTTTCTGTGTCCTCGTGATCAAGGTGTGACAAGTAGATCAAGGTCTCTCTCATTATCTACAAGCAACAAACAACTCATTAGAAATTGATAATATTCAGTAATTTTGCACAATCATAGTTAGAGTAATACTCAACATCCCACAGCTGAAAACTTATACCATGCAAACAAAAATCTGTTGAATCAGTTTCTCCCATAACACCTAAAAGATTCTAGGCATCAACCAAGATCTAGGGAATCGAGAGGAGCACAATATTTGGAAAGGGTAGCTGCTAGCTTGGCTTCTGTAGTGAATTAAATATACATCACCTTGTACTGGACGAGAACATCATTGTCCTTCATTGTCTCACGAACAATGTTGCCATTTTCATCTTCAACAATAAGAACTTCTTCAGGCTTGGCCATACGACAGATCATGAGCATTCTAAGTTTGGACATAGGGCCGGCATATAGCTGCCGCCGCTGCAGCAGTTGGGAACCCAGGCCATCAACCATGTCAGAAATCAAAGGCAGCTGCCAAATATAGATAGAGTCATCATCTGACAAGACTAACCACTCCTTGCAAATTAAGCTGAACAATTCTAATTCACAACCTCAGTCCACAAACTATAATTTTATCAAATCACCACCAATGACATTAGCTTGATGTCTAATCACAAAATTTCAAACATTAAACCTGCAGTCCCATCATATTTGCTGTCACAGCGGGATTGTCCAGATTATTGTGTGCCTCAAAAAGCTCCAAGACCAAGGCGTTCCAGTAATCCAGGCAAACCTGTCAAATCAAATAGTGGGCAAACATCTAAAAACACGATTAACTTAAAATTTAAATTTTCAAGAATGCTACCCAATGCAATAAATAGCACACCTTGAAGACTTCAGTGTCATCTACATATGAGATGTTTATAAGGTACTCTAGACCCAATAGCAAGGATGCCATATTATCCTGAGTAGACTCCAATATTCTAATGTGAACCTGCAAGACAGGAGTGCAAAGTAAGGCATAAATATGTCATAATTCGTAATTGAGAAGTTCCCACATGACCTAGAGGAGTAGACAGAGATTTTTTTTTTTAAAAAAGGACCATAAAGATATAAACTGAAGAACAGTTGCCTGGGCTGACCACATCTCATGCAAATAACTGCCGCAATTAAATATTTAGATATCTCTACATGGATGGGGAGAAGAACCCACCTTATAGAATGAAGTGAAAAACAAAGCCACGTTTTGGATAAATGCCTGAGATATTAAAAATCAAAATTGAATAAGTTGCAACAAAACATAATCCACCAATCAATGATAACCTTTTAACCTCACACAAAGAATATGCACACCTGCTCCTCAGTAGAACCATGCGCATAAGCCTCCGGGATGTTTGTAGTAGGAGGAAGTATAGCCTGGTAACATAAAAAAAGAAAAATCAACATTGCGGGTCAAGTAGTACAAAGAATAGGAAAGTTCTACTTTTTATCCCTGAACTTTTTCATGCTTTTTCTTATTGAGCCCTTGTACTTCTAATTTATCGAATTAAATCCTTCCACTTTCACGAATTTTCTAATCAAGTGCCCCAACGCTAAATGCCAAATCCAGTTGACGTGGCCATACAACGACGTCGTAGTGTGACATGGATGAAATTTTTCCGATGTGGACGTCCACGTGCAGTGTCCACGCCATTTAATCCACATCTTTCTCTAGTGTTGTATGTATTGGCTAACTTTTCAACAAACATCCACGTGGGTATCCGCATCATACTTTGGCATCATCTGATGGCCACATCAGCTAAATTTGGTATAAATCAGTATTGGAGGGACTTAATTAGCAAACTTGCGAAAGTAGAGGGGTATGATTAGAAAAATTAGAAGTACACGGACTTCGTTAAAAAAGCAAGAAATTCCAGGGACGAAAAGTAGAATTGATCCAAAAGAATACACAAGTCACAGAAGCTAAGGACTAAGTATATGAGATGTTTGGATGAGATGGATCAAACAACCAATAGGATGCTCACCTGCAATTGCACCATGAATATGTTGTACATATTCACATATTGCGCGTTATAGAAATCTCCAAAACTGAGGGCGGCCACCTGTATAAAACCAATAAAACAAGCAAACATGTTAATTTTAAAGCGAGGCAAAGTGAAAAATTAGACACAACAGGCATACTATACCTCTGTAAGGCACTGAATAGTGAGATTCCGATAGGATGGCACAGGGAAAAACTTTAGGAGTGTCTCCAGCTTCAGATGGACAACATGTGAATAGAAAAGATTAGGCAAATTGTATATTAAAGTCTGGTGACTGAAAGAATGGCATACTCCAGGCTATCACCCTCCAGAGAAACAAAATCACTGACGGTTGACATACCAACAGAGATTCAAAAATGTAACCCAAAGGAATCCATGAGAGGAAAGCATGCAACGTTGATAGTGTGGCCCTTATAAGCTCAGTTCTTTGAGATGCGGATAGTACATACAAACACAGCTCGTGGATAAGTTGGAACTCACTGTCAACAACCAAAAGTAATCCTCAGCAAAATATACCACCAAAAAATAAAATATAATGCTTGAAATGACAATAAATTGTTGAAAAAGAAAAAAAAAATTATAAGGCAGCGAAACCTAGCTATATCTGCAAAAGATTGATGCGTGGTGCCAGAAAACTCTACTATCATGATTACAATGTTGAATACAGCTAAGGGGAATAATACAATGAAGTAGATCATAAGTAAAGTCCACAGCTCAGCAAACGTCAATCTCTTCTCTGTACCTTTCTTGGCCTCCATATTTTACTATCCTCAAAATGCAAACAATTACAGAATAAACCAAGTAAAGCAATGGGCCAAAGTACACTCCCTTGATAACTAACCACCATTTTGTCTATCGAAAATCATCAGATAGACATTCCTGGACCCTCTAGCAATCTGATGCCGAATGTTAAACCCTCAACTAGATCCAAAATTTATAGTCATGAATCTACACTGTGATTAGAGAACGAGATCATCGTCCATAGGAGCTGAATTTATTGCTGAAACATTCGCCTAAGAAAAGAAGTTAATCACATGTTTCCTACATCATATCAGAATTATGAGCATCCTCATCACAGCACTCAGAGCAGTATTGAGCAATGACTAAGAGGCATGTAAACAGAAGATAAAAGACGAATGGCAGCAAGAACAGCTCATCAGATGCCTTGCCTATTCAGTGACTGCTTGAGCTCCTTGATCTTTTGCTGCGTCATTTCACCTCTCGAGAAATCAAAAACCTCTTCACTCAGTAGCTGCAGTATTACAGCATGTTACCAACACCCCTCCAAGCCAAATTCAACTGAAGAAGATTACAAAGATAAGACTTACTTTCAAAATGGCCATGCAATTTTCACAGATTGTTTCACTAGTTTTGGCAGCTGAAACAAGGTCAGGTATAAAGCTTCTCCATCTGCCAGGCCACTCATGCTTCAAGATCTGAACATCAAATATAGACAAACAGGTGAAGACGCTGCAAGGCCTTTGAGAATAATTTAAGTCTAGTACCCAAACATAAAAGATCCCACCTGTACTAATATGATGTTCAGCTTGTTGATATACAGCTTTTCCATTCGAAGTGAGGCTTCATTACTTGAGAGCTATGGCAAGAAACAGAGAACAGACCGATATGGAATCAAAAGTTTGTAGGCAAGGAAAGAATGATGTTCTACAAACTTACACACTCATACCAGCACAATGACTTCAGAAATGTAATTCTTCATTCCATCTCTTTGTTCAACAGGCAATGCATTCCATCTGTACTTGATGACACCTTCTAAGACCTGAAGATTAATGTCAGCGGGACAAGGGTCTTAACTTATATAAACAGAGATCTAACCGAGCTCTACCAAGACTGATCTTTTAAGAGAGGATTAAAGCATCACAGAATATGAAGAGGTCGGCCTCAGTCTAAGTCTTAACCTTGCAGAGGACCTCAATTTCATTCTATCTAGCCCACAAACTCTACATATATAACCACATTATTCAGGACAGAAAAGACGACTTAGAAGGTGCATGGATTCTATGAGCATCAAAACCGAATCCATGCGACAACCCAACTACATCTAGACTATATCCATTATGCAAGGTTTTAGATCAACAAGTAATGCAGAATAACATATTTGTTTGGTTCTCAATGTCCCTTCCCGAAGATCAGAATATACATTTTGTACTTTGTCATAAAGCAACCTCCGAGCTAGTAATCCAGAACACAAGGGCCGGTGGTAACAGCCAGACTTCCAGAATAGATTCTTACAAAATTTTCAAGAGCATAAATGAGGTAGAGGCTATTTTGGTCTTGCCCGGTAGTACCAATCCAGTCAAGCTAGATAGGACATGCCCTTTGCAACTAAAATTTGAAAAGAAAAAAGAAAAAAAAAACAGAGGAAATTTTAGTTTCTGCCTGAAATCACATCTGACCTGTAAGGCAAAGAACTTAGTATTTAAGTTCTTCGTATTTTGAAGAATGTGCACGACTTGGAGCCATGTATCTGGATTGTTTTGCAAATCCCGCAGGATCTGGTCTGCCGCTGTTCTCTATTGCAATCACAACAAAAGAGCAATTACAACAAAGAAGAAGAAGAAGAAGAAGAAGAAGAAGAAGAAGAAGAAGTAAACAAAAAGAGCTGAACAAGGTAAATAGTTTTGCTCCTCCAAAACAAATGGTGCTCTTCACAACCCAATCGTAGCAATGCCGCATCTGTTTCACGTAAAAAAAACTAGAAGCATGGATTTTAATGATCCATGCAGGAAAGCAGAGGAAATAATCTAATGACACTCGATAGATGGCACGCAAGAACATTCGCCATTACTTTGCAGGCATCCGACACGTCGCGCAGTCCTAAACGATAAAACTTACAAAGGAAAAAGATGCAAGCCGATGAAAAGATAAACAGAAAGCGGGAGGGGGAGGGGGAAATTGCACACTTTAGTATCTTTTCCATGCCAGAGAGCCAAGGGAAACTGCCAGCATAACCTATCGCGATGAGCAGTAGAACGTACTAGTCAGACTACGTCCAGAGTTCGAGGACCCAAAAGGGAGGGGGCAGGCGGACCCTAATTTCTAATGGGAGACGGAATTCCTAATATCTAGAGCCCGTGGCGCACTCGGCTCGAATCCGAGGCTTCACTTAATTCCTGATGCCCGCCTGGAAAATCAACGATACCATCACAGAATATACTCGTCCATCGCACACCTCAAGACCGCAGGCTCAACGCTCTCCCGTCCCCCACAGTCTAGTATACAGGCACAGAGAGAGAGAGAGAGAGAGAGTTCCACGGGAGCCTTAAACCCTAAAAAGAGAAAAAACCGAAGTCTCGGGGGGCGATTTCGCAAGACCTCAGCGCGAACACGAGAGACGACGCGAGTGGGTCCCGCGACGGCGAGGGAGCGAGGGAGGGAGCATTAAGGGGACGGAAGCGAAACGCGGGAGGAAAGGGGGGATAGGCGGAGAGGGGGAGGGGGAGGAAGCGAACCTCTTCCTTAGATCCGGTGCCGTAGAAGGCGGAGACGGTGGCATCGAGCAATGCGACGTCGATCGGCTGACTCAAATCCCGAAGCTTCTCGGCCGCCATGGGTAGCGGTGGGGGAGGGGGGCCAAGGGAGACCGGCCACCTCAGTCGTCACTGTGTAATAGTTAAACCCTAGAACAGTACGACAGGCAGGGAGGCGGAGGCGGAGGCGGAGGCGGAGGCGGAGGAGTGGAGAAGCCGAGAGACTGAAAGAGAGAGAGAGAGGAGAGAGAGAGAGAGAGAGAGAGATAGAGAGAGAGAGAGCAGCAGCAGCACGTATAAATACGAAAGAAGTGCGAGGGGAGTAGGGATAATAGAGAGAGAAAGAGAGAGAGAGAGAGAGTTAGAGAGAGAGTCGGGAGCAAAAGAGACAGCTTAAAATTGAAGCAGAAAGAGAAGGGGGGGAAGGAAAGCCAAAAAAGCCCAGCCGAGTCGGAGGAGGAGTGGGAAAAGAGGGAGGAGAGAGAAAGAGAGAGGGAGCCACTGTTTATCACATGCCCCCCGCCTCCTATTATTGTTCCTTTTTTCTTTTTTGAATATTCACCCTATTCTTCTTTTTCTTTTTTTCTTTGGGCGTCGAATATTCTGCAAATTACAGGCGCCTTCCTCCCTTTCTGCTCTCTCTTGACTTTGTTTGGCTTGTTCTCCCATGCGATCGTCCCGACTTCCCTCTCCTCGGAATCACGTTCGAATTTGAATTCATCTCAATAGCTTTCTAGGGGAAAAAGTTACTAATCCCTGACTTATAAAAATTTCAACTCTCGTGTCTTCCTCATAAGATATTGGTGGCGGTAAAAACTTTTAACGGTTTTTTAAATATGAAAACCTTCATATAATTCGAAATATATTTAAACTTGTCTTCCGATATGAAGTAACTAGTGACCATATCGGAATATTTGCTGTAATTTCTATTGATTACTTAGCTTTGAAAAGTCATCACATGCGAATTATTAACTTGATATGGAAACACATTTACAACGAGGACACATGACACTCGTACAACCTAATTTCCTACATCGTATCACCCCATATCTGATTGTCCATCACGAACATAGACAATTTTGTGAGGAGGGTTGTTGTGCCCGTATACTTTAAAAGAGTGCGACCAAATTCTCTCTTGAGATTCACACCCTCGAGTTTTCATTAACAAGGTGAGCATAGTCAAATGGGTTGGGCCTCAAAATATTTCTTTTTTGGTCATGGTCTCCAAGCCCTGTAAAGCAGATCGGAAAAAAAGGTCAAAACTGAAATAATTTAGGCCGATGTGAATTAACTTCAATCCTAAACCTAAATCATTTCTCAATTCTCTAAATAAAGAATACGGAAGTAGTCATCGTAGTTATAACATTATCAATATTTTATTACTTTAAAATCTACAAATTGCATTCAAATAAATTAATTTTGCAAACCTCAACTTAAACGACCATAACTTTTGATCCAAGTAGACTTATGAAGCCTGTAAATACAATCTCGAAAATAACTCATTTGAAAGCTCGATGCCTTGGGATCAATTTCCAGAGACATTTGAAGCCGTTTTTGGGCCTCAAATATCACTTTTTTGACATGTATTTCAGCGCTGTCATTTAACTTTCTCGTTCATTTGATTTTCAATGAATTATTTAGCCTATCTATGACTTCATAATGGTGTTTCTGTAATAAACGATTGCGTCATTTCAAGCACAAGCATTTTAAAGCCTGAATCGAACCATAGGCGTAAGCAAGGCTCGAAATTGAGGCTGAAGCCTAAATAGAGGATTGGGTTTTCAAGCTCATGGAGACTAGGTGGAGACTTCTCCTAGATGACCCAAGACTCCATTTATTTTGCTAAAAACGAATGACCTAAAAAATGTTTTTATGAAATATGATAATTTATATTGCTTAAAATAATTTTTCAATCCGTTCATTAATTTTTCTAGACATACAAATGATCAACTTACGAAAAATATTTTTCAAATCAATTATTTTTTTGCGAAACAAATAGAGTTTGAATTAACTTTCCATACTTAGTTTCATTCATAGAGGAGGGATCCATGACAGCGACGAGCCGACAACGAGAACCGTTGCGTGGCCAATAGAACCGAGATGGAAAAAACCATCGTCGACTTTGATTGGACTTTCATTAGCTTTAACTTTCCCATAAATTCCCACATTTTGGACCTTTCTCCGCGTCCAGCGGAGGAACAGCGGGAACCTTTTTAGCTCCCAGCTGTGGCATCGAACGAGGAGACGTTACTTCAGAAAAAGCCCCCTGCGTCTCTGCTCACCTCAGTCCTCCTGTCTTGTAGATGTTCAGTTTCAGTTTCTTCCTTCTCGAGGAAGCAGCCGACCATGTACGGGGGGGGATTCTTCCGTGCTTACTTTTCCGCCCGTTCTCCTAATCTCTTCCCGGTCAAAAGGTTAAATGCAGAAACGACAGAGGTTTTTGGTCCCTGCTAGTACTGCTAACGTGCCCGACCGACCATCCTAGGGATTTACTTTGCCGCTAAAACTTGACTTTAAAGCCTCTAGGGGATCTCAAGGAAGCGATGATGATCTTTTAACCCTGGACGGATTTTCTCTGACGGTTTCAAGGGCATTTTTCAAAGGAGTAGGCGCAAATTTACGACCTCAGCTCCACCAAACTAAAGAAAAGAAGAGGGATGCCGCCATTATCATCTAATTAGTTAATAAAATACATTTTCATTATTGATAATAAGTTAGATTTTAATATTTATGTGAATGATCAAAAAAAATTTGTTCATTTATTACTGTAAGCAATAATTTTTAGGACAAAATTTTCCAAATCACTGTGCAAAACACAAACGGAGCCTAGAGTCTGACAAATCCTCCACAATTGCAATAGAAGCCGTTGTATCAAACTTTCGATTGCTGCTTTTTTAAAATATGTAGTTTCCGTTTTGTAGTGTAATTACAACACAATAGAGCTACTTTATAACCATAATTGCACCAAATGAACATTTCGTGGGCTTTCATACAAAATGAGCAAGAATCAATATATCAACTAACAAAGTAATATTGTATTGCCCCAGTGGTCAACCGAAAGGGAAGACAAGGAGTTCAATTTCCCACCTTCTTGAGAGATTGGGGTGGGTACATACTAGGGTAGGAATGTGCGAGTCAAGAAGAAAGGTGGCGCACTCAGCACACAACGAATAGTACACACGGTTGTTTGTAAAATAGATATAGGATCAGACTAGACAAAGAAAATGTAATGCCATCTAGTGATTGAGAAGTTATCGTAAGAAAAAAATCTAAAACTCATATATTTGTGACAAATTTATTATCAATTAGTTTTCGTTAAATCAAATTAATACTATGAAAAACTACAAATCGGTACACTCATAATGAATGGATGGTATAATTTGCTAAATTGGAATATCCATTAACTTCCGCGTGTCACCTAACTCAGTATTTTTGCGGTAAAATTTAATGAAAACTAATATGAGTTAAATTTGTCACATATGTACCCATTTGATTTTTATTGGTAAAAAAATTAATTTGAAATAAATTTGTCATGACCATAATAGTTTGGGGTTTATTCGTGGTATTAGCCTTAATGTTTTTACAATGATTAGTAGATATCAAAGCAAAAAAAAAAAAGTAACTTCGCTTAGTAACTTTTTCACATATAAACGATAAATTTAAATGAGTGCGATGAGTGAGTTTTTGGACTCAATTATTTAAAAAAGAAAAATCTCAATTATTTTGTATTTATATGTGGAGATTGCAGTATGAGTATAATATGCTATGGAAAAGGGGTCTATTACAAAAAATCATAAATTGATACACTCGTAAGAGGTTTATTCTAAACTAATTTTTTGACTAGGTCTATTTGGTAATGCGCCAAACAATGTCAAATTTTATTTTTTTTATTTATTGGAACAAAAAAAAAAGAATAGAAATCCGTTTAGTAACGTTTTTGTTCCCACGGAATAAATTTGTTTCCAAAATAAATTTGATTAGAATCAATAAGTTTAAAAAGTTATCTATCGGTTCCTAGGAACAACTTTAGAATCAAGCTTAAACCATTTTATTTTTTTTCCCTCCTTTTGTTTTCCTTTCTTTATTTTTTTTCTTCCTTTTATTCTTTCCCTAGCAGGTTGTTGGCCACTGTGATGGCCGATGATCGGCTAGACAGGTTTGGTGACCTCATTGGACCCTTGTCGGTCCCTAGTGAGGGATGACCTTCCTTAGTTGCTACGAGATCGGCCTTGCCTTGGTCGGTGAGGCTCCCCTAACACTGACAATTGGCTATAGGAAAAATAAAAAAGAGAAAAAGAGAATAACATAATAAAATTTTAAAAATTAAAAGAAATTATAAGTCACAAAAATCGAGAGTCATACTAAATGTATTTCTATTGTAGGAGTAAAAATTTTGGATAATTTTCAAATGCATTTGAATGCTAGAAATTTGTGTAGGGGACAAAGTAAAAAAACAATTATTAGGAGAAATTGTTCTTGAAAATAGAATAAAACTCCAAATTTGTACATGTGTAATAAATTTATTATTTATTAAACTTTATTATCAAATTATTGAGTTATATGATACGTGACAACTAACGAGTCTATCGATTTGACATTTTACCCTATGTTTGTTCCGGTTTGTGGTTTATTGTGGCATTAATCTATCTTAACGAATGGACAAATATAATATTTTGGGGTTTTTTTTTATAGTAGCTTATTATATATGTATTAATTTGAAGTTTTGGGTGGCAAAAAAACAAAAGACACAAAAAATAATGGTTTTGAAAATGACGCTCGTTTGAAAGGAGCGAAAGGAAAGAGAGAGGGGGGGACTAGTGCCGGGTCAAAGACTCGGTCGCGCGGTCGGTGGAGGAGGAGGAATTTTGGCGGCCGTTAAATTCACTCCAGTCAACTTCGTCTCCTTCCTTCTCCTCTTCAGACTCAGAAGAGCAATTGCCAATTTGCCATCGATCGATCGATCGATCTAGAGAGAGATTCAGAGAGGGAGAGGGAGAGGGTGAAATCAATCGAGCAGCCATGAACATATTCAGGCTAGCAGGAGACATGACCCACCTCCTCAGCATAGTTGTCCTCCTCCTCAAGATTCGCACCACCAAGTCCTGTGCCGGTACGTCTCTGTTCCTTCTCTCCCCTCCCCACCATTCCTCAGTTCCGCGTTCCCCCCTCTCGTTCGAGCTACAATGGAAGCCCAGCGTCTTCCGTTCGCTTCGCTTCTCCGACAGTCTCAACGCATGCCATCAGTTTCTTCCCCCCTCTCCCGATCGAGCCGAGTTCCTTCTATTTAAATCGGGTGATGTTTTCCCAAACCCAACCTCGTCATTCTCTCTCTCTCTCTCTCTCTCTCTTGATTAATCTGAAGCGGCTGCTGCTCGTCTGCGTCCTGGGATTTTCGTTACTCTCGCTAAGAAAAAAGTTGGCTAAAAATTTGATTGGCCGCTTCTGCTGTAGCCTTTTCCATGGGTAATTTATTCCCTCGTCGAGGAACGTCATCCCCCCACCAGTCAGAAAACGGACCATTCGTCAGTTCCCATTGCACGATCGCTATGTATGTATTTCCAGTACCGTTTGTCTTGTAGTCTTCACAAGTTCGCTTATTGGCACAGGTATTTCGCTCAAGACTCAAGAACTGTATGTCATCGTCTTCATCACGCGCTACCTCGATTTGTTCACGAGGTACGTCTCTTTCTACAACACCGCAATGAAGCTCGTCTTCATCGGGACTTCGGTTGCCATAGTCTGGTACATGAGGCTCCATAAAGTAGTGAAGCAGACTTACTCCCGGGATGAAGATACATTCAAACATTATCTTCTCATTCCCCCGTGCTTCATTCTGGCACTCTTGATTCCCCTTGAGTTCACCGTGACTGAGGTACAATATTCCAACACACGTTATGTTTCGTTTTAGTTTCTATTGCTAACTTTCCTTCACATGTTCCTACATAAGTTGGTCTACAAATAGATTGCTTTCCGTTCAGTAGTCTTACAATCTCCATATCCCACCTCTCAGAACCTGTAGCTATTATAAAATCGACGATTTAAATGGACACATTTCATGTGGCCAGACTGCTCGTATGATGGAGTTACACCCTGCAAGCTAACTGCTGAACAGTGTGAACTGTGAATTCTGTTGCACATGTTGCCATTCGGTTTCAAATTGAGTTGTGGTTGACGTTGGCCTTTCATATTAACACCATGTTTTTGGATAATAAACCAGTGCTGTGGCATTGCCTTCCTATTATGAATCAAACTTGGGTTCTATATGATGGGAACCTCACCTTTTCCTTCAGATTCTCTGGTCATTTTCGATATATCTCGAAGCAGTGGCAATCTTGCCGCAACTGTTGTTACTGCAGAGGTCAAGCAACATCGACAACTTGACTGGAAGCTATGTCTTTCTTCTTGGGTATGTCCAATTTAATTTTTTCCCATAAAATTCTTTTCCCCTGTGGTAAAGTTATAATCTCAGGGCTTTGTAACCGAGAAGGTAGCTGCTTTTCTTTGTTCGGGAAGCTATAGTCAATTGCATCATTGACCATGTTTCCTGATTTGCTTACAATTTATTAGCCAAGCAAATTTTCTTTCTCTGCCGCCATGGTGCTTGCAATTTTAATACATGTAGTCTACCTGTTGATTTGTATTGGGTTTACTCATCTTCATATAAGGTGGCACTAGTCGGCATGTTCTATGATGGCAGTGAAAAATATTTAACCCCGAAGCAATGCTAGTGCTGTGAAGCCTTCTCCTTAGGTGTAAAACTTTTGAATCTAAAGACAACGGTTACATTTTAATTGATTTCTAGGTTCCATGAAAAATATAGGGAAGCTGAAAGGAAATTAGGTGTTTCCATCATGTGACTTTTCCTCTTATTAATTGGTAGTAGGATTGAGGACTCTTCTTGAAAACAGTTGGCTGGTAGGACCTTCTGAAACCACGGTGAATTTGGTTGAGCATGTGTAATGTGTCTTGTCTTGGGAAGGGTGTATGAAGTAGAAGTCTTGTGAATTTGTTCAAAGTAAGATCTAGATTGGTTTAATGGAACAGAAACGTTGGTCCAATTAGAGGATAATCAGGCAAATCTCTTTCTTTCAATCAACGTTAAGAGGGAACTGCGTGATGATTGGAGTAATGAAGGTTGTTAATCACCTCCTGACAACATGGGCATGCTTTCTCTTCGATCTGTATGCCCATTTGATTCTGTGGAATCATCTACTACAATGCTGCCAAGCTTTGGAGCAGATAATGGAGAGCTTTTTATGAAATGTGTTGTCAGTGACCTCCAAAAAATCCAAAAACCAGTCCAAATTTGGCATTTAGTAAAAATGAGACTTGTATATGGATACTGTCATTCTACTCCCTTCCGAGGTGGAATTTAACGCATCTTTTAGCAAGGCAACTATTATCGCAGAAGGGCAACTTTTGTTTTGATGGCTTTCCC
The DNA here is from genome assembly GCF_016545825.1 of Eucalyptus grandis. NCBI lineage: Eukaryota > Viridiplantae > Streptophyta > Magnoliopsida > Myrtales > Myrtaceae > Eucalyptus > Eucalyptus grandis. The sequence goes on from NC_052612.1 coordinate 53,491,784, forward strand.
CTGAAGTTACTGTTATGTTGCTTGTGAACATTAGTGTTGGGGCAGTGGAAGCATTAAAGAGATAATTTAGGATCCAACTTAACAGGAAAGGTAAACAATAACAAAAAGTACGAGATATGCATGGGGTGGCAGAATCTGCCTACATAGGGATATATGCTAAATTACAAGGCTTGAATACTCCCCCTCGAGTTAACACCAATCCTAGAATCTATATACTATCTTATTAAGATACCCAATGCGACAGAGATTTATATACTAAATCTGATGTAATGAATTTTCTCGATCACTTACGATAAAAACGTAAATAACATGACTACAAATACAAGTTGAACCCCAAAACCGAGGATTATGTTGGAAATTTGTTGAACCGGAAAGGTATTTCTGCTGCAGCCATTCATTTTAAAATTACAATTGCCACTTTGACCTTTTTAGCATTATCGGCTGAATGATATGTTTCAAATCTCTGGTATTATGACCCAGTTCTATAATTACTATTAAGACATTTCGGCTGGATATATTTTTGTCGAAGCCAGGTGGGGATGATAAAAGTGCACCTTTTCAACATATTGCGTAGTGGAAGCATAAAAGAAATAATTTAGGATCTGACTTAACAGGAAAGGTAAACAATAACAAAAAGTATGAGATATGTGCAGGTCAGCAGAATATGCCTACATAGGAATATATGCTAATTTACAAGGTTGAATACTCCCCTTGAGTTAACCCAAATCCTAGAATCTATATACTATCTTATTAAGATACCCAATGCGACAGAGATTTATATACTAAATCTGATGTAATGAATTTTCTCGATCACTTACGATAAAAACGTAAATAACATGACTACAAATACAAGTTGAACCCCAAAAACCGAGGATTATGTTGGAAATTTGTTGAACTGGAAAGGTATTTCTGCTGCAGCCATTCATTTTAAAATTACAATTGCCACTTTGACCTTTTTAGCATTATCAGCTGAATGATATGTTTCAAATCTCTGGTATTATGACCCAGTTCTATAATTACTCTTAAGACATTTCGGCTGGATATATTTCGTCGAAGCCAGGTGGGGATGATAAAAGTGCACCTTTTCAACATATTGCGTAGTGGAAGCATAAAAGAAATAATTTAGGATCTGACTTAACAGGAAAGGTAAACAATAACAAAAAGTATGAGATATGTGCAGGTCAGCAGAATATGCCTACATAGGAATATATGCTAATTTACAAGGTTGAATACTCCCCTTGAGTTAACCCAAATCCTAGAATCTATATACTATCTTATTAAGATACCCAATGCGACAGAGATTTATATACTAAATCTGATGTAATGTATATTTTCTAGATCACATACAATAAAAATATTGATAACATGGCCATAGATATAAATTGAACCCTAAAAACCTAGGATTATTTTGGAAATTTGGTTGAACTAGGAAGTTAATTCTGCTGCAGCCATTTGTATTAGAAGTACGATTGCCACTTTTGCCTTTCAGCATTATCAGCTGAATGAGATGTTTCAAATCTCTGGTATTATGACCCTGTTCTATAATTACTATTAAGACTTCTCAGCTGGATATATTTCATCGAAGCCAGTTTTTTTTTTTGGTTGAATCATCGAAGCCAGTTGGGGATGACAAAAATGCACCTTTTCAACTTATCTGGCTTTGACTGTCTGGCGCATTCTCAATTGACCCGTTGAGCTGATGCTTGGGTGCTGAATTTACATTTTTGACAATGCGCCAGGTTCCAAGAACCACTTTCTAGAAGAAAGAATTACTATTGAGAGACTTGTCAATAAGAAATTTTTGTAATGAAAATGAAGACTTCTGCATCGAGTTGTAGCCTCCATCCCTAAAGAGAACAATGCTTCCTTTTATGTGAGTCAGAGGCATTCAATGCTGATTTGGATCGTCCTGTTTAAGTGCATGTTCTCTCAGAATTAGCAGCAAAGTTGGCACTCGTCCGGGTTGTTTTGCCCGGTCTGTCATGTGGTATGGAGACTGAGGCACATTGTCTAAGTGCTTGTGTCATCCATGTCGAATTGACTCATAGCAATGACTTATTGGCTGCTTTGCAAGATGACTGCCACCATAGCCTTTTTCTGCTGTTCGCTAGAATGTTCTCCTGGCATAGAGAAGGAAATGATTGTTTCGATGGGAGATTGGAATCCTTTCTTCAAACTCTCTTAGTGTGTTTTCCTGTGCCAGGAGTGGGTAAAATTTCGTCTGGTTCTTTCCAAGGCCTGATCTGATGTCTGCTTTGGCTAGCAATGCCATTGAATTTTTGTGCTTTGGGTTTATTAAGGCATTTACAAACTTTTCTTGTTTGTTCAATTGCAGTGCCTACCGAGCCTTGTATATTGTTAACTGGGTATATCGATTCTTCACGGAGACTCACAAAATACGCTGGATACGTATGTTCTTCTGCTTTTCTGTTGAGTATCAGTCCACTTGATTTGTGTGAAAACTAACGGGAGTTTGCTTCTTACTGTAAACACAGCTTGGATATCAGGCCTTGTTCAGACGGCCCTTTATGCGGACTTCTTTTACTATTACATTAAAAGGTACAGCGCTCTTTGGACTTGCCCGTCAAAACCTATTGAGTCAGCTTTCCACGGATCACTCATCTAAATTATTTTTCTGCTCTGTGTTCAGTTGGAAAAATCATGAGAAGTTGAGGCTTCCGGCGTGAAGCACACTGCCCTTGGGTCAGAGGGTAGGGAGGAAGCAAATGTAAATTGCGGAGGCAAGGCATTTTAAGCTGAGCAGGACACATGGGCTTTTCTCTCTTACAATGGCTCTACTTTTATCGCTCAAATGGATGATGAGCGCTGTGGTCTTCAACTTGATTATGTGTTTAACTAGTCTTTAGCCATAGTTATCGACTTGGAAGACTAGCAATGTAAATATCTGCTTCTCTTAAACTTAGTTGTCATCCCCAGGGTCCCTCCTGGCTACATTGAGGAGGCTTTTATTACCGACTGATTCTACTTGGCGGGTGCTCTTTTTCGATATCACTTAAATTTGCAAGTCCGCCTGATTATACTGACCCTGGGTCGTTTTAATTTACCAAGAGGACATTAGAAGAACGAGAGGCAAAAGTCACGTTTAGAGCTTTTCTGGACGGTTGATCATAGCCGAGAGAGAGCATCAGAATGGTAAATGAGAAACTACTTAAAGAAGGGACTTTGTCGATTAGGGTGAAAGACAAAATTATGCATGGTTTTGCTGTGAAAGTCTCAAGATTGATCACTAATTTGAAGCTCTCAAAGAAAGGAATGAGTTATCATAAAAATAAATAATATGAAATATGAAAACTGCCTGTGCCTAGCGAAAAGTAACATAACAAAGGAAAAAAATGGAAGAGTTAAGCGTAGATCTTCCAAGTTTAAGCATTTGTTCAGTTGGATTGTTTCCATTTTGTGCAATTAAGTCCTAACTTTATGAATTTGTGCAACTCAATTCTCTAAGTTCCATTTCGTGTAACTGAATCCTCTTTCTTGATCCGTGCAATTAAATACTTTATTTACTTTTGTGTTTTGGTCATTTGGCGTTAGATTAGCATCGCATGTTATATTCCGTCACGTAAGCAATGCCACGTCGTTAATTAATTCGACGATTTAGTTAGACTCGTTCGTTGACCGAAGCATTTAAAAATAGAATTCAGAGGACCAAGTTGCTCAAATTCAAAGGGTAGGGGGCTATCGTTGAATATAATAAAAGTTAGAGGACCACTTCACGCAACCATCGAAATTTAAAGGTAAAGTGTACTTGACCCGCGAGAGCACGAGGCATTGATTAGTTTTCGCGAGGGAGTCCCGACCTCGGGGGATTTGGATTCTCGAAATGGGTTGGCCCAGGCTCATCTAGCGGTCTCAAAGTGAAGAAAGGGTAGAGAAGGGGAATAGGATTGGGTGGGGGTACGAACGATGCTGCGCTGCGGACGAAAGAAAAAACACAATGACGATCCCTGATAAGTAGAGAGGATGTGGTGGCAGACATGGCCTCCACAGTCCACATCATTTGGAGAGAGAGAGAGAGAGAGAGAGGGGATGAAGATGGAGCTCCCTGGTTTGTAGGCGTACACATCGAATGTCATCAATGATGCGAGGACGAGGCACACGCCGGGACCATTTTGCAATTCGATGGATCTTTAAGGGCCCGATTTACCATTGAAGGATGGCGTGGCAAAAGATGGGGAGAAAGGAATGGATGGGACAAGTAGGCTGACGGTAACCGAGCGAATCTAGCGATGGGGAGATCGACCAAGTCAGTGTATTTCTGTACACCCCACCCCCACGTTCCCGAATCCTCTGCCCTTTCCTTATTTTGTACGAGATCGAGTCTACAGTAACAATACATCATCATCCGTCCCCGACACGAAAGCCAAACGCGATTCGCGTCCCATGCGCGACCATCCATGTTGCCCTTTTTACTTCTGGGTCATAGGACAATCTTTTTTTTTTTTGTTTTTTTTTAAGGGGTCGAAAGATCATATATCTATCTAGCTAACTTCTGCATCCTTTTTTCGCTTTTGTCGAGGGCACTTGTCAGCGTCGAAGAAGAAAAAGAAAAATAAGGTAGGAGGGAGGGAGGAGGCGCGAGGAACTTCGGATTTACCGGTCAGCTCGTCTAACGTCCATTCCAGGGGGGTTGGGATTGAAATTCGAATCCCAACACGCCAACCAACATCTCCTCCTCCTCCTCCACCCCCATTTCTTCCACCACCATCTCTCTCTGTGAAAAGCCCCGTTTTTGCCTCTGCTTCGCTTTGCCTCTGCTTCGCTTTGCCTCTGCTTCGCTTCGGAGCAGTTACAAAGATGGCGTCTGATCCTGAGCGCCCCACGCGATCCTCTCTCGCAAAGGTCCTTCGCTTGCCTTCTTTCTTCTTTTTCTCGTGGCTGCTCGCTTCATTTCTCTGCCCTACCATCATGCTGTCGACGTGGATACGATGCACCTCTTCTCTCGCTTGTCTTCGTATTTTGGGCATGCTCACGCCTCTTTCTCGTCCTTTTTTTTTCGAGCTTCTCTATCTTAGACCCAGTCAAATGGAATTCGCCTTCTTGAGGTTTATTTCATGCCGAACGGGAATTTCCGGATGCTTCCACTTTACCCCCGAGCCCTTGATTCCTTCGCGGCTAACTGCTCGGTTGATCTCGTGTCCGTCCGTTGCTGATAGTGGTGGATCCTCTGTTTGTTTAGGTGGGGAAGTCGTCGGGCGAGATTGGCGACGCCACTCAGGAGCCTCTGATCAATGGCAATGGCGGGATTCCAGACAGCTACTCCGTTGCTGCTGCAGTTCTTCCGTAAATGCTCGTACTTTTTGAGAGATTTTCCCCCTCATTGTTCTATCCTGTAAAGGCTGCATTGACAATGTTGGCGTCTTGCTTACTCTGTAGATTTCTGTTCCCTGCTCTTGGAGGACTGCTGTATGGCTATGATATCGGTGCCACTTCTTGTGCAACCATTTCTGTCGAGGTATCATCTCATCCTCACGCGGGAGATGCGCAGATCTTCCGTTTTCTTTTTTTTGTTAGCACCCATATGTTTCAGTAAGGCGTTTGATTCGCAAAAGCAAACATCAGGGCTGCACCACTCAGCGATGTTGACTTGACTTTAATGTTTCTTTCCCATTTATTTTGACATCGGTTTTTCTGCGTTGCAGTCGGCCACATTGAGCGGGATTTCGTGGTATGACTTGTCTTCTTTACAGATTGGTCTCATCGTAAGTTTCTAGCCAACTTTCGCGGTTCAAGTTTGCACCAATTAGCACAGCAGGAAATTCATTTCTTCCTGCTTTTCTCTGCACTTTTGTCTAACTTTTCAGTTCTCCACCTCAGAGATTGTTCTTTAATTTGTAAACCGTGCCTCATGAATATTCTTTTGCAGACTAGTGGATCTCTATATGGGGCTTTGATTGGCTCTGTCTTGGCGTTTAGTATTGCCGACTTTACAGGTAGTATCTTTCCCCATAAACATTTCGCTCTGAATTTAGGCTTTACTTCTTCTGTTCTTGGGCGTGAAGTTCGGATGGTGCATTTGTATTCCAGGGAGAAGAAGGGAACTTATTCTGGCTTCAGTCCGGTATCTCGTTGGAGCTCTCATAACAGCATTAGCACCGGATTTTGCTGTTATGGTGGTTGGGCACTTTGTGTTCGGTATAGGAATTGGACTGGTAACAATTTTTGCTACGTACCATTAGACACTGGTGCTGTCTGCTTTGACTTTGCAAACATGCTCTCCTGTCTTGGTTCCGATTACACATTCCTTGATAATTATGCCATCAAAATGACTCACCCCAGGGTTGACCCATTTTAACCCACCCTAAGTGGGAAGCCAGGGCCAAAACTGGTGGCAAGTCAGTCATTGGGCTTAGGTAATCTAGATGCTCGTGAAAGAGACATGTTTAAAGATCCCTACCCTGCCTGTTAGCTAGCCAGCCAAATAGCCAGAAAAAGCATCAATATGATCCTCAAGAATCAAGTCTCTTCATTCATATAAACCTTTCAGCATTTTCTTAAGAGTTATATGCTTGTCTGATAATTTCCCTAGAACGCATCAACGGTAAAAAGCTATCGATGCATCTCCCTCCTGAAGATCCTCACTGGCAGTTCCATGATTTTACGTTGTATTCCAAGTTGCCACACTTGATCAAAGCAAAGCACGAAAGATCCAATTTAACATCCAGATTCGGAAAATTTTGGACTGACAAATACAGAAAAAGCATATTGGTGTCCCAATGAAGAGTCATCTAATATCTTTACGAGGAAGAAGAGGATGAAAGAGTACAAGAGAAAGTGAGACATTAGTTTACAAGCTTTCAAGTTATCTTATTCTCAACAGGTATCATAACAGTAAGAAGACCGATGCATCATTCACTGAACTGAAGATTGCGTGAAATTCCAACTCGGCCAAACATGAAAAACCTTCCATGAGAGCAACTAATGGGATGGCATCTGGCATTATCATTGATATCAATGCCGCAATAATCTCTCGACTCCAAGAAGTCAATCTATGTTAAGAAACCATATGATAGAGATGTCTCTGACTAGAAAGTGGTGAATAAATCGTTGTCCCCCACATCAAGAGGAGTTCAAGTAATATCTGTTTCTCCATCGTGGACCCAGATATAGAGACGATTGCCCAGCACAATGTTCTTTAAGTATTCCGTGGCCAATCCTTACCACTCAACCGTTTACTTCACTTCTTCAGCATCTATATCCACCAGAAAAGTAAGGGTTGATTAAAGAGACGTGAGCAAAATAGGTTAGATTGGTATTCATATGCATATTGTCAGTAACTGAAGATGTATTGAGTGCGCATATAAGTTACATAAACCAATACCTGCTTTTCAGGGTCCTTGTGATCAAGGTGTGACGAGTAGAACAAGGTCTCTCTCATTTTCTACAACAAACAAACGACTCATTAGAAATTGATAGTATTCACCAATCGTGCACAATAACCTTAATAAAGTAATCTCACCATCCACAGCTGAAAACTTAATTCCACAAACAAGAAAGTGCCAAAGCAGTTTCTCCCATTATATTTAAAAGATGCCAGGCATAAGTCAACATCGATGGAATCAAGAGGAGCACAAAATTTGGAAAGTGAAGCCTGTAGCTCGGCTTCTGTAGAAAACAAATATATATCACCTTGGATTGGATGGGAACATCGTCGTCCTTCATTGTCATGCGAACAATGTTACCATTTTCACCTTCAACAACGAGAACTTCTGCAGGCTTTGCCATACGACAGATCAATAGCATTCTCAACTTGTGCATAGTGTCGGCGTAAAGCTGTGGCCGCTGCAGGGGTTGGGAATCTGGGCCAAGAGGAATCCGAGGCATCTGCAAAATGCAGATGAAGTCGTTATCTGACATGACTAACCACTCCTTGCAATTTAAGCTAACAAAATCTAACACGCGACCTCGGTCCGAACACTATAATTCTATCACATCAGCACCAATTCAGTGACATGATTTTGATGTCTAATCAAAATATTTTAAACCTCAACCTGCAGTGCAATCATATTCGCTGTCCCAGCACAATTGTCCCAATTATTGGATGCCTGAAAAAGCTCCACAACCAAGGCGTTCCAGTAATCTAGGCAAACCTGTCAAATCAAACGACGGGCAAACATTTTAGAACACAACTTAGAAATTGAATTTTCAAGAATGCTACCAAATGCAACATAGAGCACACCTTGAAGACGTCAACATCATCTACATATGAGATGTTTATGAGGTACTGTAGACCCAGCAGCAAAAATGCCACATTCTCCTGAGTAGACTCCAATATCCTAGCGTGAACCTGCAAATCAAGGGTGCAAAGTAGGGCACAGATATATCTTAATTCGCAATTGAGAAGCCATCCTCACTTGACCTATAGGTAGCAACACAGCAGGCAGAGACATTTTTGAATATGAGGACCAGAGAGATATTAACACGAGCACAATTACCTAGCCTTACCGCATCTCATGCAAATCACTGACGCCATTGACTATTTAAAAGTATCCCCATGGCATGGGAAGGAACCAACCTTAAAAAATGAAGTTAAAAACAAAGCCACGTTTCGGATAGATGCCTGAGAAATTAAAGATCAAAATTGAATAAGTCGCAACGAAGCATAATACATAAATCAATGCTATGCTTTTATCCTCACACAAAGAAATGCAAACCTGCTCCTCACTAGAACCATGTGCATAAGCCTCTGGGATGTTTGCAGTGGGAGGAAATATATCCTGTTAACATAAACGAATCAGCATAGAAGGTCAAGTAGTGGAAAGGATTAGAAAAGTTCTACTTTACGTCCCTATACTTTCATGCGTTTTCCAATTGAGTCCCCACAATTTTAAATTGTCTAATAAAATTTTTTCCCGTTTCATGAATTTTCTAGTTTGTTCCCCAACGCTAAATCCCGTTAAATCTAGTAGATGTGGCCATCTGGACGACTGTGGATAAAACATTTCCAATGCGGACGTCCACGCGGGCGTCCACATTATTTCATCCACATCATACTCCAACGTCGTCTGCATTGGCTAAGTTTTTCTGCAAACGTCCACATAGACATCCGCATCATACTTTGGCGTCCTCCGATGGCCATGTCGGCTCAATTTGGTCGGAACTGGCGTCGGAGGGACTTGATTAGAAAATTGGTGAAAGTAAAGGGCCTTAGTTAGACAAATTAAAAGTAGAGGGATTTGATTAGAAAAGGTATGAAAAGGTATCAAAGTACAGGGACAAACAAGAGTACACTACTTAAAAAAGCGAAGAATTTAGTATCTGAAATGTTCATATGAGAACTCCAATAGGCCCACTGCCGTCGATCACACAACCGATATTATGCTCACCCGTAACTGCACCATGAATCTATTATACATGTTCGCATATTGTACGCGGTTGAAACCTCCATAATTGAGGGTGGCCACCTGTATAAAACCCATAGAAGGATAAAACATGAAAATATGTTGATATTAAATCCAGGCAAAGTGAACATTTCATCACAAGAGCATGCTATACCACTGTAAGGCATTGAAGAATGAGATTCCGATACAATGGCACGCGGAAAATCTTCAGGAGCATCTCCAGCTTCAAATGAACAGCATAGGAGTGGAAAAGATTAGGCAAATTGTATATGAAAGTCTGCTGACTAGATTCATGGCGTACTCCAGGCCATCACCTTCCAGAGAAACAAAATCACTGATAATTGACATACCAATGGAGATTCAAAAATGTAACCCAAAGGATCCCTTGAGAGGAAAGCGTGCAGCATTGATAGTGTGGCCCTTATGAGCTCAGTTCTTTGAGATGTGGACAGTACATACGAGCACAGCTCGTATATGAGTTGGAGCTCACTGTGAACATCCAAGAGTAATCCTCAGCAAAGTATCACCCCAGTAAGATAGATATCATTCTTGAAATAACATTAAATTGTCAAAAATATCAAAGGGTGCCTAGCCATATCTGCAAAACATCGAAATACGTGATGCCTGAAAATTCTAAGTATCATAATTACGATGAATACAGTTAAAACGGATAGACGGATGAAGCGGATATTGGCAAAAGTACCAGCTCAGAGCTCAGCAAATGTCACTCTCTCATCCCTGTACTTTTTTTGGTCATCGCATGTTACAGTCCTCACAATGCGAAGAGTTACAGAAAAACCAAGCATAAGACCAAAGTACACTTCCATGATAATTACCCACACCGCGTGTCTTTCAACATTCATTAAATAGACAGTGCACGGACCGTTTGGCAATCTGATAGGTCCAAAATTTATAGTCATGAATCTACACTGAGGAAGGTCTGCCTATTCTTTTTATGGAGAAACATAGGACAAGAAGTTCCAATTGACTAACATACGAGCTCCACGAGACATCACATCTTGATTAAAAAAACAAGATCATTGTTGATCTTGTGCATAGGAGTTGAATTAGTTGCTGAAACACTCGAGTACGAAGTGAAATGCACTTTTTTTTTCTTTTATTTTTCCCGTGGAGCTCCTCCTTTGAGGAGATGGGGGCGAGCCCCTACTTGGGAAACCCATAAACCCCACTACCCAGAGGAGCGGAGTTTCGAACTCTCCACCTCCTCATTCCCATGTGGGAATGAAGGCCATCGAGGCTAACAGAACCCCCCCCCCCACCAAAAAGGCGGGCCGTCGCGGGTGGCAAAGAAATAAACATTTCATTTCTAGCAAAAGTTATCGCTTCCCTATCAAATTAAAGATAACGATCTCGTAAGTCTCATTCTTAAAAAGAAATTAATGACAAGTTTCTGACATTGCAGCGAAACTGCAATTATGGGCATCGTCCCTGCAGCACTGAGAGCAGTATTGAGTATTGACTATAGAGGCATGTAAATAGAGGATAAAAGACAAACGGCAACAAGTACAGATCATCAGATGCCTTGCCTGTTCAGTGACTGTTCCACCGCCTTGATCTTTTGCTGTGTCATTTCGCCTCTCGAGAAATCAAAAACGTCTTCACTCAGAAGCTGCAGAATTCCAGCATGTTATCAATACCCTCCAAGCCAATTCAACTAAAGAAGATTGCAAAGGTAGACTTACTTTCAAAATTGCCATGCAATTTTCGCAGATTGTTTCGCTGGTTTTTGCAGCTGAAACAAGGTCAGGAATAAAGCCTCTCCATCTTCCAGGCCACTCTTGCTTCAACATCTACGACATCAAATATACACAAACAGGTGAAGACGCTGCAAGGCCTTCTGAGAATAATTTAAGCCTAGTACCCAAACATTAAAGATCCCACCTGTACCAATATGATGTTCAGCTTGCCGATATACAGCTTTTCCATCTGAAGTGAGGCTTCATTACTTGAGAGCTAGGGGAAGAAATAGAGAACAGACCGATTCGGAATCAAAAGTTTGTAGGCGTGGAAGCAATAATGGTCAATGAACTTACACGCACTTATACCTGCTCAATGGCTTTAGAAATGTGATTCTTCATCCAGTCTCTTTGTTCAAAGGGCAATTCGTTCCATCTATACTTTATGATGCCTTCTAAGACCTGAAGATTAGTGTCCGCATGAGAAGGGTCTTAACTTATTTAGAGAGATGAGCATGAAAACCGAAATCCATCTGACAACCCCAACTGCATCTAGAGCATATCCATCATGCATGGTCTTAGATCAACAAGTTTCCAGGATAAAATATCTGTTTGGTTCGCAGCGCATCAGAGCTAGTAATCCAGAACAAAAAGGCTGATGGAAGTGGAATTCAAGAAATTCTAGTAACAGCCAGGTAGGCTATTTTGTTCTTGCCCGGTAGTACCAATCCAGTCAAGCTAGATAGGACATGCCCTTTGCTACTAAAATTGACGAAAAGAAAAAGAGGAAATTTCAGATTCTAACAGAATTTACGTCTTACCTCTAAGGCAAATAATTTGGTATTTAAGTTTTCTGTATTTTTCAGAATGAGCCCGACTTGCAGCCACGAATCCGGATTGTTTTGAAAGTCCTGCAAGATCTGGTCTGCCGCTGTTCTCTATTGCAATTACAACAAAAAAGCAATTACAACAAAGAAGAAGAGTAAGAAGAAGAAGTAAATGGAAAGAGCTGAGCAAAATAAACAGCTTTGTTACTCCGAAGCAAATAAAGCTATTTATAACCCGATTGATAGAATTCACAAGGCAATGGATGCAAGGCTTGCAAGGCTTGCAAGGCGATCAAAAGAGGAAAATAAACAGGGCGAAAATCGCAAATCAGCATCGTTTCCATGGCAGAAAGCTAAGAAAGACTATCCGCTTAACCTATCATAATTCTGACCCAAAAAAAAATAAAATATCGTAATGAGCAGTAGAGCGCACAAGGCCAGGCTTAGGCCCTCGGTGGCCGTGCCCGTATCCCCATGCTGGGGACCGAGTGCACTGAGGTTGGGCTCGAGACCCGAGTCCCCCAAGGTCGGACCCATGTCTATTGAGGCCGTGTTTGGATCCATTGAGGTCAGTCCAGAACCTTAGCTCTCGTGCCTGGGTTCATAAAGACCAAGCTCAAGACCCCGTGCCTATGCCCCTGGCCATTGAGGTTGGGCCCAAGACTTTAATGCTCACGCCAGGCCCATAGCCAGCCCAAGACCCCGTCGCTTATGTTTCAATCCCGGCACTTGGGTGTATTGATACCAAACCCGACATCATTGCTCATGCTACTGCATAGGTGGGGGCATCGAGGCTGAACCCGGAACCTTGGTGCCCACACTTAATGTTCCAGCTGCTTGTATGCAAGTCACTTGTGCCAGAATAAGTTATGTCTCAAATCAGGTTTTCCTAATCAAATGAAGGATGATATATTTCAATTTATTTTCAGATTTCAGTCAAACACCGGATGATATTATCATTTTTTTGACCAATGACTTCTTGAAAAATAGTTTTCAGAAATGTTATATTTTTTTGCAAAACAAACCGAGTTGTAATTTTTAATAGCATAGTTAAAGGAGACGCAATTCCTCAATCTCAAACGTGGGGTGCGCTCGCATGAATCCGTGCTTCCCTTGCTTACGAATGCATGGCAGAAAAAATGAATCATACTAATCCCTAACTCGGCAAAACTACCTCGTGTTTTAAAAGGCACTAAACACGTTCTAACTTTAATAGTTTTCAAATATGAAAACATCCATATAATTATGACTATTTCGAACTTACTTTTCAATATGAAGCATAGCCACTAACCATGTTTGAATAGTTACTGCAGTTTTTAACTTTGAAAAGTTACTGAAGCAAATTATTGGTTGGCGATAGGAAATTGCTTTGATAATGGAAATATAGCTCCGAAAGAACCTTTTCTCCTATATCATATTGCCACTTATTTTTCTATCCGAGCTGGAAAAAAAAGATGGACCTAGTTGGGCAAGCAGGTCCAGGTTTTCAGGGTCTCGGTCTTTGGTGCTCACCCTACAGACTCGACACTTCTCTTGAATGACTTAATTAACCTACTCCATGGCAGTTTCATCCAAGGACCATGGATCCAAAAAAATATGGTTTTTGTAAACTTGATCTTGCATGTGATAAGGAAAACTAATAACAAGAACCGGTACTTGGCCACCACAACTGATTTGGAAAAAGCCTATCCTTGACTTTTTTTCCCCTAAAAATAATCCACAGCAAACAGCTATCGATATATCTCTTCACTGAAGATCCTTACTATTTTACATTGAGTTCTCAAGTTGCCACACTTGATCATGCAAGAAGCTAAAATTTAATTTGACACCCAGATTCAGAAAATTATGCACTGACAAGTAGAGAAAAAGCATACTCCTGCCTGAATGAAGACTCATACATGAGCAAGAAGAGGTCCAAAACATACAAGATAAAGGCGACATGAGATTTCAACCAAAAAAAAAAAAAGGCGACATGAGATAGCTTTCAAGATATGTGATTCTCCACCGCATTCACAACAATCGCGCCCGATGCATTGTTCACCACCGCATTTCACAACAATCACGCCCGATGCATTGTTCACCACCGCATTTCACAACAATCACGCCCGATGCATCATTCACCAAAACTCAAAACGCGGGAAACCCCAACCCATGTAAAGATGGAAAGCCTTCCAGGACAGCAACAAAGAGGCATCCGGCAATATCACCGATATCAGTGCTGCAAAAATTACTCACTCCAAAAGGTCGACCTACATTAAGAAATAATAAGATAGCGATGTCCCTAACTTGGAGGCAGTGAATAAATCACCATCAATGCTGCAAATATACTCACTCCAAAAGGTCAAGCTACATTTAGACACCATAAGATGGAGATGTCTCAGAGCCGGATGCAGTGAATAAAATCGCCATCAATGCTGCAAAAATCACTCACTCCAAAGGGACAAGCTATGTTAAGAAACCATAAGATAGAGATGTCTCCGACTTGGAGGCAGTGAATAAATCACCATCAATGCTGCAAAAATCACTCATTCCAAAGGGTCAAGCTACATTAAGAAACCAAAGGATGGAGATGTCTCATTCTCGGAGGCAGTGAATAAATCATATTAAGAAAAGTTCAAGTAGTACCTGTGCATCCATCATGGACCCAGAAATAGAGCCAATTGCCCAGTACAATGTGTTTAAGTTATTCCTTAACCAATCCTCACCACTCAGCCGTTTACTTAATAATTTCAGCATCTACATCCACCAGCAAAGAAAGAGTCAATTAATATGAGACACCCAAGCCAAATTAGGTGAAAGTGATGCATATATATATATATATATATATATGCATATCATCATGGACGGAAGATGTATTGAGTCCGTGCATAAGTCACATAAACAAATACCTGCTTTTCAGTGTCCTCGTGACCAAGGCATGACAAGTAAAACAAGATGTCTTTCATTCTCTACAACCAACAAACAACTCATTAGAAATTGATAGTATTCACCAATCATGCACAATAACCTTAAATTTATCTTCAACATCCCACAGCTGAAAACTTAAATTCCACAAACAAGAAATTATTGAAGCAGCTTCTCCCATTATACTTAAAAGATTATAGGCATCAATCAAGATCTATGGAATCCAGAGGAACAGAATATCTGGAAAATGTAGCCTGTAGCTTGGCTTCTGTAGCAAATAAATATATATCACCTTGTACTGGACGGGAGCATTCTCGTCCTTCATTGTCTCACGAACAGAGTTACCCTTTTCATCTTCAACAATGAGAACTATTTCAGGCTTGGCCATACGATGGAGAATGAGCATTCTCAGCTTGGACAAAGGGTTGGCATAAAGCTGCTGCCGCTGCAGCAGTTTGGAACCTAGGTCATTGACCATGCCAGGATTCGAAGGCATCTGCCAAATACAGATGAAGTCATGATGTTGATGTCTAAACACCGTATTTCTCTTAAATCACCACCAATTCAGTTACATGATGTTGATGTTTAACAAAAAATTTCAAACAATAACCTGAAAAAGCTCCAAGACCAAGGTGTTCCAGTAATCCAAGCAAACCTTTCGAATTAAATGATAGGCAAACATGTTAAAAACATAATTAACTAGTGATTGAATTTTCAATAAAGCTACCAAATGCAATATAGAGCACACCATGAAGACTTCAGTGTCCTCTACATATGAGATGTTTACAAGGTACTCTAGACCCAGTAGCAAGAATGCCACATCCTCCTGTGTAGACTCCAATATCCTAATGCGAACCTGCAAATCAAGGGTGCAAAGCAGGGCATAGATATATCACAATTTGTAATTGAGAAGCCATCCTCACATGACCTAGAGCTAGCAACAGAGTAGACAGGGACTTCTTTGGAAAAAAGGAACAGAGAGGTATTAACACAAGTACAATTGCCTTGCCTGACCACATTCCAAGCAAATTGCCAGCGCCGATTAAATATTTAAACATCTCCACATGAAATGGAAAAGAACCTACCTTATAAAATGAAGTGAAAAACAAAGCCAACTTTTGGATAAATGCCTGAGAAATTAAAGATCAAAATTGAATAAGTTGCAGTGAAACATAATACATAAATCAATACTATGCTTTTATCCATGCACAAGAAAATGCAAACCTGCTGCTCACTAGAACCATGTGCATAAGCCTCTGGGATGTTTGCAGTAGGAGGAAGTATAGCCTGCTAACACAAAATTATCAGCATAGAAGGTCAATCAGTAAAAAGGATTGGAAAAAGTTCTACTTTTCCTCCCTATACTTTTACTTTTCTAATCTGCACTTTGAATGTCTAATCAAATTCTTTTACTTTCACAAATTTTCTAATCAAGTCCCGCCAACGCCAAATCCCGCAAAATCCAGCTAACATAGCCATCAGACGATGTTATAGTGTGATGTAGATAAAATATCTCCAATGCGGGCATCCATGTTGGCGTCTACACTAATTAATCCCCATTATACTACAACATCGTAGGCATTGGCTAAATTTTTCGACAAACATTCTTTGTCGTCCACCAACTGCCATGTAAGCTGAAATTGGTCGGAATTGGTGTCGGAGGGACTTGACCAGAAAGTGAAAGTAAAGGGACTTGATTAGACCATTAAAAGTATAGAGACTTTATCAGTAAAAGTATGAAAGTACAGGGACAGAGTTATATTTTTCCTAATGAATACACGAGTTAAAAAAGCTAGGGATTAAGTAAATGGGATGTTCATATGGGAACTCCTATAGGCCAACTTCCGTGGCTCTCGAAACCAATAGTATGCTCACTTGTAACTGCACCATGAAGGCTTTATACATGTTCACAAATTGTAAGTCATGGATATTTCCAGAATTGCGGGTGGCCACCTGTATAAAACCCATAAAAGGATCGAAAGTACAAATGTGTCAATAGTAAAACAAGGCAAAGTGAAAAGTTAATCACAAAGAGCATACTATACCAGTGTAAGGCACTGAAGAGTGAGATTCGAAGTCGATGGCACAGGGATAATCTCTAGGAGCATCTCCAGCTTCAAATGAACAGCATAGGATTGAAAAAGATTAGGTGAATTATATATGAAATTCTGGTGACTAGAAGAAGGGTATACTCCAGGCTATCATCCCCCAGAGAAACAAAATCATTGATAATAGACTTACCAATGGAGATTTAAAAATGTAGCCCAAAGGAATCCCTGGGAGGAAAACACACAACGTTGATAGTGTGATGCTCATGAGCTCAGTTCTTTGAGTTGCCGATAGCACATAAGAACACAGCTCGTAAATAAGTTGGAGCTCACTGTGAACAACCAAGACTAATCCTCAGCAAAGTATCACGCCAATAAGATAGACATCACGCTTGAAATAACATTAAGTTGTCAAAAAACATATAAGGCAGCTAACCTAGCCATATCTGCAAGCGATTGACATATGCGATGCCAGAAAATTCTAAGTGTCATAATTATGATGAATACAGTTACAACGGATAAACAAATGAAGCAGCTATTGGCAAAAGTACAATCTCAGAGCTCAGCAAATATCACTCTCATCTCTGTACCTTTTTGGGCATTTACATGTTACTGCCCTCACAATCTGAAGAGCTACAGAACAAACGAAGCATTAGACCAAAGTACGCTTCCATTGTAAGGACCCACATTGTGTTTCTCTCAACAATCATTAGATAGACAGTGCAAGGACCTCTACTGATCTGATGTCAAACATGCACCCTTGACTAGATCCAAATTTTGTAGTCATCAAGCTACACTGAGGAAGGTCTGCCTATTCTTTGTACAGAGCAAAATAGGACAAGTTCCAATCAAGCCAACTTGGACTAACATACAAGCTATATGAGATATCACATCGTGACTAGCGATCAAGATCATTGTCCATAGCAGCTGAATTAATTGCCGTAACACTCTAGTAAGAAGAGAAATACACATTTCATTTCTAGCAAAAGCTATCGCATTTTTCCCAATCAAAAGGAAGATAATGATCTCATAAGTCTCGAAAAAGATCATTGTCCAGAGCAGCTGAATTAATTGCTGAAACACACAAGTAAGAAGAGAAATACGCATTTCATTTCTAGCAAGGTTATCGTATTTTTCCCTATCGAAATGAAAGATAATGACCTCATAAGTCTAATTCCTAAATTGAAGCTAATCGCAAGTTTCTGGTATCATAGCGAAATGTAATCATGAGCATCATCACTGCAGCAGACAGAGCAGCGTTGAGAAATGAATACAGGGGCATGTCGACAATGAACAGCAACATGTACACCTCATCAGATGCCTTGCCTGTTCAGTGACTGTTCAAGCTCCTTGATCTTTTGTTCTGTCATTTCGCCTCTCGAGAAATCATAAAGATCTTCACTCAGAAGCTGCAGTATTCCAGCACGTTACCAATACCCTCCAAGCCGAATTCAACTAAAGAAGATTGCAAAGGTAAACTTACTGTCAAAATGGCCATGTAATTTATACGGATTGTTTCGCTAGTTGTTGCAGCTAAAACAAGGTCATAAGGAAAAAAGCTTCTCCATCTTCCAGGCCACTCACGCTTCAGGATCTGGAACATTAAATATACACAAACAGGTGAAGACAGTGCATGGCCTTCCCAGAACAGTTTCAGCCTAATACCCAAACATAAAAGGTCCCACCTGTACTGATATAATGTTGAGCGTGTTGATAAACAGCTTTTCCATTCGAAGTGAGGCTTCATTACTTGAGAGCTATTGGAGAAACAGAGAAGAGACCGATATAGAATCAAAACTTCGTAGGCAAGGACAGAATGATGGTCTATACACTGACACACTTATACCTGCATAATGACTTGAGAGATATAATTCTTCATCCAGTCCCTTTGTTTATGGGGCAACGCATTCCATCTATTTTTCACGACACCTTCTAAGACCTGAAGATTAATGCCAGCGTGAGAATGGTCTTAACTTACTTAGAGAGATCTGAGCTGTACGGAGACTGATCTTCTAAAAGAACCATAAGAACATCATGGAGGCAAAATTCGCAAAACAAGTAGGAAATTTAAGATTCTAACAGAAATAACATCTGACCTTTAAGGCAAATAACTTGGTTTTTAAATTCTTCGTATCTTGTAGAATGTGCCTGACTTGCAGCCACGTGCTAGGGTCGTTTTCCAAGTCCCCCAAGATCTGCTCTGCTGCTCTCTGTTGCAGTTACAACACAGTATGAAGAAGAAGAAATGAATGGTAAACAGTTCTATTCCTCCAAACCAAACGGCGCTTTTCAGAAACAAATATGACGCCATGCAATCCTTAATTGATAAAAGTTACAAGGCAATAGATGCGAGCCGATCAAAAGAAGAAAGGACGGTGGGGAAAAAAATCGCACTTTGGGTATTTTTTCCATGCCAGAAAGCTAAGGAAACCATCAGCTCAATCTATCATAATGAGCAGTAGAGCGTACAACTCAGACTACAGTTACAAAGTACGAGGACCAAAAAGCGAGGGCAGGAAGATCGTGAAGGAAATAGGTCGAAATGGAGGAGCGGAAGAAAGGGAGTAGAAGTAGCTAGCCTCTTCTTCAGATCCAGTGCCGTGGGAAGCAGAGACGATGGCATCGAGCGATGCGACGTCAATCGGTTGACTCAAACCCCGAAGGTTATTCGCCATCGCCGCCATGGCTTTCGTGGTGGTTGGGGAAGGAGGGGGGCGGCGGCGGCGGCGGCGGTGACGGCGGCGGAAATGGGTAGCCCTAGATACGAGAGTAAAGAAGCCGAGAGTGCTGGGAAGAGGACAAGCGAGTGAATAAATAGCAAGAGGAGAGCGTTCACACAGGAGAAAGCGGGAGAGTGGGAAACGGCTGTTCGATTTTGTCGACTTCTATACCGAACTCAGGAAGGCGCGAAATCACGTTTCTGCCCTCCTGGCCAGGCCACGTCTCGCTCGATGCCACTGTCTCTGCTTTCCACGTCCCTGTTTTCCGTATCATTCGATCGCTCTAAGAGATTTTGGCTTAGGCCTTGTATTCCCATTCAAATTCCTTCGGACGACGTGTTTTATCAAAACAGCTATTTTAAAATTATGCTATTGTTATAGTTATCACGTAATTTAATGCAGAAAACAAAATGTCACTGAAATTTATATGAGTAATATTAAATTGAAAGTGAGATCATTAATAATATCATGATATTTCTCTCTTACAATAACTCTACTATTGTCGCTTAAATGGACGATGAGCGCTGTGATGACGTGCTTTCCTAATCTTTAGCCATAGTTATTGTCTTGGAGAACTAGCAGTGTAAATATCTTTTCCTCTTGAATTTAGCAAAGTGTGTCAGCTCTAAAGTTCCTCCTAACTACATCAACGAAGCTTCTAACTAATTTTACCTGGCGAATTGCTCTTTGAGATCACTAAAATTTGCAAATCCTCATGATTATATTGATCCTGGAGTGATCTTAGTTTACTAAAAGGCATTGAAAGAACAAGAGGCAAAAGTCATATTTATAACATTTCTAAAAAGTTGATCATAGCCCAAAAAGAGCGTCATAATGGTAAATGATAAATTACTTAAAGAATGGACTTTGTTGACTAAGGTAAACGAGAAAGTCACAGTATTTTGTAAGCATTTCAAAATTAAGTTGAAAGACTTCGTTGTTTAAGTGCATGTTCTCTCAGAATTAGCAGCAAAGTTGGCACTTGTCCGGGTGGTTTTGGCCCGGTCTGTCATGCGGTGTGGAGACTGAGGCACATTGTTTAAGTGCTTGTCTCGTCCATGTCAAATTGACTCATGGCAGTGACTTATAGGCTGCATTGCAAGATGACTGCCACCATGCCCTTTTTCTGGTGTTCACTAGAATGTTCTTCTGGCACAGAAAAGGAAATGATTGTTTCGATGGGAGATTGTGTTGGATATTTCAGTAGTTTTGAAATATTTATTAGAAATTATGATTGTCTTGAAAGTCATTTTTCAAAGGTCATATAACGGCTTTTCTAATGGATGTATAATGTTTGTCTAGCGGCTTTATAACTTTTGATTTATTACTTCATAAACTCTTCATTATTTTATAACAGTTATCTTTTTAATTACCAATTGATTTATGATGATCTCCTAATGGCTCCTTTTTTTTTCCTTGTTTAAATATAAATTAAACTTCAAACCACAATTCTAGTAGATACAATATGTTCTCACATCTTTCCTTTTCTTTTCTTGGGTTATACAAAAAAGTTGTTTGTTTCCTTCTAATATTTAGTGCAGAGTATAGAGGCAGTTCTATTGTATCTTGGGAGGATAGCCTCTGAAGCCTTATGCACCGAGTTACGTACTCCGAGGGACGAAATTATCCTTAAGGACAGTGTTTGCACGCCTCAGACATTTCTTTTAATTTTCTAATCTTTTGTAATATATTTCCAATAATTATTATTATTTTATGTATTCTAATACATTTTCCAACAATCTTAAGGATAATTGCCTTATAACTTTCAAAATTGGAACTGCTGGTGCTTCCACCTACCTTGGAATTAAACAAGGATTTGGAGATGGTGAAGGACAAGTATCACATATTCTTGGGTGGTTTGTCATGGGACAGTATCAAGCATTAACACAAAATAGCTTTTGGTCATTTTGGTAAGGTTATGGAGTTTCAAGTAAGTCGTTTTTTGGAAACTCTAAATTAATGCTTGAAGAGCGTAATTGCCATTTTGGTATTTGTTTCCACATTTTGAGGAATCATCATCACGTAGGTCGAGATCCTTTCATTCTAATATTTGAAATTTGGCGTCACGAGCTTATGTGTTCTCTTTAAATTTGATTGGATCTTGTTAGACATATTCCATGAATGTGTGCTCTTATAAATTTACGGAAGATGCTTACAAATTTTCAAAATTACCTATGTAGAAAATCTTTCAAAATGGCATAGTGATTCCGTGTGGCTACTTAAAAAGAAATAGAAAAGGAAAACCATAAAAGAAATGGAAAGAAATCAGGCAAATATTATATATATATATATATTTTTATTTTGGGGCTTCAATACCTATACTTGTTTTTCCAATAGAAAGTCGACGTGTATAGGTGTTTTCTCTCTCAAGTTCGTGATTATTTTAATAATCATCCATTTAGGATTGGAAATTGGGGCGCTCCTCTATTACTCAAAATGGTTTTCATTTGTCCTTAATTATTCCTATTCTCTTGCTAAAATTTGTTTAATGTACATTCATGAAGCCAGTTTATAACTGTTTTTATCTGCTATTTAATTTGTCTTTGGCTCCATCTCTACAGAATCTTAACGAGCCTGCCCATGTTGGACCAGGTTATATTTAATTGTTTTCAGCGAAACAATGGATGCTGTCATGTGGGATTTCTGTGTTTTACCACTAAA
Source organism: Eucalyptus grandis (assembly GCF_016545825.1). NCBI lineage: Eukaryota > Viridiplantae > Streptophyta > Magnoliopsida > Myrtales > Myrtaceae > Eucalyptus > Eucalyptus grandis. The sequence continues at coordinate 53,514,000 of NC_052612.1, forward strand.
ATTACGCTCTTTTTACCTTATATTATTGTGCTTATAGATTTTGAAAATAGGTGTCATTTGACTTTGGAACAAATTCTTCAGTATTCCTCATAGTGTTGTCCCGTCATTCTTGGGAATATGTTAGAGTGCATACAATCATTAGTCGGTTGGTGATGTCCATGCCAATATGCTCAAGTAAGTGTAGACACGAGTTTGTGTTGGTATTTGGTGGCATGTCTTTATTCATGCTTGCTTGGGAGTGCATCGTGGGCCTCTATCTATGTGTATGCTCATACATGTGTTGGTGTTTGTTGCATGACAATGTATATGTTTGATAAATACACGAAGATATGATAATTTTCTCTCGTTCACGCACATATAGAACTTCTCTAGCATTAGAATGGTGGCAGATGATTCTTGCCTTCTTGACGACGTGGAATTATGCTTGATAGAAAGAGAAGGAAATGGAGACCCAATTTAGCAAGCATAAGCTGAGAGAATAATTGGGCAACAATACCACCGCCTGCGGTGGCCTAGCCGGGATAAGAGCTCCCATGACGTCTACCCAGGACGGAAGAGTTTGAATCCCGCGGGTCCACGGGATCTTAAGTGCGGACGTCGGGGTGGTGGGTCCTCTACTAGCGTCACTCCGTAGTTTACTCGCGCAGCCGCGCCGTTTGTATGGGGTTCCCAGGTATAAAATAAATAAATAAAATAAAATAAAATAATTGGGCAACAACTATTCAATTGACTAATGATACATCCCAATATTTTCTATTAGTTAATTTTCTTGCTAAATTAACGTAATTGACAATTTAGTGAGTATGCTTTTTGTATCCTGCCTTTTGTGATATTTTTTATATTTCACATTTTAGTCATTTAAATGTTGTTTAAAAGTTAAAGTCTACTTTGAGTTTTACATGTGAAAAACCTTGTTGACATTATATTTAGGGTTAATACCTTGAAAAACCCCAAATGGGTACACACTTGTGACAAATTTACCTCAAACTATTTTTTTGACCACCAAAACCCCAAACTGGTATACCTTTGATAAATTTACCCTAAATCGGTACACTTGTGACAAATTTACCCTCTGTTAGTTTTAGTTAAATTTTCTTGTTAAATTATAAAGTTAAATAACACGTGACAATTGACCGGTATATCAATTTGGGATTTTCACTCTGTTTGTCATAGTTTATAATTTTTGTGATTTTTTTATACTAATCTAATTTTTCGGAGGGTATATTAGTCACAAATTTACCAATTTGGGGTTTTTTGTGGTCGAATAAATTAATTTGGGGTAATTTTATCATAAATGTACCAGTTTAGGGTTTTTTATAGTTAGTCGGGGTAAATTTGTCACAGGTGTACCAGTTTGGGGTTTTTCATGGTCAAAAAAATAGTTTTGGGTAAATTTGTCACAAGTGTACCAGTTTGGGGTTTTTTAAGGTATTAACCCTTATATTTATGACTACTAAAGTTTTAGTCCAAACATTTTTTTTTTTGTTAAAATTGTCGTGATTCTATTCCCAAATTTATTAGATTCTCACTTATGTTTGAAACAACCAAAGAGGTTTATATTTTATAATAGCCACAAATTTATGGGTTAAAGATTATAATGTCTCTTTTGTAATGATCTAATTTTTCACACACAACTTTTGACAAAATTATTAAATAGTATTTTATTGCATAATTAAATTGATTACATGTTTTGTATTGAGTATGCATTGTTGAGACATTTTTGGTGATTCATATATAACCTCAAAAGAAGTCTTACAGTTATTTTGTGAAATTATTAATTCATTTCGGATTTCTGCTAACCTCTGAGTTTTGGTTAACATTTTTGGAGCAACATGTATTATTGACAGCAATAAAAAAAAAAATTGTGGGGGAAATGACAATCCCGTTAACCAAAATTTGATTTGGTTGAAGAGATGATCCGATGATGTAATTATTGTAATCATTTTCCAAGCCAATATTTTGGCAAATGGAAAGGAATTGGTGGTAGACTCAAGTGCTACTAGGCATATATATGTAAACAAAATGCCTTATCCTCCTAAGCTCCAATGGGTGAAGGAGAAGAAAATATTTACTATTCTTTGGTAAATTGAGAACTATTCAGGTTCTTGAGAAAAAAAAAATTCTTCTCAAACTCATATATGAAAATGAGGCTGAGTAGTTGAGAAACTCTTAGCAGATATTCCTTATTTATACATCATGATTGCCAAGAGGCAATAGCCATGCAAAGATAAAATTTTCAATGGTAAAAATTGACACGTCCGATTGAGGGATGACGTGGTAAAGCAGCTGCTTAATGATGGAATTATGTCCATTAATTATATGAAGTCAGAAATGGATTTTGGCCAATCCTTTGACTATATATCGAGGGGAATGGACAAACCAACTGAAGAAAATCAACACCCAACCTATGTGATTGGCAATATCATGAATTAGGTTCATATGGGTAATAACAAGTTATTTGTTGATCTAGTGCATTATTAAAAATTATTATCCATCCTAAGGTGAAAATAGTGCAAAATTGCAAGGAAAAAGAGGTTGAGTTAAGCTCTTAATGAAATTCCATAGCCATTATTGGTGGTGTATTAATCTGCAATATACACTTGATGGAATCACCTAAATAAGTGTGGAGTGGAGCCGCTCCTATGAGAATTTTTGGCGAAAATCTCTAAAGCACTTATGAATAAACCAAGCATGTGCATGGCCTATTAGCACAAAACCGCGTTGAACAACAAAGTTTGTGGGAGTGTAATGTGATTGGTGAAAATTATAATTCACAAAAAGAAATTCTTGATTCATAGAAGTTTCAAACTTCACCAATGATTTCGTGAATTATATTTCATTCTTTCTAGGGTTGGTGCATAACCTAACAAGCACCAATTCGATGCATTACTCTCAAATAACCCAAGATTATTCTATTTCCTTGTCAAAACTTTTTGAAATACGTAGGGGATTGTTGGATATTTCAGTAGTTTTGAAATATTTATTAGAAATTATGATCGTCATGAAAGTCATCATTTTGTAACGGCTTTTTTAACGGTCATATAACGGTTTTCTAATGGTTGTATAACGGTCGTCTAACGGCTTTATAACTTTTGATTTATTACTTCATAAATTCTTCATTATTTTATAACAGTCATCTTTTTAATTACCAATTGATTTATGATGATCTCCTAACGGCTCTCTCTTTTCCTTGTTTAGATATAAATTAAACTTCAAACCACAATCTTAGTATATACAATATGTTCTCACATCTTTACTTTTTTTTTTATGGGTTATACACAAAAGCTGTTTTGTTTCCTTCTAATATTCAGTACGAAGTATAGAGGAAGGTCCGTTGTATCTTAGGAGGATAGCCGCTGAAGCCTTACACACCGAGCTATGTACTCCGAGAGGCGGAATTATCCTTAAGACAGTGTTTGCACGCCTCGGACATTTCTTTTTATTTTCTAATCTTTTGTAATGTATTTCCACTAATTATTATTATTTTGTGTATTCTAATACTTTTTCCAACATATTGGAATCCTTTCTTCAGACTCTCTTAAGTGTTTTTTCCTGTGGCAGGAGTGGGTAAAATTTCGTCTGGTTCTTTCCAATGTGTGATGTCCGCTCTGGCTAGCAATGCCATCGAATTTTTGTGCTTTGGGTTTATGAAGGCATTTACAAACTTTTCTTTTTTGTTCAGTTGCAGTGCCTACCGAGCCTTGTATCTTGTTAACTGGGTATATCGATTCTTCCCGGAAACTCACAAAATACGCTGGATACGTATGTTCTTCTGCTTTTCCGTTGAGTATCAGTCCACTTGATTTGTGTGAAAGCTAACGGGAGTTTGCTTCTTACTGTAAACACAGCTTGGATATCAGGCCTTGTTCAGACGGCCCTTTATGCGGACTTCTTTTACTATTACATTAAAAGGTACAGCGCTCTTTGGACTTGCCCGTCAAAACCTATTGAGTCAGCTTTCCACGGATCACTCATCTAAATTATTTTTCTGCTCTGTGTTCAGTTGGAAAAATCATGAGAAGTTGAAGCTTCCGGCGTGAAGCACACAGTCCTTGGGTCAGAGGGTAGGGAGGAAGCAAATGCAAATTGCGGAGGCAAGGCATTTTAAGCTGAGCAGGACACATGGGCTTTTCTCTCTTACAATGGCTCTACTTTAATCGCTCAAATGGATGATGAGCGCTGTGGTCTTCAACTTGATTATGTGTTTAACTAGTCTTTAGCCATAGTTATCGACTTGGAGGACTAGCAATGTAAATATCTGCTTCTCTTAAACTTAGTTGTCATCCCCAGGGTCCCTCCTGGCTACATTGAGGAGGCTTTTATTACCGACTGATTCTACTTGGCGGGTGCTCTTTTTCGATATCACTTAAATTTGCAAGTCCTCCTGATTATACTGACCCTGGGTCCTTTTAATTTACCAAGAGGTCATTAGAAGAACGAGAGGCAAAAGTCACGTTTAGAGCTTTTCTGGACGGTTGATCATAGCCGAGAGAGAGCATCAGAATGGTAAATGAGAAATTACTTAAAGAAAAGACTTTGTCGATTAGGGTGAAAGACAAAATTATGCATGATTTTGCCGTGAAAGTCTCAAGATTGATAACTAATTTGAAGATCTCAAAGAAAGGAATGAGTTATCATAAAAAAAAAAATGAAATATGAAAACTGCCCGTGCCTGGCCAAAAGCAACAAAACAAAAAAAAAAAATAGTGAAGAGTTAAGCATTGTGCAGTTGGATTATTTCCATTTGTGCAATTAAGTCCTAACTTTATGAATTTGTGCAACTTGATTCTCTAAGTTCCGTATCGTGTAACCAAATCCTCTTTCTTGATCTGTACAATCAAATACTTTATTTACCTAATGTAGCTAGAATGATCAAATTAGGATTTTTTTTTTCTTTTTTTCCCGTTTGTGTTTTGGTCATTTGGCGTTAGATTAGCATCACGTGTTATATTCCGTTACGTAAGCAATGCCACGTCGTTAATTAATTCGACGATTTAGTTAGACTCGTTCGTTGACCGAAGCATTTAAAATAGAATTCAGAGGACCAAGTTGCTCAAATTCAAAGGTTAGGGGGCTATCGTTGAATATAATAAAAGTTAGAGGACCACTTCACGCAACCATCGAAATTTAAAGGTAAAGTGTACTTGACCCGCAAGAGCACGAGGCATTGATTAGTTTTCGCGAGGGAGTCCCGACCTCGGGGGATTTGGATTCTCGAAATGGGTTTTGGCCCAGGCTCATCTAGCGGTCTCAAAGTGAAGAAAGGGTAGAGAAGGGGAATAGGATTGGGTGGGGGTACGAACGATGCTGCGCTGCGGACGAAAGAAAAAACCCGATGACGATCCCTGATAAGTAGAGAGGATGTGGTGGCAGACATGGCCTCCACAGTCCACATCATTTGGAGAGAGAGAGAGAGGGGATGAAGATGGAGCTCCCTGGTTTGTAGGCGTACACATCGAATGTCATCAATGATGCGAGGACGAGGCACACGCCGGGACCATTTTGCAATTCGATGGATCTTTAAGGGCCCGATTTACCATTGAAGGATGGCGTGGCAAAAGATGGGGAGAAAGGAATGGATGGGACAAGTAGGCTGACGGTAACCGAGCGAATCTAGCGATGGGGAGATCGACCAAGTCAGTATATATTTCTGTACACCCCACCCCCCACGTTCCCGAATCCTCTGCCCTTTCCTTATTTTGTACGAGATCGAGTCTACAGTAACAATACATCATCATCCGTCCCCGACACGAAAGCCAAACGCGATTCGCGTCCCATGCGCGACCATCCATGTTGCCCTTTTTTCTTCTGGGTCATAGGACCATCTTTTTTTTTGTTTTTTTTAAGGGTTCGAAAGATCATATATCTAGCTAACTTCTGCATCCTTTTTTCGCTTTTGTCGAGGGCACTTGTCAGCGTCGAAGAAGAAAAAGAAAAATAAGGTAGGAGGGAGGGAGGAGGCGCGAGGAACTTCGGATTTACCGGTCAGCTCGTCTAACGTCCATTCCGGGGGGGTTGGGATTGAAATTCGAATCCCAACACGCCAACCAACATCTCCTCCTCCTCCTCCTCCACCCCCATTTCTTCCACCACCATCTCTCTCTCTCTGAAAAGTCCCGTTTTTGCCTCTGCTTCGCTTTGCCTCTGCTTCGCTTCGGAGCAGTTACAAAGATGGCGTCTGATCCTGAGCGCCCCACGCGATCCTCTCTCGCAAAGGTCCTTCACTTGCCTTCTTTCTTCTTTTTCTCGTGGCTGCTCGCTTTATTTCTCTGCCTTACCATCATGCTGTCGACGTGGATACGATGCACCTCTTCTCTCGCTTGTCTTCGTATTTTGGGCATGCTCACGCCTCTTTCTCGTCCTTTTTCTTTTCGAGCTTCTCTATCTTAGACCCAGTCAAATGGAATTCGCCTTCTTGAGGTTTATTTCATGCCGAACGGGAATTTCCGGATGCTTCCACTTTACCCCCGAGCCCTTGATTCCTTGGCGGCTAACTGCTCGGTTGATCTCGTGTCCGTCCGTTGCTGATAGTGGTGGATCCTCTGTTTGTTTAGGTGGGGAAGTCGTCGGGCGAGATTGGCGACGCCACTCAGGAGCCTCTGATCAATGGCAATGGCGGGATTCCAGACAGCTACTCCGTTGCTGCTGCCGTTCTTCCGTAAATGCTCGCACTTTTTAAGAGATTTTCCCCCTCATTGTTCTATCCTGTAAAGGCTGCATTGACAATGTTGGCGTCTTGCTTACTTTGTAGATTTCTGTTCCCTGCTCTTGGAGGACTGCTGTATGGCTATGATATCGGTGCCACTTCTTGTGCAACCATTTCTGTCGAGGTATCATCTCATCCTCACGCGGGAGATGCGCAGATCTTCCGTTTTCTTTTTTTTTGTTAGCACCCATATGTTTCAGTAAGGCGTTTGATTCGCAAAACCAAACATCAGGGCTGCACCACTCAGCGATGTTGACTTGACTTTAATGTTTCTTTCCCATTTATTTTGACATCGGTTTTTCTGCGTTGCAGTCGGCCACATTGAGCGGGATTTCGTGGTATGACTTGTCTTCTTTACAGATTGGTCTCATCGTAAGTTTCTAGCCAACTTTCGCGGTTCGAGTTTGCACCAATTAGCACAGCAGGAAATTCATTTCTTCCTGCTTTCCTCTGCACTTTTGTCTAACTTTTCAGTTCTCCACCTCAGAGATTGTTCTTTAATTTGTAAACCGTGCCTCATGAATATTCTTTTGCAGACTAGTGGATCTCTATATGGGGCTTTGATTGGCTCTGTCTTGGCGTTTAGTATTGCCGACTTTATAGGTAGTATCTTTCCCCATAAACATTTCGCTTTGAATTTAGGCTTTACTTCTTCTGTTCTTGGGCGTGAAGTTCGGATGGTGCATTTGTATTCCAGGGAGAAGAAGGGAACTTATTCTGGCTTCAGTCCTGTATCTCGTTGGAGCTCTCATAACAGCATTAGCACCGGATTTTGCTGTTATGGTGGTTGGGCGCTTTGTGTTCGGTATAGGAATTGGACTGGTAACAATTTTTGCTACGTATCATTAGACACTGGTGCTGTCTGCTTTGACTTTGCAAACATGCTCTCCTGTCTTGGTTCCGATTACACATTCTTTGATAATTATGCCATCAAAATGACTCACCCCAGGGTTGACCCGTTTTAACGCACCCTAAGTGGGAAGCCAGGGCCAAAACCGGTGGCAAGTCAGTCATTGGGCTTAGGTAATCTAGATGCTCATGAAAGAGACATGTTTGAAGATCCCTACCCTGCCTGTTAGCTAGCCAGCCAAATAGCCAGAAACATCAACATGGTCCGCATCACTAATACACTCCTTTGTAACGGGAAAAAATATCATCATTCTACGAAGCAACAAAGTAATCTTGCCTATACTTTTCCTAATTTTTTAGAACATTCCGCTATAAGAAATTAGCAGCTACCTATTCTTTTAGTTGCATCCTGGGTATTACAAACACAGGATGGGGAAGATAACCCCAGAATCAACCCTGCCCAATTGTCCCCCTCCAAAAAAAAGGGATGGAACATAGCAAATATTGTGTTACTCTATCAGACAACTTTACTTTATATATTTACTGGATTCAATATATCCTACGATTTTCTCTTTTAAGTTTTTTCTATTTTGGTTGCTCAATTATTTTGCTTATTCGACTAATACCAGGCTCTGTTCTATGGATGCTGAAACAGCTATTGATGCCTAGTGCTTAACATCTGGAAGATATACTCCGTGGATACTTAAACTTCAGCCTTTTGCTTTCAGGCTATGCACGCTGCTCCGATGTACATTGCTGAGACAGCTCCAACTAAGATACGTGGTCAGCTTATATCTCTCAAGGAGTTCTTTATTGTTCTTGGGATGGTTGTAAGTTCTCCTAAATTTCTTGATGACTCTGACTTGGATTTGTGGTTAATGGCAGAATACAAATTTTCTTCTTTTATTATTAAGCTAGTGTCCTGTACAACTATGGTCAAATGTCTAAATTCTGTGCAGGCAGGATATGGGATTGGTTCCCTCTTGGTTGATATTGTTGCCGGGTGGCGTTACATGTATGGAGCCAGCATGCCTTTGGCTGTTGTAATGGGAATAGGAATGTGGTGGCTGCCGTCATCACCTAGATGGCTACTATTGCGTGCCATACAGGGCAGAGGCAACATGCAGGAACTGAAAGATAACGCCATATATTGTTTGTACCGGATTAGGGGCCCAATTATTGGTGATTCTGCCCCAGAGCTAGTTAATGAGATCCTGGAAGAGCTTGCCTACGTTGGAGAAGAAAAACAAGTTTCATTCCGTGAAATATTCCAGGGGAAATGCTTGAAAGCTCTTATAGTTGGTGGTGGAGTGGTCTTGTTCCAGCAGGTATCATATTATTTTGGCCTTCATAATGTGATATAAGCATATACATAATACTGAGGCTCAAACTTGTCATCTTTTGGTTCAGATTACAGGGCAACCTAGTGTACTTTATTATGCAGCAACAATCCTTCAGGTATGTTTTCCTCCAATGCGCTGCTAGTCCTGTGGGTTTGAAGTATTTCCGACTTGATAAATCTTAGTATACTAAAGTACGAGTCAAATTAAGTTGGGAAGATGAAAAGTAGAGCTGCTATGGCCTGTTTTCTGGCTTCAAAGTGCAACACTAGTATCACTGTAATAAAAAATTCAGGAGGTAATGCTTAATTCCAGAGTGAATTTTATCATATATCTGGTCTTGCATGCCTGAAGTACGATATAATATATAGTGGAATCTGCTTGTTGACTTCTATTTCACATTTAATATGTTCTTGAAGAAAAATGCACTGACTTTGTAACTTGACTTAATATGGTATAATAGAGTGCAGGGTTCTCTGCTGCATCTGATGCAACACGGGTGTCCATTCTTTTAGGACTCTTGAAGGTATTTCCCTTTCCCCCCCTTGTGTAGTAAGCAATAGTTTGGCATAAGTAGCATACCCTCATGACTCTAGTTTGATGAAATGGAAGTCCTTTTTAAGTGAAGGATGACATGTCTCTCTTGTGTTTGACTGCTGGTATGGTGTTTCGTGATTGTAGCTCATAATGACGGGTGTAGCTGTTCTTGTTGTTGATAGAGTTGGAAGGAGGCCCTTACTGCTTGGGGGCGTTTCAGGGATGGTAAGACACTATTCTTCCTCTAGTGGGCATGGCTTTCTGGTGATATGCAGACTATAGGAGAATACTTCACTTTTTCAAAAATTTTAAATACCTTTCTGCTTCAGGCTGAGTTTTACTTTAAATTAGGTTGCATTGAACTTTCTTCTTCCAGCCTGCTTAATTCATACTCATTTGTGTTTCTTACATACACGAACATAAATTTCATGACACATATCTTCTTAATTGGTTTCTGCAACAGTTTGTCTCTTTACTCCTTCTTGGATCATACTACCTTTTCCTGGATGATGTTCCGGCTGCTGCTGTTGTTGGTTTGTTGTTATATGTTGGTTGCTATCAGGTATACCAATGAGACTTTTCCTTTTATATGAAGTATTTATTTTATCGAGTAGGTTAATGGATGAAGTGTGTAATATCATGTTACAAGAAGCCCACTTCTTGACTGTCCAATTTGTCTCTCCTACAATCTCCACGCAAGATGGAGTAAATATATTGTGATGACCATTTGTTTCGTTCTGTGATTTCTGAACGAGATCCATGTTGCTTATTAGATCGTAGACCTATAGGAAGAAAAAATAAGCTGGATTCATTTCTTCTTCAAGTACTAAGTGGTGCAATTGGCATCATTTCACCATGTGCATGATGCAATGACTCGAGATATCTATTCTAAGCTTTAGTGTCCATGAGAGAAGTTTAATAGAATGGAGCAATAAGATGCTGCAGACATGAATGTAGTGTCCAGCCAAACATACTGCAGTTTCTCGTGACGGCTAGAATCCAAAATTCTGGATGACTCCTTATGAAAATAAGTAAGACAGTCCTCATTACTTGTCTCCATGGGAGGCAATGAGCTGAGATGCCTTGCTCTTGGTTTAAGTTGTTCACAGTATCTGACATATTTCATTTGTTACTTTTGTTACTGTTTTAGTGAACTTGCCAGCCTGTTTGCAGAGAACATGGGATGTTCTAACTCTTTGCCTGTGTCTTGGATAGTTTAGTTTGAGCATGACCTCTTGGTTAGCTTTCATTTTCATACATATTTGTTGTAAGCCGAGAAAAGAATCACATTGGTTTTGCAGGTATCTTTTGGACCTATTGGCTGGCTGTTGATTTCAGAGATTTTCCCTTTGCGCCTACGAGGGCGAGGACTCAGCATGGCCGTGCTTGTGAATTTTGGTGCAAATGCATTGGTGACTCTTGCATTTTCTCCTTTAGTGGTGCGTCTGCTTTCCAGCTTCTGCTTTCCGTGCACATCACTTATCCATTTAGGTTTATACCACTTTTGGCATATGTGATAGAGCTGACTCCTGGACATGATTCTAAAACTTTGGGTGCTAATGATGACTCCTCTGTTCTGTTATGTTTCTGATAAGTGCTTTTTAGGTAGAATTTTCTTTTGGGATCCATCAAATACCATTTCTAAGTTTAGCCCCCATATCGATTTGCATCCTCACATTTCATAATCTGCATTTTGTGTCTCACATAAAATCTGTAAGCTCTAAAGATTAATTTACCCCTCTCAAAGGAAGGCCAAGGAAAGACCCTAGCCTCGAACCTCTGACCAACTCAAACACCCTACAGTCACCAACCCTGCGTGCTGCCTTCTGACCACCAAAACTCTGCCGGCTGACCCCACATTCCCCTCCCTTGCGAGCCCAAGCTTTGAACAGAGGTCGTGGGCTAGCGCAAACTCTGTTCCAAGCTTGGCCAATTTGGTAAGTAAGTAAACAGTGGGAGATGCAACTTGAAATTTAGTGCAAAAACGTACAGAGCCAAGTGTAGGTTCCAAAAGATGAAGATGCAAATTGATATGAGGGCTAATTTGTAAATAATATTTGAAATTTCGCCCTTTTTTTAGTGTGCTTTTATTTTGTTTAATCATTTTGTGCTCCATTGACTTCCTATAGTTACGGAGGTGCTCTTCTGCTTCCTTTCTCCCGTGAAAAGTATTGTTGCTGGTGTTCAGTTGTGACCTGTACCTGTATTGCAGGATTTGCTGGGATCTGGACTTTTGTTCTATGGATTTGGAGTGATAACTTTGGTGGCCCTACTGTTCATATTCTTCATCGTGCCGGAGACAAAGGGGCTCACTCTCGAGGAAATCGAGGCAAAATGCTTGTAGAATTTTTCTGGGCGATCTAGCTTAGTGTTCCTACCTGATATTGTGTATGCGAGAAGCGTTAGAGGGAGACCCGAAAGTGGTTGATCATTATAACGTCGGTCTGCACTTTTTCAGGATGCAGTCACAGTCAATGTTAAGCTGGTATTATTCAGAGTCCCCGTTTCTAGAGTAGACTGTAATAAACCTTTCGGGGTCGTTGTGTAATTGAGTGGGTGATAGGCCAAGTTTTGCATGCGCTGTGCGTACTGCGTACAGCACGATATTTTATATTCGGCTTTACTTATTGTAGCTGTATACTTTAGCAGCGCAAGTGTAATGAAGACCAGTAATTTGACTCAAAAACAGTTGGTTATTGCGGCGAGATGATGCATCGACCTCTGATGTGGAGCGGAAGTTCAACGATGATAGTAGATGACGCTTCAGTCATCTCTCACAAAAGTGGATATGCGTTTTGCTCATTTCTAACGCCAATTCATTTAACAGCTCAGACTGCAAAATCGGGATCAAAGGGCAAACTGTTTCTTCGCCAGGACGTAGCTTGTACTGGGTTTTTTTAGCACACGTGCACGCTCTTTTGGAATCATGGTACCGTATTGTTGATTTAAGTTTCTTGCTGGATCGTCGGTTCCCCATGATATGACCATGCGTGAATCCATCTTCTTTTCTTTTTATTTTCGATTATTGCATGCATTAATTTGTTAGATCTGCGGGGCAATTCTAGCACGCCTTGGCCATTTAAATGGATTTTCAAAACCAATAGTATCCATTTGTTTACTTAAAAGGGATAAGTATACTAGAAATATGGAAATTTGTCACGAAACTATAATTTAGTCTTAAAAATTACAAAATGTGCCATTAACTTCTAAAATTTGTTAATTGGATGTAATCAAGTTATTCTGTTAATTCCGTCTAACTTGACTAATAAAAAAAATGCTGCCTTGGCCTTTTTTTAAAAAAAAAAAAAGTATTTTCTATCGTGTGTGGTGAGGACTTAGTTAAAACGATCACATTACTTTCATGTAGCAGAGATAAAATAATAAAGGGAGACATGTTAACATTTTTCATTGGCCAAATTAGAAGGATCTAATGGAAAGACTCAAGTATACAAATTTGACGAGTTTTTAGGTTTTAATTGCATTTTTTGTAAATTTTATGACTCAATTAAACTTTTGTGATAAATTTTACTATTTTTAGTGTATTTATCCTTACATTGTGTAAAAAGCTATACTAGTAAATCGCAAGTTACAACGAGGTATTAATTATTGATTTTCTCTATTTAAAAGTAACTTTTACTTATCTTGAATTATCATATTTAATAATAAATGGGTCAATGTTTTCACGAAACCATGAATCTAATTTTTTTTTTTGGTCGATACCATGAATCTAATTCACGTTGTTTATTGCAACATGGAAAGAGAATTTTTTTTTTTTTTTGGCTTTTAGCATTTTAGTTGCTTTTGACTAATAAAAGCAGGGTAACAGGGTAACTTTTAAATTATCGATTGATTTGTAAATTTGCCACGTTTTACATAGATTTATATTAACTTTTTTTTTTTTTATAAAAATTTTAGATATAAGTATCGACGGAAAATGTGGCTGTAAAAATCTAAAAAGAAAGGCGCCTGAAGAGGCCACCCCACACCAGTGGAGGGGGAAGCGAAGGAGAGAAGTGGATGAACGGCGATGGAGTGGGCCAGGTCGAGCTTTTTCTCCGGCGGCACTTCCCTCCTCCCTCCGCTTCCGGCGACCACCCCCACCCCCACCCCCAGCTCCAACTCCAAGTTCAAGTCCTGTAAACCTCGTCCCCTCCGCTCGTCCCTCAGCCCGGACCCCTGGTCCCTCAGCGACGGCCTCGACAAGCCCAAGCCCCGATCCAAGAACCCCAAGAACCCACTCTCCGACGACAACGCCCGCCGCATCATCAAGGCCAAGGCTCGCTACCTCAGCGCCCTCCGCCGCAACCAGGGCCCCCGCGTCCAGACGCCTCGATGGATCAGGCGCTCCCCCGAGCAGATGGTCCAGTACCTGCACGACGACCGCAACGGCCACCTCCACGGCAGGCACGTCGTTGCCGCCATCAAGACCGTCAGGGCCTTGGCGGAGAAGCGAGAAGGGGAGTACGACATGAGGATGGTGATGAGCGGGTTCGTGGGCAAGCTCAGTTTTAGGGAGATGTGCGTGGTCTTGAAGGAGCAGAAGGGTTGGAGGCAGGTCAGGGACTTCTTTGCCTGGATGAAGCTTCAGGTGGGTCTCCTCCTGTCTTCTCTTACTCTTTCCACGCGTTCACTTCCGATGCGTGGTTTGGTTGTTCTAGCGTTCTTTCAGTGAATATCGTCTCAGACAACCTTACCCAACGCACTCTAGTCATTTCCGCGCCAAAGTGAAATTTTTGTTTGGTTCCGCAATATGGGCATTCCTTTTTATGCTTAAATTTCTTTACTTTCATGCTGTTGCCTCGAAAGATAGAAAATTGATGGCGTCTAGTGATAGACTTGTGCTTGGGCAGTTCTATTACCGTCCCAGCGTGATCGTCTACACCATCGTTTTGCGCGCGTATGGACAAGTCGGGAAGATCAATCTCGCTGAGCAGACCTTCCTGGAGATGCTTGAAGCAGGTTGTGAGCCTGACGAAGTTGCTTGCGGCACTTTGCTATGTACTTATGCGCGATGGGGCCGCCACAAGGCTATGCTGTCATTTTATTCTGCCGTGGAGGAGAGGGGGGTCGTGCCTTCTGTTGCAGTTTTCAACTTTATGCTGTCCTCTCTGCAGAAGAAGTCGCTCCATCAAAATGTCGTAGAATTGTGGAGGAAAATGGTGGGTAAAAGGGTGGCTCCAAACGGCTTCACTTATACGGTCGCAATCAGTTCTCTCATCAAAGAAGGTTGCGGTGATGAAGCTTTGCAAACATTTTATGAGATGAAGAAAGCTGGTTTTCTCCCTGAGGAAGTAACCTATAGCCTGCTCATAAACCTTTGTACCAAAAATGGCAGCTGGGATGAAGCAATCGGTCTTTATGAAGACATGAGATCTCTGAAAATCATCCCAAGTAATTATACTCGCGCTTCACTTCTCACTTTGTGTTATAGAAAAGGAGACTACTCCAAGGCGCTTGCTCTTTTCTCGGAAATGGGAAGGCATAAAGTTGCTCCTGATGAAGTCATCTATGGGTTGCTCGTTAGAATATATGGCAAACTTGGACTCTATGAGGATGCTGAGAATACATTTAAAGAGATTGAGCATCTGGGCCTACTTACGAATGAGAAAACATACTTAGCTATGGCGCAGGTCCATCTTAGTTCGGGAAATGCTGATAAAGCCCTGAATGTCATTAAACTGATGAAGTCTAAGGAGATTCGGTACTCCAGATATGCTTACATTGTCTTATTGCAATGTCATGTCAGAAGACGAGATTTAGGTTCTGCAGAAGGTGCCTTTCTAGCTTTATCGAAAACTGGATTACCTGATGTAGGTTCTCTCAGTGACATGCTCAATTTGTATATAAATTTGGACCAGACGGAAAAGGCCAAGGAGTTCACTTTACGGATAAGAGAAGACCTAGTTGAATGTGGCGAGGAACTTTTCAAGACCATTATTAGATTCTATTGCAAAAATGGAATGATAAGCGAGGCTGAGCAGTTTGCTCGAGAAATAGGCGGAGTTGGATCTTTTGCAGATAATAAATTTGTGCAGACATTTTACAGGATCATCCATGGAGAATATAAAGGACAGGAAAAATATGAGAAAAATATTGCAGTTCCAGATCTTTTGGACTCGATGGCTCTTGGGCTGATGCTTACTCTGTACTTAGCTGATAGTTGTTCGAGGAACACGGAGTACATCTTGAAGCTGTTGCTTGAAACTGCTGATGGGCTGTCAATAGCCAGTAGACTCATCGGATACTTTGTAAGAGAAGGCAAGTCATGATATTAATGCATTATACTTGATCCTTGAAGCTAGCTAGATAGCTTACATGTGCTGATATTAATACAGTTCAGTTGGTTTGAGTAGCACATCATTGCTTCTTAGCCTAGCTATCATTTAGGATCTTCACTGGTGTTGCTTTCTTACAAGGCAAGGCTATCAAATGTATGCAAAACCTTGCATATAAAATAATGGTATGCACGGTGCCTCCTAGTTTGTGTGCCTCCGACCTGAGAATGGCGATTTGCTGTTGGATGGGACAGTATTCTTCTTTATCTTGTGACTGTTGAGGTTGGACTATTTTGGTTTGTGGTTGCTTACTTAAACTGAGTTTGCCTTTCTGGATGTCCATTGCAGGTGACATTTCTAAAGCAGAAGCCCTAAACAGTCACTTGATAAGGCTTGGTTGTAGAGCAGAGGATGAAGCAATTGCTTCTTTGATTAGCTGGTACGCAAAAGGAGAAAAGCTGGACAAGGCTGAAGCTATATTTTTGAAGGCGGATTCTCCTTTGTCTGGGAAGCTAGTATCTAAGTGTATGGTTGATGCATATGCCAAATCTGGTAGACCAGAGGATGCATATTCGCTATACAGAAAAGCAACTGAGAAAGGCCATGATCTTGGTCCTGTTACAATCAGCATCATCGTGAATGCTTTGACTAATAGCAGTATGTTTTTCTGTGAAGTTGTCTTACCATGTCATCGTTCTCAAGGGTAAACTAAGGGCAGAATATGGATTCTATATAGATTGATAAGTAGGAATTAACCGACATAACTCCTGACTTCGATGAGCTATATGGACATAGTGGGAAATACTGAAATTGCTTGTAGGGCTTCTTCAATTACAATATAATAAGATATTAGGCTGTTTGTGCTGAGTGCTTTCTTTTAGTGTGCTGTTTGCTCCACTTTTGATGAGTATGAGAGAGTTATTTGCAGGAAAACACCAAGAAGCGGAGGATATAGTTCGGAAGAGTTTGCAGGAGAGTTCGAAACTTGATACTGTGGTGTTCAATACATTTATCAAGGCAATGCTGGAAGCTGGTACTGTCTTCTGAGATGTATGCAGAGAAAGGCTCACAGTTAAACTATTAGGTATTAACTAAAGACTTTTTTGGCAGGAAAACTGAACTTTGCAGAAAGAATATATGAGCAAATGCTTTCTATTGGGGTTGCTCCATCAATTCGAACTTTTAACACCATGATCAGGTAGGGCTTGAAGATGGGTGATTCTTTTGCTAATTAACTATTGGGATAAGTGTATTGGAAGTCTTAAAAGTTGTCATGAAAGTTCAATTTAGTCCTAAAACTTTTAAAAAGTGCACTTTAAGTCCTAAAATTTGTTACGGAAGTGTAATAAAGTCCTAAAACTTTCAAAAAGTGCAATTAAGTCCTAAAATTTGTCAAATTGGTCAAATCAAGTCCTTCGATTGAAATTTTTTTTAAAAATTTTTAAGACTCAATTGCACTTTCGTGATAAGTTTTAGGACTCGATTGCACTTTTTGATTATTTTAAGACTTGATTGCACTTTCATGACAAGTTTTAGGACTTTATTGTACTTTTTGAAAGTTTTAGGACTAAATTACACTTTCATGACAAGTTTTAGGACTTTTAGTGCACTTCTCCCTTAACTATTTAAGAAATGCTAGATTCTGTTGTGGTTAATAACTGTTATGATTGTTGCAGTGTTTATGGACGAGGTGGCAAGTTGAATAAGGCTGCAGAGATGTTTGGCACAGCACAAGGCTTGGCTTTGCCTCTGGATGAGAAGGCATATATGAATCTGATTGGCTTTTACTGCAAGGCTGGTACGGATCTGGGGCCCTGTTTTTCAGACCATAGTACTTGAATAGTTCCAAAAAGTGTGTTGCCGTTAAGCCACACAACTCCAATGGATGGAATTGTGAATTTGGAAAAGCTTAAGAGCTTGTTAGCTGCTCAAAAAAATATGTTTTCATTATAGACAAATCCAATGGTTTTGCAAAATGAATTAACCGGGGAAGCATGTCATTCTATCTAGTCTCCGCATATTTTTTGCTAAACAATTACTTTTCTTGGCCCACTTGTTGGGAGCAGTACCCGCTGATTCTTCTTTGTTAAAAATGGAAAGAAAAATAAGTTCTTTAAGTTCAGCGTATCACCTTATGTTACAGGTGAAAGACAAGAAGCTTCCCTTCTATTTGCCAAAATGAAGGAAGAAGGTATTAAACCAGGAAAGGTGCGTATGCTATTTATTCTTATTAAAGGAGATTTTAACACTTAGTAGTCATCGAAGTAGATTGTTTCGGGGATTATCTCCATTAAATCATGAGAGGAGTTCTTGTTGAATCCCTGGCTCCAAATGCATTGAGATATTCCTCCTATTCTGTCCAGATTCTTTCTTTGAACTGAGTAAGATGATTAAGTAAGGTGATTAATGTGCTGAACATTTAAAAGCCAGCTCAATTGATGTGAAGCAGCTGATCTTCATTACTGTACGATATACTTTGTTTCTTAACAAGTATCTCAGGCATGTCATTACATAATGCAGGCTAGCTACAATGCCTTGATAAACTCATGTGCATCTGCTGGATGGTATGAAGAAGCAGAGGAACACTTCCAGGCCATGCGAAGAGATTGTGTTTTACCGGATTCTTTCACGTACCTGTCCGTTATTCGAGCCTATGCGGGGGGTGCGAAGTTCATTGAAGCAGAGGAAACCCTAAAGTCTATGCAGCGAGAAGGAATTTCCCCCTCTTGCGCTCATTACAACCATTTGGTGTCTGCGTTTGCAAAGGCAGGTCTGATTGGAGAAGCCGGAAGAGTGTACGAAGAAATGCTGGAGAATACTGGTTTGAGCCCTGATCTTGCGTGTCATCGCACCATGTTAAGGGGTTATTTGGACTGTGGGTGTGTCGAAAAAGCAATCGCTCTTTTTGAAAAGATGCGGGAGCATGTCGGATCGGACAGGTTTATGTGGAGTGCAGCTGTTCATTGTTACCGGTCTGCAGGAATGATGGAAAAGGCGGAAGCTGCCTTGAACACCATGAAAAGCAAGGGGATCGCATTCTTGGAAGACCTTAAATCTGGGTCGCAGTCGAAAGTATGAGAGAGGACACAGAGATTCTATTAGTAGCGAGAGCGAGAGCATATATTTGGCGACATGCCTAATGATGGCAGCAATCCGCCATGATCGCGGTGTATTTAGGATAGTCTGACCATCCATTCATCGTCCGTCGCCTGAGAAGTGGCTAGTGAACTCAAAACACTTTGAAGCGGAATCTTGACTAGGAGAGGATGAGCAACGAGTGCCCAATAGCAAGGGCAATGCTCCTGCTATCCTATTAAACGGTGAAGAGGTGATCTGAATTGGAATGGGCACCGAATGATACTCCATGGATGATGATGATGATGATGATGATGAGCTTTGCTTCTCTTGTGCTGAGGAGATGTTCCTCTCACTCTTCCTACCCTCCATGTAAATTCCATTCAATGTAGAGAAGAAAGACATGGCAATCGACCCCTTTTTGACAAAACCGATATTACCCCCATACCTACGCGTCTATCTCACAAACGCGCACACACGTTCCCATATTCGTGATTAAGCATGCGCTGAGGCCAGTAAAGTAATGTGGGAAAGTGGTGATCCATTCCTTCCTTCCAATTCGGGGAGAGAGGGATCATCGAACTGATGGACTTCAACTCGGAAGAAATTGTTGTTAAGCAGTGCGCTATGGAGACCCCATAGGGCCCATACCATATACGTTGTTGGGCTCTCTGAAGGATCAGATGTGTATTCCATCTAGGAACGGGCCCGTATCGTCTCCACGGCCCAACCGTGCATTCTCCAAAATCCAAACCAAATGCCTTTTTTCTCCCTAAGTCATTCGCTCCCTCTCTCTCTCGCGGGTGTCGCCTTCGTTCTTCAGGGGCGCAAGAATCATCAATTTCAGCGTCGGTCTCGAGAAAGGGAATCGAATCGATCGATGGCGTCGCATCTGTGTCGAGCGGTGATCAGATCGTCGAGATTGGCCTCCACCGCCGTCGGCAGAAGCTTCAGTAGCGAAGTAACCCAGCCCTCCTCCAAATTTCCTCTCATCAGCGAGCACACTGCCAAATGGATGCAGGTCCTCCTCCTTCTTCCTCAAATTTTCCGTTGGTCGTTTCTCTGGAGGATTGCTTTTCCAGCTTCCTTTCTGCTCCTGTTTCATTATTTTGTATGAACTGCCGCTATGTTTACGATGTGGTGACCGACATAACTCCTTTCTCTTGCAGTAATTAGGGGTTTATTTAGCGAAGGTTGGGTTATTCTACTTGGGATTTGTTCGATATATTGGTTGCGTATACAGGGAAAAAAAAATGTACCGGAAAAAAAAAATCAGTGTTCCGAGGAGGAGGATTAGCACCAATCGGTCTTAGCATTCGGATGCCATACGTGGCTTTCACAAAACCGATAAAAATTTCAGCTTGGCACACTTCTGATAGGAACCCTGGGTGGTCTAAATCTTCTAATTTGCATTTAGAATCTGATACGAGCTTTTGTTTCTTAGTAGTTTATCATTTTTGTTTAGTGTTATTGTCTTCAATCTTCAGAAGATTGGGTCGATTGGGGGCATTTGCCATTGGAATGACATGAGCAGAGTTATCTCCCGGCCTGGGTAATACTACCGAGGCTCGTTTTTGGAGGTTTTCCTCGTCATGCCTTAGCTCGACTTTCTGGTTCTTTACATGACATAAAATGAGCATGATGATCTTGAGAGTAAGCTGAATAATTCATCCTATGAAGCATGAGATAGAGCTTGGTAATGCATATTTATGCGGTCACTCCGTTGTCCCTCATTAGGGACCACCTTCTTCATAACGTATCAGACTTCAGAAACTGAAGAGCAAGAGAAGAGGGAGGCTGATTAGCTACTACATAGATTAGAGGCTAGAATTGTTAAATTCTGCCCAGATGCATTAGAGAGAGTTCTTTTGCAGGTTCTGAACCTAATGATCAGTCTAAAGAGGTGCAGCCGATTTAATATGCCCATTCTTTTAACCTTGAACTTTGCTTTCCAGGAATGTGCTAACCTCTGCCTCGCTGGAGCTGGCTTGGTTACGCATTTCTGTCTTAGATGAAGGGTGGTTAAGCTTTGACCTGGGAATATTTATTCTAAATACCCTGGTAGTTTCTTCAAACACTAAATAATTTTGAAGGAATTTTGCAGAACCAGAATGTCTGGGAGATTCATATCAAACTCCTTTCTAGTTATTGTGGTGGTGGTTCGTTAGAATGGAGTCTGTTTTTTCTTTGGTTCTGATATTTCTGGTTACTGCAAGAAGATAGGATTCCTCATCATTCTTAACAGGGCACTGGTCTTCTTTGACCATTACCTTGTTATGAGGGCAAATGAGGCCTGACTGACAATGGAGGTGTGAAGCAATCTGGTGTTAAGATGTAGTTAAGTGGGACGATAGAAAAGCTACCTACCTCTGTTTGAGTTCCCCATTCCCCAATGACCTTGTGTACATCCTGTATTCATATTATCATTTGGCTTTCTTTGTACATGTAAGTTTTTAGTCTTTTAAACATGTGTATGGACTCGCATTTTTCTCCCACCCGTGTTCCTTGCTGCAGCGTTGATACTGCATTGCTAAACTATAGAGAAACTTTTGTGGTGGAACTCTGTGGTCATCTTGAAGTTTGCTTTCTCTTAGGATACTAGCAAGAAATCTCCAATGGAGTTGATCAATGAGGTCCCGCCCATCAAAGTCGAAGGCAGGATAGTTGCTTGCGAAGGAGGTTAGCCATGGACAATGCCTTCCCTATTTGTTATTCGTCATATGATGTGAAGTCAATTCATCTAAATCCATGATTTGTTTGTTCTCCCTTCACAGACAGCAATCCTGCGCTGGGGCACCCAATTGAGTTTATCTGCCTCGACTTGGATGAGCCTGCTATCTGCAAGTATTGTGGTCTGCGCTACATTCAGGAGCATCATCATTAGCAACCCGTCCTTTTCTTGTTTTTTGATAGCCAAAACGACATCCCTGGATGGATGTCTGGTATTTGTCTTTGGATGACATGCCCTTTTTGGGGCGAACTAGTGCATTTGTATTGACAATAAGGGTTAACCCCCCAGGGATCAACTTTGTAATTGCATTTGTGAACGGAATCGTCTTGCTATTTTCTTATTAAATCAGTAGTCTTCAGATACAACAGGAGGACCACCTCCATCATGAATCTTTTACATTTCAAATGTAACGAGAAATCCAGGGGGCAAAAAAGATGAAGACAGATGCAATAACAATGGCCAAAATAAATGAGTGCCAAACCACTAAAACACTAATATCCATATCAAAACTCCCCTACTTACGAGAGGAAAAATGAATGACGACATCTCAGCCCCTTAAAGAATTACAAAAAGTAGGGCTCCTCATAAGTTAGCCATGTACCAAACTAACTGAAGGGCACCCATCCCTGAAAGTTTTCGCAGTGACCCAAAAACCACTCGAATTGGTCAGAGCACAGAATGGTGCTAATCAACTCTTGTCTAGACAGCAGCTCTGTTACTGCCGACCTGAAAAACTTGACAAAGCGGATCATGCGCCATTCATCTCTTCACCAGCTAGTTTCTTTCTCTGTTGATGTTCTGCTACCTTATAATCCACTACTTCTCGGAACAAGGCAGGGTCAAGCACACATTGCTCGCTCCCATAAACAGCAGCTTGGACACCAGCCATTAACTTGGCTATTTCTCTACCTGAAAATCCTTCCATTTTAGCTGCGGCTTCCCTTATCACATCATCAGTCAATCCTTTAATCTCTATCTTCTGCTGTTCTTTCTTGAACAAATTCTTAAACCATCCAGATTTTCTCGACCCGGCTTGAGCAATATACTTATCCAGATATAGCTTTAGAAGCTTAAACCGTTCCTCCTCCCCTGGTAGAGGGAATTCAAGGACTTCATCAATCCGGTCTGCTACAGCTGAATCGAGATCGCCAGGACGGTTTGTGGCAAGAACAAGAACAATGTCCTTGGACTGATCGCCCGTTTGAAATAGCATTGCATTGAGTGCACTTCTTTGTGCTTCACTCATGTAAGTTTTATTCCTCCTGCAATTATAATTTTGAGATCATCACTTAAGTTTGCATCATACACAATGACATGACAAATAAACATCGGATTCTTGGCATGAGCGAATACTTCAAGGTGCAGGAGTAAATATTGCATAGGTTGAGTATGGAAAAAAAGAAGAAGGCATAACTACGCTCGTGAAAGGCACTAGCAAACAATGTATAAAAAGAATTTATACCACCAAAAATGAGGTCCACTAATATAAACACCAACCAACAAAGACTAATCCAAATTTCCAGTATTCTTCAGTAAAAAGAGAGAGAATATACTACCAAGCCTAAAGAAATCTAGGTCCTAGATCCTGACTGATTAGGGAAATAATGCTAACTGCAATTTGAATCCTCATAAGATCTAGCCGAGTAATGTCGTGAACCCTAAAATCACATCTCACTAATGTGCAATTACCCCTTGTCAACAAATTGACCTCAATCAAATTGCCAAGCTCCAGAGAATACTAAAGCACATAAAGCATTAAGTCACCCCATACAAAATATAACCACAGAGACAGAAGGCAAAAGTTAACTGCAACTATGGCAACATCTGACTATTTGATGATGGCGTAAATGCTAATTTCAACTTTAAATAAACTTAACATGTTCTCAGTGGAAGACATTTATAGGCAGTTAAGTCATCAGTAGCCATCACTCACTCGCACAAAAATGCATCTGCTTCATCAATGAAAAGCAGTAGGCCCCTCTTAGATTTCTTGGCCCAATCAAACAACTGATGTATCTTCGTCACAGCCTGGGGTCCCAATGGAGCAACATCTCCACCAGTCATCAAGGCATAATCCAATCCCTGGGACAAATTCATAAACCATCAGAGAGCATAAGTAGGCAATGACTAGTATAATGTGAGACGACAATGAAAGTAAGGAATTAGAAAAACTTTCCTAATGATGGTAAACAAACATCATTTCCAACTTTAACTTTACTAATCACACAGCTCTCTGCTAGAAAATAAAGCCAGTTAAATGAAGTTCTATGAAGTATATCTGCAAGTGTCAAGGTAACATTCCAAGTGCAGTTCAATTCAATGTGTCCGTGGTGCGCAAACAAAAGTACATATGCCTTGGCAACCAACTAAACCTGGTAATTAAAGAGCACAACCAACTAAATTAAAGTGGAAGATCTCATACAGATTTCTGGGCCAATTCTCTGGCAGCCATTGTTTTTCCAGTTCCTGGAGGGCCATAAAAGAGCATGTTGCGAAATGGGGCCTGATGGGATTTTGTATTGGCAGTAGCACTGGCAAGCTGCCCAATTCTTTTGTCAAGTGAAGAGTTCAGAATCACATCGCCAAAACCCTTCCCATTATTTGATGAGGATCCTTTATCAGATTTACGAGCCAGACTACTCATGTTTCGAGTAATCACACCCGACCATGGGTACTTCCCTCGAGAGGATTCTCTGATTAGTGATGGCTGTCCCAAAATTCTATCCACATAACTCCATATAACCCTTGCACCTTCTCTGATTTTTAATCAAAAGAAGAAGAGAAACCGCATAAGAATGATGCACGTGAAGCGCGGCGTACAGCATTAGTATCTCAAACTCATTCACTGTTTTTATGGATGAGTGAGGCATTTTCATTATCCAGACTCCAGTAAAGCAGGACTAATGTCATTTACAGTACACTATTGCATTTATGATTAAATCATATTCTCCTTATAACTTAGTTTGAAACATAAATCAAACTTCTGTTAAGATATCTTGCAAATTTAAAGCAGCAAAAAGTAGAGGATATCCTGACAAGACAGTAAAGAAGCTCTTTTCTGACTACAAATGTACAAATTATCTATGATGAAGAAAGTGTATAATTGATTTAAGCCCGCAGACCAGCAGATTGGATAGAAACCTCATGGTCCAGCCAAGAACAGAAGTGATGACCATATCCTATAAAGAAGATAAGAAAAGGCCAGAAAGATATTCTTTATGCACCTTGTTGTATAGATCCCTGCTGCAAGAGCTGTGACTCCCCCAACTGCTACTACCAACTTATTTTGATCTGTCAAAATGGCCCGCAAACCACCTACGGAAGAAAAAGTTGCCATCAATAATCTAGACTTCCCAAGAAACAAGAATCATAGGTGTAACACAGGATGAATAAGCAAAGAAAAGCAGTGATAAAAGTCGCAGGTTTGATAGCCATGTTGCCCCATATAAATACAGAAAGCAGAACAGCAACTTTGACAGTACCGAAACAAATGGACATATTCCAATTGACACTTGGGGCAAGTCACTGATGCATACCTCCAATATGGTCAAAAGTCGCATTTATAGCAGCAACCCATTTCTCTCTTTCTGCATTGGCACGATCTACTAGTATGCGCCTGTTAACCTCCTCAGCTAACTTTGCCTCATGAGCTCTACCTTCTGCTTCGGCCATGGCCCTCACTCTGATTGTTTCCCTCTCAATTTCAGCCTTTTCCCTCTCTGTTTGGCGTCGTTGTGCCTGAATCTGCTCTTCCGTTGCTCGTCGAGCTTGCTCCTGCCTAATTGATGATTCTTCTTGTAGCTTCACAAGCTCCTGATTCCTAGCTCTATGGTACTCATTTTCAGCCTGTAATTGGAATCAACACTCAAAGCTCCGTGTAACAATTATTCCAACAATACCATCAAGAACCCCTTCACTTGCCTGCATTCTCTTCCTTGCCAATTCGTCCTCATAGCGGGCCATTTGAGACTTTGTTTGTGCTTGAAATTGTGCTAACTTTTTCTGCTCATCATACACTACCCTTTGTCTCTCCTGCAAATGAAACAGGAAAGATATCGCTTGAAGAAACAATGGATATTTTCCAGTCGGAAGAATTCTGAAGCACAAAACAAAGATGATTGCTTCCCACAATATCAGTTATTGATATGCTCATTGAAAAGCAGCAGACAATCTTCTTACCTATTTATTAAAAACTGTTGAGATAAGGACCGAAATCCAGAAAAAAGAAATCCTTTAATTTAGGGCTTTCTATAAGTACTCACAAAAAGCATACCACTTAAATGCAACAGCTTGTACATTTCATACTCCAGAATTCACTCAAATGAGAAGAACCGCAGACTATATATATATTGTCATGAAATATATGGAATCAGGAAACTTGCTTACGGTTTCAGCTTGAGCTTGTATTGCCTTAAACTCAGCAGTCTTTGAAGACCACTCAGTCTGCCTCGTCTCCTCTTGCTTCTTCATTAATTCAAATGCCTACATCATAGAAGCAAAGCCACCCGTCAGAATACCCACAAAGAGTCCGATGCAAAGAACCAATGTGACCCAAAAATCGAAACATGCTCTCTCTATCCAAATAGCATCCTCTCAAAAGTCATGTGCTCATTTGAATATTTAAAGAATCCATCACAGCAGCACGCGGCAGAGAAACTATAAAGCAGGGAAGTTTCCCGATACAACAAAGCCAGCCAGCAAAGTTCCAACCTTTTTAGCATTAGCAGAGCTATTGATCTCCTTGAGAGCCTTGGCACCTCGCTCGAGCGCCTCGGGATCAAAGCCGGCGGATGAGGTCCTCGGCTGATCATTCCTAACCCTAACGGGCGGCTCACTGGGCGCCGTCGATCCCACTTCAGAGGGCGGAGGCTGTTTACCGGCAGAGGTGGGAGCAGCAGGGGCAGGAGGAGGGGGAGCTCCGGCAGGGGGAGTGGAGAAAGGGTTGAAGCTGAAGGGGCCGTCGGCGTAGGCGACGCTAGCGGTGGCGGAAGCAGAGGCGGCTAGGGCTGAGACTAGCCCAATTGCGCGTGCTTTCGCCATTCTTGCGACGAGCTAAGAAACAATCCCGTCTGGGAGCGGGGGAAGAAGGGACGGGTTTATGGCCGCCGGAGTGAAGAGGGGGAGCCTATAAGAGAGGGAGGCATGGGCTGTGTATTTGACTTGAGGGGCAAGGAAGCGCAAGCAGCTCGATGCTCACCCTCCCATTCTCCTTCTTCTTCTTCTTCTTCTCCTTCTTCTTCTCCTGAGGAAGAGAGAGAAGCAGAGAGAGAGGGAGAGAGAGAGAGAGAGAGGAGGGTTTTGTAGGGTTTTTGGTATGAGATGACGACCGCGACTGCGCGCACGATGCCAATGGCGGTTCGCCCCAGCTTCACAAAACTCTGAACCGGTTTTGTCCCTTTGAACCGAATATTTTCCTTTTCTTTTAATACTTCGGCCCCTAAATTCTGCAATTTATTATTTGGCCCCAAAATTTTTCTACTACGTTTTAATTGCACGTATTGCTGGGTGAAAGGACAAAATAAGATTCCTGTCTTAGGTAGAATTAGGGAAATGTGCATATGCAGCCTGAATTTCTTTTTTCTTTATTTATTATTTTGGTTCACTTTTAGTTATATATACAAGCGAGATCTAGAAAGTGAGCTGACTAGAGAAAATCAAAAATGTTCTAAACTTACGGTGGATTGCACATTCAACATCCCTTGCGACCATATAAACTCTTTCCGTTGCCGCATCTCACACCGCCACCCACTTCCGCGGCATTTATTTGGAAGATCAAGATTACTCAGACATGCAACGACACATATTGGCCGGTCACTGGCCAGGAAAAAGCGAGCCAGCCAGTCGCTTCTCCCAAATTGGGGAATGAAAATCTGCCCGAGGTTTCATTTTATGGATCCCGTTCTCAACCATATCATAACATAACAACCTTCACATCGTCCAGAAATCTAAAGGCAAACACTTTGTGTACTCAGATACACAGATGAATCATCACATAAAATAACATGCAAAAGTTATCCGACTGTAAAGACATGCGACCGTCCTGTATACGAGAGGTAACAACCGTTCCAAGCAAACTCGGTCTTCCTCTCCCCCACCCCACCCACCCACCAGCGTAGCTACACAAACAAATATGAACAATAATCAAAAGGCCTAATACCACCATAACACTATCTCAAAAGGTGATAAGGTCATCCTTTTTCGATTGGGATTTCTTCGAGTCTTGCCCTCCTTCTGATGACCCGCCAGTCTTCTTCCCAAAGATCATCTCATCAAGATCGTCCATCATGTCATCGTTGCTCCCTCCATGGGCCCCACCTCGAAATCCAGCCGGCTTTCTGATCAGGGCATCTTCTTTTGCAAGGGCAGGCGACTCCTCAGGCTCAACGGAAACCGGTATCATCGCAGGCTGAGGTTCAGCTGGGGCAAATGCAGGTTTCTGCAGCTCTTCATACTTGAGGAGCACTTTCTGGATCTCATCATTCACATTCAAGGCCTCAAAAAGCACAGCCTCATTATCTCCAGCAGTCTCAATGATCCTCTGGACAGTAGATTGTGACCGACGACACTGTTGTACGAGCGTGATCGTCAAGTCGTCCTGTCAACATATTGAAAAGTGAGGCTCACTTTACAACTCGCTTGTGGACAACCTCATGGGGATTTACCAAAGATCTGTCCAACTTATGCAAAAAGCTTATCGCAAAAGAAAGCCACTGCAATGGAATTTTCCCTAGACAAGTGCGCGAAGGCATGGCCAACACAACAGAAACTTCCTTGAAAACTATATTCTCTAAAGATGCACCACCATCTGGAAAGTGAAAGCCTCATTCGCAAGGTGCAGCAATGATGACATCAGGTGGTCTAGATAGAGTTATGTGATAAAATCAAGATGAGGGCACATATTTTCGCAAGTTGAGTAGGCTACATGAAACGTCCACAAATCAAATAATGCCAATTCATGTTTCACATATTGAAGGTGTAGATCGTAGATACAAAATGAACTTTGCCAGTTAAAATGAAATAAATGACTCCTCAAGAGTCAGTCAGAAAGTTTTGTCATCTATGTGACCCAAGAGGGAAATGTAAGTCACATTACATAGAAGGAAATTTGAGGTGCACAACAGAGAGCAAGGATCAACAAACACAATGACAATAGATCCTAAAAAAATCAGAAAAGGTGATAGAATCATTTTCTAAAATGAATTCATGAGTCAATGTGATAGATTTTATTGGATAATTTTGGATTTTTTTGTCTGCACAACCACAGACGATTACTTAACAAATGGGATTATTTTCAAGTTAATCATCCACAACAAATAGCTTGTTTCATAGCACAGATAGTTATTCACATGGTGGAGAGACATCGGGCACATTGGCTATTCTGCCGCCAGCATTAGTGCCACCGTCACCACACCTGCAACTGGTGGCGAACACATGTGGCCAAAAGCAGTACTTACCTACCTGTCTCTTCTGTCTCTTCATCAATTAATCACACTCACTCTCTCAAAAGTTAATTTATTTGGAAGTTTTTGCCTTATCAAGAAAAATATTTATCACTGTAGAAGTGGACCGACTGCACTTGGTCAATCGCAAATTGACAGCTCATGATCAAAACAAATATGAACCCAGCTGGCGACAAAAAGCATGAGAAAAACGTTTATGGTCCAGGAAAGACGAAAGAATCGCTCATCAACTCCAATACTTTTTAGCAGGTCAAGGAATAGCAAAATTTCCACGTCAGCAGAAAAGGAAAATAGTAAACTTCATAGTGCCACGGCACATTAATTTTGGTACGATACAACTTCAGACTTTAGAGGCAGGTATATCTTCTATCTTATGGTAGATTATGTTTCAGTGACCAGCTGACCTTTGATTGTTTACTATTTCTTGAATAACATATAAAATGCAATATCAAATTGTGATAAGGGTTAAGTACAGTTTTCTGTCCCCTGAGTTTCATCTTTTGTGCAATTTATTCCTATAAACAACCGGTGCACCATAAAATACGACCTGCGTAATTTAGCATAGCCAAATTAACATTAAATGCAGACTATTGCTCCTCTAAAAAAAAAAAAGCATGAGCATACTAAAAATGCCTAACACAACAAGCATTCAAACCCGTATTAACAACGTTTGCCATAAAAATTTACTAGTGAATTGGAACTAAAGATGCCTAAAACAACAAGCATCCCAAATGCCCCTGCATCAACAAAATTTGCCATAGAACTTTAACAGTGAAGCGGACTTTTACAAAGATTCAGCATGGAGTTTGAGACTTCTAACACAATAATTTGCCTATGTAAGAGAAAGCCAGTGAAATGGTCATTCAAAATCCACTTTAATCAACAAAAATGAAGATCTTAAAAAACTCTTTACCAAGTTTGAACCCATTCATGAGAAAGAGGAAACCAGGAAAAACTATAGTACCTTCAAAGCATCTTGTTCCGGTGAAGAGGATAAAACTGTCATGAGAAGCTCTATGCTGTTTCTTGCAACATCAAATGCTTCCTTCGTCTGTTCTGCAGAAAACATCTGGACAGGGACATCATACTCCACATGTTGAGCAAAATTAACATCTGCTTCTGGAGCTGTGGCTGACCGAGGAGGGGTAAAGATAGGTGCCAGACTCTCATCGTCACGACCGGGGAAACGGATGCCCCTTGATTTTAGACTCTGATATGCACATCAACAACAATAGGGATATGTAAACAAATCCACAAGTTTTTTCCTTGATGCGTGAAGAGACTCAAATGCAACAGATCAAAGCCAACAAGTAAAGTGAAAATAGACAATGGAGAATAAATGGGCCAGGGACGCTAATGATTGGCAAGCTAAACCTCCATGAGTTATCTGAGTAAATACAGCTCCACAGACTGAAACAATGAAGCTGAAGAACGGGAAACAACACAGAAGAGTAAAGAGTGAGAAGAAACACTGAACTAAACAGGCAGAGTTGTCTCCAGCTCTCAGCCACTTGGTCAAAAATGCTGTCAAATAACTTATTCAAGCCCATCCTATTCAATCATGGGTAATATGAATCCACAATAAAAGAATAAACAGATTAACTTTTGCTTAACCACAACACAAATTCCACAGCATCAGCATACTTCGACTTTCTCCATCCTCTCACTTAACTAAAGAAGAGAATGATCAGGAATGGTTCCTTAAACTGAATTACAAGACTCATTGTAAAGGCTGTTAAATTTATCCAGTCTCCGATTTACACGAGATCCTTCCCTCAACTGAACAAAACAATCCCCAACTTGTTATGAATTTAACTTCTCAGTCATCTCAAGTGACTTGGTACAAAGTAAATTGTGCCTGATTTAAATTAAGTCACGAGACGAAAACTACCATACTGTGACACAACATCGCCTGAAAACAACATGAAGATTAACACCGCCCCAGAGTAAGGAAATCAAAGCGAGTGAAGTGTTGCAGATTAAAGAACATAATAGGATTATCATGATACTATCTACGATTACCCAGGAAATCAATATCAAAACAGTGCAATTTATGGAAAAAAAAATAAAATTGTAACCAGGATCAACAAAGTCTCATTTAACTTTTAATTCATTCTTTTGCTATTACTCTTTCTGAAGAACAAGGATTCGCCGGATAAAATTAGTCATTCTCAGAAAACTAGCAGAATTCCTAATGTAATCAGCCATTGACATTAGCCTGCCTGCAGTAAATATTCCAAAAAAGATGAGGCGTATACCTTGTATGTTTCCTCATAAACAGGAAGATACCGGAGTTCACTGGTCGATTCTCCCCATGCTTCAATCAAGGTCAAAGCCTTGTTCCGATTGTTAACCACAGTCTGGGGATCATCAATAAGCTTCACCATCTCATCAAGGACCCTCTCAGCTGCAATCTCCGAGAAGGCTTTCTCGCAATTCTTGGCACAAGTTTCTAGCAAAACCAAGGCCAAGAACTGAATCCTGGGACTCTTCATCATGATCCGCTTCTTTATGCCCCGAATCAAGTCGACGCTAGTAATCCTCTCATGATTAATCATGTCGCAAATTTCCAGATTCATGGCCCAGTCAGGCTCCTCGAGACTTTCCGAGGTGGCCTCTTCGACAAACTTGTCGGCTTGGTTGGGGCCTTGGAAGAGCTCCTTGACCTTGAAGCTCACGGAGCTCATGCCGGCACTCATCTTCCGAGAGACCTCAGCCCCACCGATCTTGAGACGCTCCCCGAGGGCAGTCACCTTCTCCATCAAATTATCGCTCATGTTTGCGGGCAATCGAGACCCAGAAAAGGCTGGCCGGCTGGCTCGATCCGTAGCGCCCAAGACAACAGAGGGTCAGCGACGAAACGAAGGGGAAAAGTCAAAAGGAACGATTTTTCGAACAGCCAAACCAGGGCCAGAGACAGACTCAAAGCATCGAAAACCCTACTGATCCTGATTGGGCCAAAACCATAGCACGACGCGAAGAGAACGAAATCGTACCCTCCAATTCAGCAACCCCGGCCCTGCCTCCACACTGCCGGAGAGCTGCAACCGAGACGATCGAGGGAAGGGGATCAGATCGAAGTCAAGGTTTATTACCTGCGAGAGAAGGAGTTCGAGGACGAAGGGAGCTGAATTGGCAGGTCAATTCGAAGGGGGGGAGCTGCGCGACTGGGGAGGTCGAGTCGAGTCCCTTCTTTTCCACGACGCTTTTCCTTCCCTGAAACTCTCTCTCTCCTCTCTCTCCTCCGTCGCTCTATATTAATACGTTCGTTTCGCCCGTGTACAGTACACAATACTAAAACCGAGAGGCAGAGTTCCTGTGCGACCGGGCAGCGCTTCCTTACCATGGACATTCACCGCTCATCGACGCTTTCGATCCAGACTTCCGCCCACTCCACGGTCCTGATTATCTATGCTCTCGCGAGAAATGTGAGCGTCGACGCGGGGGATTTCTTCTGCTGTGGACTTGTCAAAGTCAAAGTGGTTGGGGCCTCCGATTCCGTTCGTTAGCGACCGTCCGATGTGCATCCTCTTTGTCCCGCTCTCACGCAATTGCGTCGAGCCTTAGAAAAGTGAGAACAAAAACCTGGCTTTACGCGGGTTTTTGCCGCGATCCAAACCCCGCTCGATCCCGTGCTTCGTTACCGTAATGACCTGGCCCGTTCTACATGGATCCAGCTCCAAATAGTAATTTCAGTAATCATATAAAGGGATAACCATTCGACATTGGCATTGATGATTAATTCAATCGATTTTCATCTGTCAATTTGAATTGCTATTTTACAGACTTCCTTATTTAAGCAATTGTCATTCTCATCGATATTTGATCAATACCGTAAGGCGAGAACTCATTTATTTAATATATGGTTTGATCCATTTTTTGCTCCTTCATTATTTTAGAAGTGTGTCGAAAGCCACACTTTGTTGAAATCCCTTTACCTAGAAAATCAGCAATCAACAGTTGTTAGACGAGGGACCTACCTAGATACAACTCATAACAATTCAATGTGTTGCACATGACCAAACTCTAGAAGAAATATTCCAAGTAATCACACGATATCATCGCCATATGTGGGTGGTGTCTATGCCACAACTATTATTGTATTTGTAGATTCCATGAGGGTCCCATATAATGGTCCCACGAAAATAAGGATGTACTTGGGTCCTTGGACTTAGGGTTGTGATAGAATTGCCTTGCTTCTGACTTGTGGATGGAAAATGTATCGTACGGGATAGGGTCCGTGAATCACGTGTAGCCATGATAGTTGATTTTTATGGGTTTTACATTGAACTCATGTGATCAACGGTTATAATTGACCAAGTCCATAAGGTTTTGGTTCAAGCAAATAATCCTATCCTCTTTCTACGTGCATCTTTTGGTACTATTTGGTGGGTCGGAAAGTGGACTACACGATGTGAAAATTGCTTTATTCAACATCCAGTGGCACGATTGGGGTCGGAGAGGACTGGAGAAAGGGCAGGAGCGAGAGCCATGGTTACCACCATAAATGCAAGTCATGACTACGAGCTCCTGGGGGGTCAGCCGTAACTGATCCAATTCACGTGTGTCCCGATTTCACCCTTCTTTTTTTTTTGTCTACTCTTCTATTTCTACCCTATACTCATTCTCAGACTTTTTGCTCACGCCTATTTGGATGCGTTTGGTGGCTGGACGAATGAACTAAAAAGGCAAAGTTTGGTTTTATTTGGTAATAATGTTTGCGGGGATAAGTTTGGAGAAAAAAGAAGAAGAAAAGAGTGAGTCTAGCGGTTATCCACTTGAATGATAATTACAAGGGCGTGTTTGGTAATTTACATCTACGTCTAGATACGTTAAGAAAAAAACGAAAGAGCGAGAGTAGCGGTTACCATTTTGAATGATAATTTTAAACCTTTTTTTTTGTCGGTAATTTTAAACCTTATTTGGTAATTCAGATTTGAGTTCAAATATGGCTCTCATAACTTAATGAAATTCCGAATTTAACCTTTAGCTTAAAACCCTAGATGATCTGCACACGCTAATCTCTCGCTTTCGCCTCTTCCCTTCCTGACCCACCCTCCCAAAGTTCTTGTTTTCTTCTTCTCTCTCAAATCCACGAGCACGCATCAAGAATCGTCATCAAACCGAGCTCCCCCATACAATCCGAAAGCCATCTTCTCATTACGCTCCTCTGGAATTCGCCTCTGGTTTCGCTATGCCTTTGGTGTCACTGCTCTTTATTGCTCGGCTATTTGGTCACCGCTTGGTTATCTTCCATCTTCGCTCATCAGTTCCCAGTGCTCGCCTCTCTCTTGGTGTCTACTTTCTTCGCTAAATCAAGTCACTGGGCTCTCTCGTGTTTGCCTCCCTCTTCGCTGAGAACTTACTTGTTTGTCTTGCCCTAAATCCAGGTTCTTTTGATTCGATTCCTTCTTATGATGTTTTTTCTAGTTGTGATTGTTAAGTGTGTGGTGATTTCGTGAATGATACTTTTGATGCCATGCTTGATGAATATATATATCGATGCTCGAGTAATAGAAAATTTTGAGAAAGAGAGAGAGGATTGGAGATATGAAAATTGAGCGAAATTTCAAGATTCATTAGAGAATCCTGCAGATATAGATGAGAGAGAGACCATTATAGCGAAAGGGTTTAATTGAAACAAGCTGGACAGTGCTGGCTATATCTTTCATCTCCCTTATTGTAATATTTGGTATATTGGCTTTGACCTTATTTGGGTACGTTTAGAAAAACTTTTGGGAAAAACCTTTAAAGAAATGCAAAGCCTTTTGATCTAAAGGGTTTTGATAAAATGCAAAAACTGTTTGTTAAATTATAATTGAAAAGCGCCTTGAGAAGCAACTTTAGGGAAACGTTGTTTGTAAACACATATTTGGGAAGTCCTTTAGCGCGACCAATTTAAGTTTTTAATTTTAATTTTTTTTTAAATTGAAAATAAGAAGTCCTTTAACCCGACCAATTTAAGTTTTTAATTTTAATTTTTTTAAATTGAAAATAAAAATAAATGAATATATTTTTGCATTGAGATGATATATAATAGATATATTAACAAATTCAATGACTTTTTTTAAATATATTTTTGCATTGAGATGTATATATAAAAGAGATATATTAAAAATTTCAATGATTTTTTTTTATCTATAAATTTGCTGAGATGTATGTATAAAAGAGATATATTAACAAATTCAATGATTTTTTTTATATATTTTTGCATTGAGATATATATATATATATATATATATATATATATATATATATTTGCACTGAGATGTATATATAAAGAGATATATTAACAAATTCAATGACTTTTTATTTTATTTTATATTTTTGCACTGAGATGTATATATAAAATAGATATATTAACAAATTCAATAACTTTTTTTTTTATGTATTTTGAGATTATTTTTTTTTATGTATATTAACAAATTCATAAGTTAAAAAGACATCAAAATATATCAATTAAAGGAAGAGTAATTTCATTATAATAACATGATTTATAAGAATTAGGTTTTCATTAAAAATACAAACATCAAAATAAACTTTTACTCAATTAGAAAGAAAGATAAATTTATTATAATAAACATGATTACATTTGTATTATCAAAAGAATTAGGTTTTCATTAAAAATTACAAACATCTTAAGTTTTTACTAAACTTATTGCTATTTGATCACGTAAACGCGCCATGTCAGAAGATAAATTGTCATTTGAAGTATCGGCCCTCTCATTTGTATTATCAAGGTCAATTGAATATCCATAATTGGGATGCAAATCTGCTCTTGCAAAATATCTATCATTGGTGGTGTTTCGTCGTATATAATTATGCAAAGTCATTGGTGCTATAACAATTTTTACTTGCTTTTCAAATGGAAAACTTGGCATATACTTTAGAATCTTCCACTTCTTCTTCAACACACTAAAAGCTCGCTCAATTTCCGATCGCAGTAAGGAATGCGCATGATTGAATACCTCTTGATAGCCTGTAGGGGTAGGACCTTGTTGAAATTATGGCAAATGATATCTAACTTCTTTGAATGATCTCAAATAACCCGTCAAATTTGGATATCTAACATCTACTAAATAATATTTACCTGCATAAATATAATATAAATTTAATTAACATAAATCACATTAATACATATTAATGTACAAAAACCATTAATTAACAAACCTGGAGGAGGATGAAGAAATTGCATATCACGTATTCCTA
Organism: Eucalyptus grandis; assembly: GCF_016545825.1. Taxonomy (NCBI): domain Eukaryota; kingdom Viridiplantae; phylum Streptophyta; class Magnoliopsida; order Myrtales; family Myrtaceae; genus Eucalyptus; species Eucalyptus grandis. The sequence continues at coordinate 53,550,182 of NC_052612.1, forward strand.
AAACTTTATAGAAAATATGAGTATCATGGGCTTGGCCCTCCCAACCAGCCCAAACATAAGTGAATTCCATATTAAAATTACACACCGCTAAGAAATTTTGAGTCGGTGTACCTTTTCGACCAATAAAACGAATTTGATTTTTTGCAGGTATCACTGTTGGGATATGAGTGTCATCAATAGCTCCAATACAATCTTAAAACAAAAACGCAAATATTATTGTATAATCAAAATTTGCTTTTAATTCCTTCTTTCTATTGTATAATCAAAACATATCTTAAAATATGGATAAAATCTTTGATTATTTTTTATCTTCTTTGGAACATTCCTAAATTACTAATCAGCTAGTTGGATCAAATCTTTTCCCATTTCACATACTTTATATAATACTAAATTAAAGCACTTGCTTATGGTTTCCCCAGAACGTTGAAAGCACTATTGTGTTAACCTATTACCTATACAATGTTCTAAAATATGAAGAAATATTCCAAACATTATAACATTAATATTCCTAGTTTCTTCAATACCATAACGTGTTACTAAATCATGCATTAAATTATTAAATACAATCTTATTATTCTAAACATTTGATAATACCTTATCGGATTATCATCTTTGTCCATCAACTCTCTTAATCATGCATTTATTGTATATGATGATGTCTTACAAGGTTTTTTGTCATTATATATTGCCCGATATGCGATTGCAGTTTGAGTAATTTTCACAAGTTGCCAATATTCTTCACTCTCTTTTTTATGGATTTCTTTTTTAGGAGAGTTGTCCGTATCTGTTTAAAGTAACGAAACAGTAAGAAAAGTGATGGGTAATCATCCATCAATGAAACGATTATCATCCATAATATAATGGACATTGTCTAGGATGACAAATGCATCAAGAAATGCAGTCACATATCTAACGAGGTTAAAACATAGCCTAGAGAACTTGAACAGTCATACCTGGGGTTCCCTTTTTCGCCCCCATGTCGCCACGCGGGAGGGGCATGGGGACGTCCATTATATTATGGATGATAATCGTTTCATTGATGGATGATTACCCATCACTTTTCTTACTGTTTCGTTACTTTAAACAGATATGGACGACTCTCCACAAAGAGAAATCCATGAAGAAGAGGACGATAAATATTGACAACTTGTGAAAATTACTCAAGCCACAATCACTTATCAGGCAATATACATTGACAAAAAACCTTATAGGACATCATCATGGTTAGAAGAGTTAATGGACGAAGATATTAATCCGATAATGTGTTATCAAATGTTTATAATTGATAAGATTGTATTTACTAATTTAATACATGATTTAGCAACACGTTATAGTCTTGAAGGAATTAGGAATATTGATGTTACAGAAATGCTTGGAATATTTCTTTTTATTTTAGGACATGGTATAGGTAATAGGTTAACACAAGAGCATTTTCAACGTTTTGGGAAAATCATAAGTAGATACTTTAACTTAGTATTAGATAAAGTATGTGAAATGGGAAAATATTTGATCCAATCATCTTATTAGCAATTTAGGGATGTTCCAGAGAAGATAAAAAATAATCGAATATTTTATCCATATTTTAAGGCTATTTTAAGGCATGTTTTGATTATACAATAGGAATAATGAATTAAAAGTAAATTTTGATTATACAATAATATTTGCGTTTTTGTTTTAAGATTGTATTGGAGCTATTGATAGCACTCATATCCAACAGTGATACCTGCAAAAGATTAAATTCGTTTTATTGGTTGAAAAGGTACACCAACTCAAAATATCTTAGCAGTGTGTAATTTTAATATGGAATTCACTTATGTTTGGGCTGATTAGGAGGGCTAAGCCCACGATACTCGTATTTTCTGTGAAGCTTTAGGGAGACGTGATGTGCAATTTCCTCATCCTCTTCCAAGTTTGTTAATTAATGGTTTTTGTACATTAAAATGTATTAATGTGGTTTATGTTGATTAAATTTATATTATATTGGTGCAGGTAAATATTATTTAGTAGATGCTGGATATACAAATTCGACGGGTTATTTGGGACTGTACAAAGAAGTTAGATATCATTTGCCAAGATTTCAACAAGGTCTTGCCTCTACAGGCTATCGAGAGGTATTCAATCGTGCTCATTTCTCATTATGATCGGAAATTGAGCGAGCTTTTGGTGTGTTGAAGAATAAGTGGAAGATTCTAAAGCATATGCTAAGTTTTCCATTTGAAAAGTAAGTAAAAATTGTTATAACAGCAATGACTTTACATAATTATATACGACAAAATGCCGCAAATGATAGACATTTTGCAAGAGTTGATTTGGATTCTAATTATGGATATTTAATTGACCTTGATAATACAAATGAGGGAGCTGGTACTTCAAATGACAATTTATCTTCTAACATGACGCGTTTACGTGATCAAATAGCAATGAGTTTAGTAAATACTTAAGGATGTTTGTAATTTTCAATGAAAACCTATTTCTTTCTTCGATGCATATGTAATCATGTTTATTATAACGAAATTACTCTTTCTTTTTAATTGAGAAAAAGTCAACTTTGATGTATTTTTAACTTATGAATTTGTTAATATATCTATTTTATAGATACATCTTAGTGCAAAAATATATATAAAAAGTCATTCAATTTGTTAATATATTTCTTTTTATATATACATCTCAGTGCAAAAATATTAAAAGAAAAGTCGTTATTTTTTTCAATTTAAGAAAATAAAAATTAAAAACTTAAATTGGCTGTGCTAAAGGACTTCTCAAATATGTGTTTACCAAATAGCATTTCCCCAAACTTACTTCTCAAGGCGCTTTTCAATTATAGTTTACCAAACAATTTTTGCATTTTATCCTTTAGACCAAAGGCCTTTGTATATTCTTAAAGACTTTTCTCAAAAAGTTTTCCCAAACGCACCCCTTGTATCTCAACCGGTGATCTCCTTCTTCGTTCCAACAAATATAGAAAAAAAGGAAATCAAATATCTTGATTTTGATGTCTCGAGGGAATTTTTCATGTCATCTAAGGTCGATGATGCACAAATTAATTATTGAAGTGACTCTAAGAGGAGGGGGGGACTAGGGCTCTTATATGTTCGATTCAATGTACCCCATCTATTTGACATTAGTGCCGCAATCAAAAGATTATATCATAGAGGTGATTCGATAATAACTATGAGCGCATTGTATTTAAATGTCAAAGAGAAGCAATCACGTGACCTCAGCAGAACCGTTCCTAATCGTTAAAATGCATTCGATCTGTTGAATTCATCAGCATTGTCCTGAGTATAAAATCATCTTTGTGGAACATATAATTAGCAAAATTTGATTGTCGCCAAAATAAAAATGTTTGCTATCACGGTCTAGAACACGGCGAAGCTACTGGGTCCAATGAGACCGCCGACGATCGACAATCGAGGGCTAACGGCCTTAATCAGTGGTCCGACGGAGCTCGCCGACAATCGTAGAAAGGCCGATTTCGTTGGCGGGCTTTATGTTACATCGTCTAATCCCGAAATGAGAAACCGGGCCGACCCGATGATCAGCCATATGCTGCTGCTGAGTGCGTTTCCATTTTGCTCGCATCATTATTCCCCCTGACAAGTAGAGAAGGCTGCTTTGGAGCTCTCCCTCCCTCCCTGGAGCGAAAGTGAACTTCCATCTTCGATCGATCGAGGGTTTGACCTCGGCATTCCATGTCAGTGGGAGTCCAGGTGTCTTCTCTGGTTCGCGCCCTTCCGGTCTAGGGTTCCTCGTCGACACCAGGTGCCGCTCTCCTCCCCTTATTAGCTTTTAATCAATCTCGTGGATGGACTTTGCTCGTCACTTCGACTTAAAAGCTCTCCTCCCGCTCCACTGGCCTTCTGCGAACGATTACGCACGCTGCTTCGCATGTGTGCGCTTGTTTGTTGAATTCGTCTTTGACAGTCAACCGCTCCTTTCCCGAGATTCCAAAAATCGGGGCTTTATTACCTTCGCCTAGCTTTATTCATATCTAGATTCGCGGTTTGAAGCGTAGTCACCGAATGTCGTCGTTTTCTTTTCCTATCGGAAGAGTTCAATGCCCGAGAATCTTGTAGCCAATCACGTAGATGTGTAATTAGCTTGAAGTGGCGCCTTCAGTAGTCATCTATTTCCTCTTCAAAATTTGGGATTGCATAGTTATTCTCATTTACGATATTGTTTCTGAGGATTTCGATTTGCCTTTTTGGTTTCTCTTTTGGTTGGAACTCGAGTATAGCACAGAAGGCCTGAACTTTGGAGTCGCACGCGATGGATTTGACATGGCTGAGTGCCATTATAGTTGGGGCGGGATGCCTTGCTCTGGGATTCTGTATCGGTGCATACCATCCTTCTCGCATCTTGATCCCTGCTAGAACATCCAGAGGCTTATCTGCTGCTACCGAGATCAAGAAGAAGAAGTCAAAAGGGCCTTTAGAGATTGAAAATTTGGCCGAAATCTTAGAAGATTTTAAAATGGTATTACCTCTCTCTCTCTCTCTCTCTCTCTGTGTCTCCCTCCTTTGCATTTGCATTTGCATTTGCAGAGAGAGTTGAAGATTTTTGCTTGTACAAGATAATATATGAACATGTCTGCCTTCTGTCTATCTCCAGGTTTTGGTTGTGAGGAATGATCTAAAGATGGGAAAAGGGAAGATTGCCGCTCAGTGTAGGTATGTAAAAACTGGCCAGCATCCACCTTTTTGGCTTTGTCATAAGCAGTTGGACTTCACGTGGAGATTCTGGAGAGCTTTCTGTGTAATAACTTGTTTCCTAGGCTTCCTGAAGAGTGACTGATTTACTTGGGTAGACTGCTAAGCCTTACTTAATGTGACGTGGCATACCGTCTTCTCTGTAATGTGATTCTTTTGTGTCCATTGACAGTCATGCAACTTTGGGTCTCTATAAGAAGCTCCTTCAACGTGCACCAAAAGCTTTAGACAGGTGCTGTTTCCTCTGAGTAACTTACTATTTCTGCGATCATTTGATTAGAGCAGTCATCCTCTAAGTTATCAAGATATATTGCCAAACTTGCAGGTGGGAGATGTGTGCGCAGCCTAAGGTGGTTGTCAAAATTGAGAGTGAGGAAGATATGCTTGCTTTGCAAGTTAGTGCAGACTATATTTACTCTTTCCGCACTTATTATTCTTGTGTGCATGCTTGTTTATTATTTCCATAGAATGTGAAAAGAATTTGAGTTAGTTATAATAATATATGGCGAAAGCAAAAAGCTGCAGCTAGCTGCACTTCTTCTCTTTCCCTGAATGTTGAAGAGATTCACCACAAAGATCAAATAGTGATTGGGTTCAGAAATTCTCATGTTGATGTTACCTGTATTATGCTCTACTAGCACAGTTCACTGGCTGAAAAAACTTTGGAATTAGAGTAATAGATTTCTCACAATAAGAAGTTTCTGGTTTGTTGTGCATTTGTCGTCAATAAGTGGCTCTTGGAGAATTTCTTTGTTGGATGTTTCTGGTTGGCCATATGGCCGCAATCCCCTCCCCCGATCTGCTCACATGCTGTAATTAGATTACTCTTGTATTATACTGACAGGAAAGGGCGAAAATACTTAAATTACCAACCCATATTACCATTGATGCAGGGAGGACACAAATTGCACCAAGTGAGTTGATCAGTCAAATTTCTTGACTTGTATGGTTTTACAGTTCTGTTGTCATGACAATGTGGAATAATACCCTGTCGATGTAATTTCTTAAATGATATTTACTGTATTTTTTATTTTTATATGGGATTAATTTTGTAGAATTTTAAAATAAGTTAGGGTAATACACTGTTATCAAGCAGGTGATATTAGTTTGGAAATTTCTTCTGCAGTGTTAAGAATTACTGGGAGGAATGTTATGTCGTGACTGATGGAAGCAAGTTTCTGTAATTGGTTCATCCAGATACATTGAGTAGTACCTCAGATAGGAGAATGGGTGTCGGACCTTGAAGTAGCCCTTATGTGAGGGCAGCATGAGCATGATGAAAGGAGATTGAGGATGGAGGATCAAAATTTGATAAGTGAAATGACAAAGGCTAATGATGGGAAGAACCAGCAATTCGAAGTCAATTGTAGTTCTGATGGGTCTGCGGTAGTCACTCCAGGAAGAAGCTTAATAACTTGAACTACTTTAAGAAATATATCAATTTGATGAGTTTTTCTGTGGTGGTTTGCCCAATCCTGCTTGTGTCTCTGGTGATTCTTTCTTTCGGTGATTGGATCTAAGCTTTATGGTCAATCTATTGGAGTTTAGGGGTTTGCGTAAAGGCCATGTTAATGAACCTGCTATAGGGGCCTATAGATGGTTTTTTAAAAGGCTCATTGTTATAGTCTTTCATGGGTTGAACATTACCACTACTGGCAATCGCAAAGAAGTCAATCATAAAGCCTAATCGTTCTTTCTTTTTCCTACTACACATTGTACAAGTCCTGCTTTGATGACTTGGTTCCAACTGATGATTTACACTCTTTTCTGGATGTTTTGTTCTTTTCAATGCAGATTCAAGGACCGTGATGGCTATTCTTGGTAAGATTTTCCTTCCAGTCACATGTGGTCTGCTTGCTTTTTGAACAGAATGTTGGAAGTCCCTGATTTCCCTTGGGATGTCACGCTGATAAGAAATTTCAACATCTTGTCCTCGAGCCGCAGCCAAGTGTTGACATATTCTCATGCAACTTTTTGCAGGACCAGTTGAAGTTGTTGATGATGTGACTGGGGGGCTGAAACTTTTGTAGCATGTTCTTGTTCAAGGTGGCCACAATGCCACAGGAAAGACGAACTGCTATCATAATTGGAAGGATCAATTATGAATTGACGAGATATGCAATATGAGTGCTCTGTGGTTCTCCCTTGAAATCTGTCTTTTGGCAGGCACAGTCACAAATGATTAGCAATGACGATGAGAAAATTTTAGGTCCAAATTGTGCATGCGCTTGGTAGCTAAAGATTATGATTTTGCTAAATGCCAGGTGATGTGTATTGAAAAGGAAGACTTGCTCTCGAAACTTGATTTTTTTTCCTTGATCTGGATTCAGCGATGCACTTTGTTTAAAACTTTATTCATAGCATATCGATGAATTTTGAAAACTTTGAATACATGTCCTGAGTCGCAATTATCCTTCACGCAATCCCGTAAGGCCTCCAAACCGAACTTTGCGATTCTTGTTTGTGCTGATGGAAAACTCGTTAAGAAAGAAACGTGTTTGCAAGAGCTGCTGCTGTTGCTAGGCAACCCCAATGATCAAAGGCAAGACAGTCTTCTGTTTTGTTTTCTTGCGTTGTTGTTTTTGGCCGGCTCACATGTCTTCATCAAAATGGGTTTTCCCAGTGAAGCATTTTTTGAAATATTGTTTGGGATCCGTATTAATCCACAGTAGGAAGGAGTTTGCTTCGTCGCTATTCAGAAACGTAGAGGAATGTGCTCCATCTTTTCGACAGAGCAGGGAAAGATATAACGGAAGGAATGGGTTTGAGAAATGACAAAATTTTGGCCAGGCGAACCTTCTTTCCTTTCCACAACCTCCAAATTCAAATGAAGGATCAACTGGGATACCCTCTGGTGACGACATTTCCTCCACCTAGACGGCAGTCGTGGCTTTCGATCAAAATGGTTTAATCCGGGCACGTAGCAATGATTCCATATTATATTATATATCATCACACCTAACTTAAATTCTATAATTTAAGAGGATGAAGCGTTGACGTACAGAGTGACATACGTTATACAACTTCTATTTATGTGATTAATTATTCTCTTGCCGTTGTGGTCAAGCTTTTGGAGGTTAGGTTTTATTCAGAGATCCGATCATCTAGCTAAATCGCGGGTTGAATAGGTCAAATAAGCTCTTAATTATTAATACTCTCTTGAAAATTCAATCACCATATTGGGTTATCGAGTCTATCCCAGTGAAGCTTTTCCCTACCAGCTATCGTCACTGAGGCAATTCCATGACGGTTGATGTTAGACAAGGAGCAATAAAGAAAGGATTGGAGAAGATCTGATTCGGACGTGAAAGTGCAAGCGGTAAACGTTCGCTGATGGAGACATGAAAGGATCATTGGCGAGGCGGAGCTCCCGGAGATGGGTGATGATGATCATCTAGGATTAATGCAGACTCAGTCCTATCCTCCTTTTTGTTGACGGAGAGAACAAATCCGAGAATAAATTACTAGAGAGTGGGAGGATGAGCGGTGGTCGCGGAAAGGGAAAGGAATCAGTGAAGCTGGACGACGAGCAGCTGGCCGAGCTGAGGGAGATCTTCAGGTCATTTGACCGGAACAACGATGGCAGCCTGACGCAGCTAGAGCTGGGTTCGCTCCTCCGGTCGCTGGGGCTGAAGCCAAGCCCTGATCAGCTGGAGGCTCTCATCCACAAGGCCGACCGGAACAGCAACGGCCTTGTCGAGTTCTCTGAGTTTGTGGCCCTGGTAGAGCCTGACCTCATTCCTGCCAAGTGCCCCTACACCGAGGATCAGCTCAAGAAGATCTTCCACATGTTTGACAGGGACGGCAATGGATACATCACGGCTGCCGAGCTCGCTCACTCCATGGCCAAGTTGGGGCATGCCCTCACCGCTGAGGAGCTGACAGGGATGATCAAGGAGGCCGACACCGATGGCGATGGATGCATCAATTTCCAGGAGTTTGTCCAGGCCATCACTTCTGCTGCCTTCGACAATTCCTGGGGTTAGCATTCCAACAACTAGAATCAATTAACATACTGTCGGAACTTCCAATGCCGCATAGCATCATTTCTAGATTTCATGTGACCTTTTTCTTTGCTCTTGGATTGTGTCTATTCTAGTTCCGTTATCGATAACCTTGTCATCAAAAGGAACCAGAATGCGTGAAGGAAGAGAAAGAAATACCAGATGAACGATTCTGGAGTATTGGTTTCTGGGTTATTCCTTTGATATAATTGGGGTATCTGTTTGATGTCTTTTTTGCTAGTCAATGATGCTCTTGCTGAATCTCTCATAGGGACCGTTGCAGAAGGAATACACTCCATGGCGATGCGTGTGGTATGAAGTCGTCTTGCTTTTGTGTGATTTATCAATAGCAAGCGACTTGATTTTAGCAATTCAATCGATCAGCAACAAGTTTCCATTAGCTACTGCCTCTCACCTAACCCTGTAAAATGGGATCATCGCCTTCAAGATTATTAATGTCAGGCTTATGTTTGAACTGAAGCAAAGTAGAATTTCACGAACCCTTTCATGTTATCCGAACATCCATTTACTTCTACTGAAGATTCGTGTTGAAGTGTATAAGGACCTCATGTGCATGCTTCCGTAATCTCCACGTATTCGAATTTTCCTAGTGCTGAACTTTTCCCAAACATAGAATTCCAGTAAAACAGAGAATTGCGCTCTTCAATCCTTCCAAAGAGTGTTATCTATAATAGAATTCATAGTTCTAAAGGCCTTCTGCCAACTTTTCGACATCCTTCCGACGAAGTGAAAGAAAAAGAAGTCATCAAGGGAGATCTTGACTCCGAAGCAATGCATAAGCTTTGCAAAACAAGGGAATCACCGGCAAATACAGGACGACGCTTCCCAAGTTGTAACACTACGAACCCCATTCCCCAACCAACCCCAAAGTGAACCGCACAATCATCTATACTTCTAGGAGACGAACGTTCCTCCATGTCTTCCGTTAGACTTAATTTGGAAGGAGCTAAATCCCAGGAAAGAATGCCAAATTTCTCATGGATCAGGGTTTCTTCTATTTATTTATTTTGTTGAAAGCCAATTTAAGTAACACATCAACATGGCAAAACTGCAAACAGTAAAACCAAACTACAGTAGTGCAGTGAAAGCTACATGCATCTTGCAAATATGAAAGACAGACCTATTTCAATTCAAACTCCATTGCCAACTATTCACATTACATAAATTCTAACAAATCAGAGGATCAAACCCCGAGCAGATGAAGGCTTGGAAGATTGATCACCACCAGTAGCTTTTGGGGACTCCGACCCATGAATCTGATCATAACCTTCCAATCTTCTTGCTTGCTGTTCCTCGGCCAGAACCTTTTCTTTTGTCTTCTGCCCAACATCTCCTGCTGCCTTGGTAACCCTACTGAATGCACCAGTGACCCATGAAGTCCCAGTCAGAACATAACGATTCTTCATTATGGCAGATCCAGCACTGCTAACAGTCTGCTCTGCAGCGGCAAATGCAGACTTGGTCTTCTCAGAAACTTGGAACTTTTGGTCCACTTCCCTTACTTTGTCATTCACGATGGTCGTGCCAGCAGTAATCTTCTCACTGAGACCAATCTTTTGGTCAATAGAAGCAACTTTAGCAGCGGCAGTGGAAGTGAACTGGTGCTTCTCATCAAAGGTCCTCGCTTTGTTAACAGCATCTTTGCCCAAAATGAACCCCTTGGCCAACATGCTTGTGACAACATCCTCTGCTTTTTGGACAGCGGTTCCAGATTCACCTGTACTCATGTTTTCCGTAGCCTGAGAAAAATTAAATCCTTTTCCGGTCAAAACTAATCACAATATGAATAATGAGAAATTGATCTTCACAGACAGATATTACAGCTGGCAGGATGGGAATAGAAGCTGGCAGCTTGTAATCTGGAGCTGGAGCAATAGTAACAGACTGATCAACTATTGTTGCTCCCTGCATCAGATCAAAATACATGATAAGTTTGAATGAAACCAAAAAGGGGATTACACAACTAGTAAATACCTTTAAGAAACTTTCATCTGGTAACAATCAAATCAAACACTCTTTTATAGGATAATATATTCTACTCAAGTAAAACACCTAAATGAGCTTGCAGGCATGAATTTCATGTTGCAAAAAATACGAAGAATAAACTAAAAGATTTCAAGTTTTCAAACCCATCACCCACTGCATTAGGTGTTCTGCACTCAGAAGTGCATGCTGGCTGTAAATAATTAACTTTCACCATTGCACTTTCCTCACTTACGTGGCCACCTGTTACCATTTAGACTCGATATCTACCAAAAAGCATGCATGATTGAAAGAACTAGTAGAACTCCTCATAGCAGAGTTGGCTGTGGAGTGTAAACTGCAAACACTTCCTGAAGTAGGATAGTGCTTTGATTTTTTCCTGCTAAAATACGAAAGCAGAGCAACAGAAAAATTAACTGGAATGTGTGAAAACATAATGCATACCGACAGAAGAACAGCAGTCTCTGCTCCTTGGGGATCCTTGAAGGTAACATATGCAACTTGAGAACGCTCATTGCCGCTGAAAGAGGAAAAGAGTAGCATGAACCTCCATGGGAATCTAGTACGTGCTAAAATCGCAAAAAGTCTTCACTATCATCAAAAGGGAGACCAATATGCAATGGAACCAAAAACTAGAAAAAACAACGATTTTAGAGTCCCTTCTTTCATATCCTGTAAATGAGCACAACAAAGGTAACATCAGATAATAGCATCTTGAAAATGAAAGCTAACCTTTGCATTTCAACATATTCGATTTCACCTGAAAATGAAAAGAACTCTTTGATATCCAGCTCGGATGCACTGAGAGAAAGATTGCTGACTTTCACGGTCCTTACCTGGGAAGGAGTAGCAGAAAGTAAAACACCAACCTTGTTCGGTTTGGAAGGTTGCACTTTTAAAAAACGAGCCCATGCATAAGATGATTTTCCGACATCAATTACATATGCCGAGTTCTAAATTTATTCATGTGCCCCCAACAGAACAATGTGAATCAAAACCCCCCAAGGTTTCTACCTAAGAATATATAGAATCGAACCTCGCCCACCTGGGAGGAGAGGTGGGAGGATCAAGAAATGAAATATTAGGAAAACGTAAGAGGACCGATCATAATCAGTCAAGCGCTACTACTTAAATCTGGGAATTCGTGTTACGGGACCCCCTCCTCTACCACGCGGTCAATCGGGAATTTCCCGAAGTATCCGGGGGTGCTAATCATCCGATACAGTAAGCGCGCAAGCAAGATTAGAAGGACGGTCCGATCAAGAAACAGCTCAATCGAAGTCAGGTAGAGCCCCTGATCCGAATTCGACTTCGACCCACCAGACACATACGATGAAAGATGGAAACTTGAGGAACAGATGATGTGGAGAGATTGGGGGGACTCACCGACGACATGGCGTGGCGACGGCTGAAGCGGGCAAGCAGGGAAGCAACAGAGAGAGAGAGAGAGAGAGAGAGAGGAAGGAGACGATCCCGTTGGCTGCGAGTATGAATCGAATCTGGGAACCGCGATGGAAAAGATCACAAAAAGTCCCCGAGATTAAGAGCTAAGCAACGAGATGAGGGGGGCGTGATCAGATGCGTCACGGTGCACGGCCGATTGGGTGCTCCACGTGCTTCTCTATGGGGATTGTCGCGGTTTTCTTTCTTCTACAGCACCGCACCGCACCGCACCGGACACGGGCGTCGGGTTTTCTTTCCCCCGTCTTCTTCGTCGTCGTCTTGTCCGGAGCGGCGTGCAAGTTGGGCTTTTGACTTTTTCTTTTGTAGAACCAATGAATGAATCCTCGGTGGTGACGGCCCTGCTACGCCCGACTCATCGCGCTTAAAGTATTTGCGTTGTGGTCGGGCCCCCGAGACCAAAGCTCTATTTCCTCCAAACTTCAAAATCTACGCAAGTCAACAAGAGAAAACAAAACAAAGTGCCGGCTCGGTTTTTGCTTTTTCCTCAACTGTGGGTTTTTCTTTTCCAGTCGGCCTATGGAAATACAGAACTTGGCGTCTTTGGGGAACGGACGGACCACAGTGTCGTCACTGTAGCTAGCTTGTCGCCTTAAGGAATGCGACAGATGCGTTGCGGGGAGCAAATCAGGCTTTTGATGCGAAGAGGCCCAACGAGAGGAAAAAGCCCATATCGATCTCTGTACGGGACAAAGAGACGAAAGGGAAGGCTTCGTAATTGACGATTGACGTCGTAACCGCGACCCATTCCCCAGCCTAAGGAGTAAGGACCAACGAAGCTTCTTGCTGTGGGCGGTGGTTGCCGGGTGGTGTGGCAGTTGCTTCTCCCTCCCTCCGACGCTACCGCTTCATATCTTGCACCGAAAAGGAATTGACTTTCCTCCGCTCGATTCTTCTCCCCATCTGGGTTTGTTCCTGCTTCCATCTTCTGCAACATGAGTTTCCAGGACGACGTCGAATCCCAACGCGGAGGACGCAGCAGCCCGCAATTCGACTCCTCTCCTTCCTCTCCGTCTGCTGCGACCACTCAGGCCATCGCCTCCGGGATATTCCAGATCAACACGGCCGTCGCTTCCTTCTACCGCCTCTCCAACTCCCTCGGCACTACCAAGGACACTCTCCTCTTGCGGGACAAGCTGTCTGTTCTTGGGCTCTTGCTCTTCTCTCCCCATCGTCCTCCTTTTTTTGCTCCCGTTGAAATTGCATGCCCGCACAGTCCGACACCTAGACTCGATTCTCCTTGTCTTTTTGGCTCTTGCTACCTTGTTATGATAATCCATTCGATTCGGGAGGACCTACCTTCCCGATGACTCCTTTGTTCTCCTAGTAAATATGGTATTTTTATTTTCCAAATGTTAACGCGAAGCTGCTTGACTAGACTCGACTCCGTTGACTTCCATTGCAGGCACAAAACGAGGTTGCGTATTAGCCAGCTGGTGAAGGATACTTCGGCTAAACTCAGGGAAGCCAGCCAAGCTGATCACCATGCCGAAATCAGCGTATGTCTCCTTTGGCAATTCGTCATTCCCCGCATCCTCGAACGTTTTTCCCCTGCTTGCGGGTAGTCTGTCCGCCTCTGATGCTTCTGCAGATTTGTGTAGATTGCGTAGTAACGGACCGATGTTGATCCTGATAAAGGGGAAACCGCCCCTGATAGTGATACAGAGGAGAAAACCTTTTTGCTGTAGTTGGGAGGTGGTACTGACTGCTTTCTTTAACTGCAGCCTGCAAAGAAGATAGCTGATGCAAAGCTTGCAAAAGATTTCCAATCAGTCTTGAAGGAATTCCAGAAAGCACAAAGACTCGCAGCCGAGAGGGAATCGACATATGCTCCTTTTGTTCCTAGAGAACTCGCTCCATCCAGGTCCTTGTTACTCACATTGTTTGTTCAAAAGAAAACCCTCTTCTGGGTTATTTTGCGAGTCTCACCATGCCGAAACTTTTTCTTACTGAGAATTAAAACAAGGCAGTGGAGACACTCCTTAAATTTTCCCCTGATACCACTATGTAGTATTTGTTTTCAAATGCCTACTTGTGTTCAAAATGATAAACGATCCTTAAATTGGGGAATGATGTTTGCTTTTGGTTTGTTTGGTTTGGTTGGCTCGTCATCATCTGGTTTTGGAATATTATTGGAAAAATACGACATACTTTTATGCAGTTATTGCTGGCCCAGATACTTGCAATTTGAACTCAATTGCATACTTTTCAAAAAAACAGTTACACTGCTCAAGAGGTGGAGATAAGCTCATCCAGGGGTTCTGAACAGCAATCTCTTCTTCTAGAGCCAAAAAGGTTAGGGAAGTTATGTCCTGCACTGCCTTCTTCAAATGAAATGCCACCTCTTCTACTCTGAAGAATTATAGAGGTTTGTTGTCTTGGCATGTTTAAGTAATATATTATTCATCACTGCATTTCTTGGAAGAGGCCTTTTGAGTCAATTTGCTCCATAGCCAAAAACGCCATGGTCCTTCTGATTCAGATAGAAAAAGGAAAACCAGGAAAGTGGAAGCTTTGATTTAGGGTAGAACAGGCAGAGATCTACACAGAGACAAGCCCTTAAATTTGATGCATAGTGCAGAATCTAGCTTTTCATCTGGGTTTCATTACAGGTTTAAGCAACTTGTCCGATCGATTTTCTCACGAGAAGAAATCTCGGTCTTTTTTATTTCTTACTAGTGTGGATCAGCTGGTGAATTTTTCCCACTCTGATATATGGGTAATGATTGATGGTTTCAGGCAAGATGTTATACAGTTGAACAATGAGATTGTATTCAACGAAGCCATTATTGAAGAAAGGGAGCAAGGGATCCAAGAAATTCAACAGCAAATTAATGAGGTCCATGAAATTTTTGAGGATCTTGCCGTGCTAGTCCGTGAACAAGGGGTGGTCATTGGTAAAGCCCCTTCTCAAGAATTTCTGGCATATAACACTTATTTTTGTCAAATAATCGGATATAATGCTGAACATTTGTTCCCTGTAGATGACATCAGTTCCAATATAGAGAGCTCCCATGCTACGACAACGCAAGGCACTTCTCAACTTGTCCAGGCATCTAAACTTCAAAAATCAACTTCGTCTTTGGTAAAGTATCCATTTGACTTTACTTCTTGAGTCATGGTGTTTACTATCTGTGCAGATGTAGTTTCAGATATGGGGGTATTGTCTAGCTCCAGATAAGTCTCTAGCTCCTTATCCATGGATTTGATTAGCTTGCTCTCTTGACAAGGAATTTACGCCACTCCCCCTTGCCTTATCTTAATACAAACGTCAATATCCTTGACAAACACCAATAACTAGGATTTACTTTTCCTTTCTGCCCTCCATTTTTCAAACCACTTTCTGTTGCTTACGCCAAAACAGTTGCGTCCTGGTAAATTTGTTTCGGTGGATAATTTTCGGTTGTCTTGGTTGCAACACTTCCTTGGTGCACCGAGTGAGAATCTGAATCGAGGCATCATCCTATGTTTTCTGTGGTTCCTGGTGCTGTGAAACACACAATTAGTCAGTCATGTCTCGGCTATTCAGATTTTGGCATGTGATTATGGTGGATATTCTTCATCCTTTTTATTTTGTTTGGCCAAAATTCAGTTGATTTTCTGATCTTAGAATGCAGATTGAGCGGGGTTTCTAATTATGCAGGGTTGTCTACTCCTGGTGATTATGGGAATCATTCTACTGATTGTTGTTATAGTAGTCGTGGCATGAATTTCTAAGTTACCCAGTCATCATTTTCACCGTATGAGGGCATTGCCTGTTGCAGGCGACAGTATACAGTGTATGTAATGCTTGTTAATGTACAGCATGATAAAAAGTGGGGTGAATGTATCTATCGGAGACTGGAAATGGGCATAAAGAGGGAGTACAGACTGGCATCCCTTCAAATTTGGCGTATGCCTAACCTTGTGGAAAGGGCGCGCCGTGGTTTTCATGATTTAAGGGCATTTTAATCTGCTGCAGAATTGAGTCCAGTAGCGCATGCACATGCTTGACCTCAAAGCTACGCCATGCTCTAAAGGGAGCAGGGAGCATATGAGTTAGGAGCATCTCTCTCTCTGTTTTGATTTTATAATACGCTGTATCACCATTCAAATAGATTATACAGGAGGCTATCGTTTGGCAATAGCTCGTACTGCATTTGTCAGCATAAACATCAGTACCGCATTCCCAATCTCACTGAGAGCTTTCTAGCATGCATAGAAATTGCATTTCTTAGCGTAACTGCCTTCACGGCATAATGTTCATCCCGATGCAATTCGTTTTTGCCAAAACTGCACCAGCTGACCAAGAGAACAGTTACCCTTAGGATCAAATTTGCACAACGATTTATCCGCCGGCATGGTCTTGGCCAAAATCAGATTTACCTGCAAGGAACTTGATTAGGCCAAAATTTCGCCTAGCAGGGAGCTCGCATTTACCACGTTCAATTTGACGTTCGATGTCATGAGTCTTGCCACTCTAGGTCTGCATCCCGTCCAGCTTAAAATGGTCTCTGGATTTCTCCATCGTTCTATTGCTGGAGACCTTGAAACACGCTAAGAGAATAGCCCCAGTTTCTTTGGAGGTGGCAAAACATTAAAACGACATCAGACCCCCAAGTTTGACAATTCCGGGCAGGAACTTCAACCTCAAGCAACATTACCAAAATAAGGGTCGTCGACGTCGGAGACTGGAAGTATCAGATGAAGCAACGACATACAGCTTGGGAACCGGTCACAGGAGTAACAATTTCCCGACTTCACCGGCTTGGAGACCCCAAGTCTTCTTCAAGGATACGCTATCTACTAAATATTGCTTAATGAAATAAAAAGCTCAAGTTACCCAATTTTTGCCAGAAAGCAGATGCTCCACAAGTCGAGAAAACGTGAACTTACTGTTACATTAATGGGCACATTTGCGAAAGCGCACGCAAACGGGATTGAAACCAACAGCCCATGGATTGTAAACTTGCAGTTCAGGTTTAGTAGGTTTAATATGGGCAACCTCAGCTCGTGTAGAGCGTAGAAAGTTAGGGGTGGCATAATTTGTTATTCGCATCCTGCATTAACATTCACCTCTAGTCTGGAAGAGATTATCCAGTGTACAAAGTAGATAAGAACATATCATCCTGTTCCGTTGTTGGAGGTGAGATGACCCATCTGTTTGGTAAGATGATCCATGTAATGGGCCTTCTCAAATCCATTCTCCACCTTAGTGTGTGACTCTTGATCATTCGTGATGCCAGTTTCATGAGAGGTCGAACTAATCTCCTCTGTGTCTGCAGTAAGTGGACTTGCCGCAAGAAACTGTTCCCAGAAGACATCACTGATCGCTGGAAGATTAGTTACATCATCCAGCATAATTCCCGCATCTCGTTCAGAAGAAAAAGCATCTGACTCGACATCCATGGTCCCATCTAAAGCTGCGGACAGAGTTTCAAGATAGTCAGGACTTGCAGTTTCCGAAACCAAAAAGTTTGCATCAGGGAGATCTGCATTGTCCTGCGGCACTGGCAAATGTATCTCTTGAGTCTGATGTGTATTAACATGCTCTGCTGCGTATGAAGAAGATTGTGAATCAGGAACCCCACCAAGATGACTGACACAAAAGCCTGAATCAGCTGAACTCTTAGACTGCCCGGGTGTTGGTAAAACCTCTGCTAAGGTCACCCCAGAAGTACGGTTTGAGGAGCTCCTACTGTCCAGAGCACTCGAAGAAGGAACGTGATCGATTAAATATGTCTCATTGTTGGTTAATGATTGTTCAAGCCCAGATGTGTTCATTTTCAATATTTGACGTAGCATTGCTTTGGCTGCTTCATTCATGGAAGGTTGATACTTCACAATCTGCCCACCTGGGGCTTTTAACTTATGGCAAACAGATGAATTTTCTTCTTCCTCTCTAGGGAGTCTCCTTTTCTTGTTAGCTTCACCAATGCGCCTGTTGGTATCATTCTGTTGCTTTACGAATTGAGAAAAGAATCCAGGACTCTGCATGGCCTTTGCAAGGAATGACATCATTTGCTGCTGCCTCTGCTCCATCGCCTGAACACGCTGCCCGACATTTTGCAGCTGGTTATCCGTCGATTGCTGCTGTTGCCTCAACCTAACAAGTTCCTGCATAAGGACATTTTTGTCCCTCTTTAGTCTTTCAACCTCTTCGTCAAGCCCGAACTTTCCCACCTCAACACAAGCTCCAACAGACGAGCCTTGGGCTTGAGGTGGTTGCTGATTATTCTGGACGTGAGCGGGTCTCCGCCTGCTGATACTCTTGAGGAGGTGCTTCTGACCTCTAAGGAAACCCTCATTTGCAAATTCGAAGCGATCAGGGTCAACCTTCCTAAACCCCTGCTTCAAGACAAATTTCAACAGATTTATACAGAAAAAGGGTCCACGAAAAATAGAGAGCCCAGACATGATGATTGTTTCAGGAGAATTTCATTGTCGATCAACCAACAACAGAAAAAGGTCAGGTGCACCACAAGAACACAGAATTTAGAGAGGATCATGAAAGTGGCGATGAATGCCAAAAGATAGTCCTATTCCCTCTACCGTGTGGATGGAGCAAACTTTGTCCGCATCATTGTTGCACCTAGACATCGCACTATCCAAATGTTCCCACTTTTCAAATAGTGTCCCAAATCCAAGGAGTTAGTTTAGTGGGGAACTCGAAAAGACAGGAGAGGCCTTGTGCCAAAGGCAGCGTATGATCTCATGTTTGATTCAGTATCCTTTAAATTCGGCATAAGTGGCTAACGCAAGATATAATGAGAAAAGCAGACCCAATTTAGTGAGCGGAGGCTCACCCCCAACAGCAATAGGACTGCAAACATAACCAAATGCAGCACCCCTCTATGCAGCATACCTATTTGATATGTTAAGCAGCACTATATACGGTTACATGCGAGTAAGGGAAAACTGAGTTATGCTAAGCTACCGCGAGTGATGGTCAGGGAACATTTACACCCTGCGGTACAGAACCAATGAGACGCGAAATTCGGTCAGCAAGATTCATCCGACCCAACACTCAGTCACTGCGTAAAAGATGATCGACATCATACCCACCTTAGCTAAGCAGAAACCCAGTAGTAGCTACTAGCTAGCTAAGGAGCTATTTATGCACCGCATAGGATGCGGTTCTACGGGAGCGGGTGCAAAAAAGAGGAAGGGGAGGGGGAACGCACGTAAGTGTTGAGCTGGCGGACGAAGCTGGAGAAGTTGCTGTGCTTGAAATACTTGGGCAAGAGGTCGCGGGAGAACTCGGGGACGTTCCAGACGACGAAGCTGTTGTTGCCGCGGCTCCAGGAGACGACGGCGTCGGTGGAGGGGTCGTCGACCATGTCGTAGGTCTTGCTGAGGAACGGCGGCGGGGAATTGGCGCTCGCCGCCGCACCACCCCCGTTGGCGGTGGGGGTGGTGGTGGTGACGACCGAGGCGGCATCCTGAACGGCCTCCATTCGGGAGCGCTGATGGCCGAGCGTACGGACGCGATCGCAGCGAATTCATGCGGAGAAATCAAATCAAAAGAGTTTCCATCAAAGAGAGAGAGAGAGAGGGAGGGAGGGAGGGAGGGAGAGGATACATACGGAGAGCGAGGATCGGAAACAGCCGAGATGGAGGAGACGCCAGATCGAGGAGGGGATCGTCTCGAAGGAGGAGGAGGAAAGGAGGGGTGGGCAGTGGTAGGGAGGGGGCGGGGGGTGGGGGAGTGAGTACGGCCACTGAAAAATTGGGAATTCGAAGGCTTTTCGTAATCGTAGGTTTTCTTCAATTTTCAGACCACGAAGCAATCAAAGCAAAGCTAAGCAAAGCCAAGGAGGGCAAAGCAGGTGGACACGTGACGGGAAGGAAAAGGAAATTGTCTGGAAAATGAGGTGGACTTTGACTCGAGACTTCTCCCCCCCCCCGGTTGGATGGGTCCCGCAGACGGAGTTCCTGGAAACATCCTCCGTGGGGACGGGGAGGGAAGGGGCAGGAAGGAGCGAGAAACGCGTGGATTTGATTTACGACAATCATATATATGTGAAGTTAATAAAAAGCAAAACGGGCACCGAGAACATTCGAAGTGCCAAGACATTTGCGGCCATTGGAATGGAACTGATGGGCCTGGCTTCCTCTGCTGTGCCAAAGCCCGTTAGGAGCGAGAGTTTATGTGGGTCGGTCTCATCTCCTTCGTTCCCTCCTCCTGCTGCCTGCCTCTCTTTGATGGGAAGATGTTTTGCCTCTTGCCAAATGCCAAACCCCTCTCTCTCTCTTCTAGGAAGCGAATGTTGCTGCGATGCAGCTTGTTTTGGTTCGGTTCTTGGTGTTCGAGGCCAAGCCATAGCCGAAGGATGAAGCTGTTTATCCAAACTCGTACGAATTGTGTCTCGGGCCTTATTCACTCGAACAAGTTTCACTGGATCATCATATCCATGATCAGATTTATTACAAAATTGGATATCTCGTTTCCCATTAACTCATACTTCCTCTCACTTTCAGGATCACCCAATCTAAAAAATAACAACAAAGGAGGAAATCTACCATTACAAAAAGAAGAGGTATCTAACCACATATCATAATGCAACAAGCTATTGAAACCATAAATATTAGATGAATCCCTTTGAGAATGAATCCCTATCGTCGACATTTATATGTAATTCCATCTTTTTAATTTGGTTTATAGTATCTGCCTTGTTGACTTTCAGATCCGTTTAAAACTTGGTAAAGAGTTAAATTGATCGAGGAAAAACTTAAGGGCATTATTTCAGAGTCTTTCTCTAATTTTCCAATAGTATTAGAGACGTGCAAACCATTATGGGGCTCACTCCTACGTAAGAACCGAAAATCTGGTTGATGCTGTGTCATGGGGCCATTGAGCTAAACATAGCAACCGACTCAGGATCACCAAATCGCATCCCAGCTTGCGCTCTCCTCTACGATTGATGACCCGGTCCAGCTGTGGCCAACTTCATCCAACCATCGAATCGAAACCGTAACACAACCAAAGCTACATTGCATCCTCTAGCAATAGTTCCATACAATACATACATGACGACATACCCATTAACAAATTAGATGAAAAAGGTTAAAAGCTCAGCTAGACTATAAAAGGGCACAACACTGACTAAAAGCATTGACGTATTTACAATAATGTTAACCATCAATCGGAGATTTGATTGGAGGAGAACATGGCTTGTCCTTCATCGATGGAATCGGCTTTGCCAGCGTTAACAAAAACTTCCCCTTCGTGTCAAATCGGCCCAAATATATTGGTATTTCTGTTCTTGGTGGTGGAATGGATGGCGAACATAGAATGTTGTTCTGTTGTTTAATTTAACAAGCACCGAATAAAAATTTTATTCGGCATTAACTACCGCATATTCTGTAAAACTCTAGTCACGATCAGAGGAAGGGGGGAGGCTTTAATAGACATAACAACCCATGTTCGGATGAGAAAATAAAATGCAGGTACAGACTTCGAAAAAAGAAAACGTATCCTTTTAGTATAAAGAGAAGATTATCTTCGACACTAAGGCTCATCTAAATTTTCGAATACGAATAGGTACTCTTGTTGCGGGTGTTCAGTTGGCGCCGACTGAGGCGGTGAAGTGCTCCTTGGCGATTTCTGCGATATCCGCAAGCGGCTTGATCGGGATGATGGAGACGTCGAAGGATGCCCCGTCGGCGACTTCATACTCGATGGTGGACTTGATCACGCACGACTCCTCCTCGTCCTCGCCTATCACTTCGAGTCTCACTCGGAACAGCGAGAGTCCCATATCCAGGAGCCCGCCTTCGATTGCCTCCGTTTCTTTCACGCGGCGCTCGTGGTCCACCTTTGTGTACTTCTCTGTAAAGGATAAACCTGCCACGGGACAAAGGAAGATGGGGTCATGGATGTGTGCAGTTGATGATCATCGGAATCACTTAGGCGAGCACACGCCCGCGTGCAAGATCCCATACGTTCAAAAGTGAGCTTGACGAGGGTGCCAACGCCACCATCGCCTTCCAAGATGTCGACGATGACATGAGAGAGTTCCTGCTTGGCCAGCAGGGCCAGCTTGAGGGTGCCATACAGCTCCCTGTTAGAAGAATTAAACAAGTTAAAGAAGATCAGAAGTGTATAGAAGTCAGTAACAGCAGAAAAGCCAAACCTGAAAAAGTAACTGGAACAGAGGAAGCTAAACCAGAGGAAGGTCGTGGGTTGGCGATCCAAGTGAACGAATGAGCTGGCGATCCATGACTACAGGAGCTGGCGAATCCGTGAAAGCAGAACCTGAAACACAGAAGCAGATCAAGCAAATTAAAGAAGCAGCAGTCAGAAGAAATACACGTGTGTTGTTCACATTATTCGGTTGTAACTTCTATAACAGAAAATAGTTGAGCCAGTGACTAGTATAAAAGGAAAAGATAGAACAAGAGAAAGGGTGCGAGAGTTTATTGTTAGTTTCTAAGGTTGAAAGCTTCTCTCGATTCATCAAGAGCTTCTTCTTCTTCTTCCTCTGTATCTCGTGAAATGATGAAAGATTGTGTAAAGAATAAACTTGAAGTACTGAAGAAGAAATACAACAGAAGCTGAGGTATTCTCATTGCTTGTTCGAGATCTAAACTTCTCTCATATATCAATCTTGTTCTGTATTCGATTTCTTCTCATGGTATCAGAGCATGATTTCCTGGGTATGATAGATCTGGTGTGTTCTTACTGCATGATGTTATAAAGATCATGATATCTCACAGATAGTTTACTTCAAAGTCTACTGGATTATCTGCGGATTTCAAAAGTCTTTGAACATAGAAGAATGGCTACTAGACTTGTAAGTATCCATTTCCTATTCATGTGAATATAGGGAACTTTGTTACCATCAAGTTGAATGAAGAAAACTTTCTGTTGTGGCAAGCTCAGTTTAATAGATTTCTGAAAAGCCAAGATTTAATCGGTTTTATTGATGGTGAAACTTTACCTCCAAATCGAATGATACAACCGAGACTCGGAGAAATGATGAACCCCGATTACCTGGATTGGATAAAAACCGATCAGCTTATATCTTTCGGGATAAGCGGTGCAAGACGAGAAAATATTCTAAGTCTAATAATCGGCTTAGAAACCTCACTTGAAGTATGGCAGGCTCTCATAAATAGATTTACACAGAAATCTGTTGCAAAGGAGTTTGAGTTGAGAGGAAAACTTCAAGCCTGCAAGAAAAGAAACAGATCACTGAGTGAATATCTCAGAGAATTCAAAACCATTTGCGATCAATTGAATGCAATTGGAAAGCCTGTTGACAATATAACAAGAATGTTTGGCATATTGGAAGGGCTAGGTCCTGAATATGAAACTTTCAGGACAACCATGTATTGTCTTAAGCCTCAGCTGTGAGTATGAAGAAGTAATCTCACAACTTGAGAGGTTTGAAACTCGATTACAAACATACTCCATGAATGAGTATAACTCTAACCTGGCCTATTATGGGCAAAGGAAAGCTGGAACAAGTCAAAGCAAAGAATCAATCCCTTAAATCAAAGAGAAAGTTTTCGAGGAGAAGTTAACTATGGCGAGAGGTCAGCCCTTTATTAGAAGAGAATATGGAAATAATTCTGCGAAGCCGGAAGGAATCAATTCAATAGAATGAATAACATGTATTCAACTCAAGAAGGTCAGGTTAATAAGGATAACGGTCCGGGTTATGGACAAGGATTTCGACCTTATTCAAATTCTGCACAAAGGTATCAAAATGTTAGATCTTATCCACCACAAAGCTCAAATGGTGATAGACAAGCACAGAACACAAAGCCTACTAATAATGTCCCTCTACAATGCCAGACCGTAAGAAATCAGGTCACACAAAGACTCGGATGTTGGTATAGGTTCGACAATTCATACCAGTAGATGAGATACCAACCGCATTAGCAAAGAAGACACATTGAAGAACCCTATGGCTCGAATGGTATCCAGATCTGGGCTACATCACACATTACCTCGTAACCTGGTATGATTCAAACCTATAATACATATAGTGGTAATGACACTTTGTCATGATAGGAGATGGATCTCATTTGTCAATCTCATGCATTGGTAATGGAATACTAAATACGAAATAGCAAATTACCTCGAATGATGTATTAGTAGTCCCCGCAATCACCAAGAATCTTCTATCTCGTATCAAACCGATGATGACTATCCCTGTTCTTTTATTTTTGATAAACATGGGGTATATATGAAGGACAATCACAGTCATACAATGGTGAAGCTAGGAAGGAAAGTCAAGGGGCTCTACCAGGTGGAACCTAAAGCTGCAGAAGTTTTCTTCACACAGACTCAACAGGAAATAGCAGAAGATACCTGGCATCAAAGGCTTGCTCACACCAATCTTAAAACAAGTGAAGATCCTGCAGAAACAAAATCTCATTCAAATTAGTTCCAATACTCAGAATATGTGTAGCAGCTGTCAAGTTGCTAAAAGCTCAGCCTTATCTTTCCACTCCTCAGACCATATTTCTAATGTTCTATTAGAAAGAATACATTGTGATGTATGGGGACCTTCGCCAATTCAACTGCTCGAAATTCTCCTACTATGTCATTTTTGTGGATGATTTTTCTAGGTATAGCTGGATATATCCTATGAGACAGAAATCAGAAGTATATGAAATATTCGTTATGTTTCAAAGACTTGTAGAAAATCAGCTTAATCACAAGATCAAAATCTTGCAGAGTGATGGAGGTGGTGAGTTCACTAGTAATAAATTCCAACTTCATCTACAGAAGTCTGGAATTAAGCAATTTATCTCATGTCCTCACACACCAGAGCAAAATGGTGTCTCGGAGAGAAAACATAGACATGTGATTGAATTAGGACTAGCAATGATGTATCATGCTAAAGTACCACTGAAATATTGGGTCGATGCATTCAAAACAGCAGTTTATGTTATCAATCTTCTGCCCACAGCAAAACTACACATGCATTCACCTCATTACAAACTCTACAATCGACACCGACTATTACTATCTTCGAGTTTTTGGATCAGCTTGTTATCCATGTCTCGGGCATTACACAAAGCATAAATTTGATCCAAGATCACTCACCCGTATCTTTCTTGGCTACAAAGTGAGAAGCATAAAGGATACAGGTGCCTCTTACCTACAAATGGAAGAATTTACATCAGCAGACATGTACTATTTGATGAGAATGTCTTTCCCTTTATTCATACACTCGCATCGAATATCGGCAGGATCCGATCTATACGCATAAAGTGGATAAAAGGAGTCCTATCCTCCGGTCCAACTATACTAAGAAGTCTCCATCACAAGACAATCTGTCAAAGGGATACTTGCAGCATACCAGAATCAATCAAATAGCTCCAGCAATACAAAATGATGAGCTCACCTCAAATAATTATGAAGGTCGATCCCACATCAGTCATCTTCACCCAGATATTGCATCTGAAAATATACCGGTATTGAAATACGTAATGCGTTAATAATATCTCTAGTAATAGTGAATCACATCAGTCATCTTCGACCATAGAGGAACAAATATCTACAAATCAAGAGCATGTCTCACTACCCACCGCCGACACAGACAAACTCAAAACAGTGTTGACACCGAAAATATGACAGTACATCTTCAACTCATCCTATGCAAACTAGACTACGGTCCGGAATTATTAAAGCAAACCCCAAATATGCATGTCTGGTTGAGTATAAGATTCCTGTTGAACCAAAATCAATAAAGTCTGCATTAGCACACCAAGGATGGTATCAAGCAATGCAAGAAGAAATGGATGCATTATATCAGAATCAAACCTGGGAAGTAGTTCCTCGAGATAATCACATGAATGTAATCGGGTGCAAATGGGTGTTCAAGACAAAACTTGCACCCGATGGAAGCTTGGATAGACTTAAAGCTAGGCTTGTAGCCAAAGGCTTTCATCAAGAAGAAGGTCTTGATTTCGTAAAACCTTCAGTCCCGTAGTGAAACATGCAACAATTCGAATAATTCACAAGAGCTATGATGAAACAATGGAAAATCCATCAATTAGATGTCAAAAATGCTTTCTTACATGGACACTTAAGTGAAACAGGTGTATATGGAACAGCCTCCGTGCTTTAAAGACACACAAAGGCCTCACCATGTTTGTCTCCTTCGAAGATCTCTTTATGGACTTCGACAAGCTCCTCGAGCTTGGTTTGATAAATTCAGCAGCTTCCTGCTTGAATATGGCTTTTTCTGTAGCTCCACCGATCCTTCTCTGTTCATCCTGCATACTGAATCAGACACTATCCTTCTCTTACTGTATGTAGATGATATTATTCTCACTGGCAGCTCATCTCACATGATTTCTAGTCTCATTACTTCACTAAGCATTCATTTTCATATGAAGGATCTAGGTGCTCTACACTATTTTCTTGGCATTGAAGCTACACGAAATCCAGATTATCTATTCCTTTGCCAAACCAAATATGCTCTAGATCTTCTCACCCGAGCTCATATGCAAGATTCCAAACCTCTTTCAACTCCTCTCTCACTCAAACCATCCATTTTAATCAATGATTCTCTACCTTTGCATAATCCTACTGAGTACAGAAGCTTAGTTGGCGGTTTGCAATACCTCACCTTAACCAGACAGACATTGCTTATGCCACAAATATACTGTCAACGAATGCAGCAACCTACAATTGCAGACTTCAACAGGTTAAAAAGAGTCTTACGGTATGTAAAGGGTACCATCAAGCTTGGCTTATTTCTTCACTCTCACAAGACAATGCATCTCTATGGTTATTCCGATTCGGATTGGGCTGGTTGTGTCGAAACCAAGATCAACAACTGGTTTCGTGTATATATTGGATCCAATCTTATATCCTCGGGCAGCAAAGAAACAACCTACCGTGAGCAGATCATCTGCGAAGCTGAATACCGTGCTCTTGCATCAGCCACCGCCGATCTTACATGGGTCAGTTTTGTATTACGTGATATAGGCTGTTTTCTTAAGCCTCCTATTCATCTGTATTGTGATAACAAGTCAGCAATATCTCTTACTCTGAATCCTATCTTACATGCTCGAACCAAACATATTGAAATAGATTTTCACTTTGTTCGGGAAAAAGTCTCCTCAGGGTCACTACAGTCGGCTACATTCCAAGTTCTTATCAATTAGCTGATATTTTTACAAAACCATTGACAAGCGAGCACATTCTTATATGCGAACCAAATTGGGAATTTCTACACTCTCCATTCCCAATTTGAGGGGGATGTTAGAAGAATTAAACAAGTTAAAGAAGATCAAGTGTATAGAAGTCGCAATAACAGAGAAAAGCCAAACCTGAAAAGTAACTGGAACGAGAGGAAGCTAAACCAGAGGAAGGTCGTGGGTTGGCGATCCAAGTGAACGAATGAGCTGGCGATCCATGACTACAGAGCTGGCGAATCCGTGAAAGCAGAACCTGAAACACGTATGCATCAAGCAAATTAAAGAAGCAGCAGAAAGAAGAAATACACGTGTGTTGTTCACATTATTCGGTTGTAACTTCTATAACAGAAAATAGTTGAGCCAGTGACTAGTATAAAAGGAAAAGATAGAACAAGAGAAAGGGTGCGAGAGTTTATTGTTAGTTTCTAAGGTTGAAAGCTTCTCTCGATTCATCAAGAGCTTCTTCTTCTTCTTCCTCTGTATCTGTGAAATGATGAAAGATTGTGTAAAGAATAAACTTGAAGTACTGAAGAAGAAATACAACAGAAGCTGAGGTATTCTCATTGCTTGTTCGAGATCTAAACTTCTCTCATATATCAATCTTGTTCTGTATTCGATTTCTTCTCACTCCCATGCTTTGCCTGCTCCCACCTTCACTTCTGTCTCGTGCGACAACTGCCCAAACATCTTTCTCTGCCTCTAACCGATGTGTGTTTATACGTCTGTGGTGGTGGAGGATGGATGGATGCGATCCGATGCGTGGGTGGGGGCGGCGCATGCATTTATAGAACAGTCGGAGAAGTTGTTCCTTCTCGTGGGAGGACAGTAAGGAGAGAGTTATGTATTGATTTATGACATCATATATATGTCTTCTCTCATTACTCAAGAGAAAGTTATAAGTGATAAATAATAGCAAAGAGGCGGCGTGAGCATTGGAGTGCAAAGCATCTGTACTGATTGAACTATAGGCCTCCTTGCCTGCTGTACTCATTATGAATGAGAAGTTATGGGTCAGTGTCATCTCCTTGTTCCTCGCCAATTCTCGGGAAAAATGTCAAAAAAATCTTAAACCCATTATACGGTTGTCAATTCAATTTTAAAATTTTTAATTTTGCTAACTAAATGCTAAACCTTTTGATAAGCTACCGATTAGTCCTAAACCTTTTAATCGTATCAATTTAGCCTTCAACAATTTGATAATTTACCAATTTAATTCTAAATATTTTCATGATTTGGTAATTTAACCATTATGATTAATTTTGATCATAAATTTCTAATGTGGCAATCTAGTTAGCGTCACCCGTCCTACGTAGCACGGACGGTGCTAACGTGGATAGGTTTTACAATTTTTTTTTTTTTAATTTTATGAATTTTTTTTTCCTTTTCTTCTGGTTTCTTTATATTTTTTCCCATTTCCCATATTCCGTTCGCCAACCTTATAGCCCTCGCCATCTTAGGTTTGGGCATCCCTCCCCTGAGGCTAGCGATTCGTCAACCATTATGAGGCCTAACGATGGCTAGAGGAGGGAAAAGGGAAAAAAAAAAAAAAAAAAAAATCATAATTAAAAGATATGGTAAAAAAATTGTTGATGTTCGGTGTCTTGGCGTCGTTTGTGTCAGCATCGATGGTGCTCACCTAGGATGGTTAGCACTGATTAGACTACTATATTAATGATTTCTAGTCAAAATTAGATGGAAGAACAAAATTAACAAATTGTTAAAATGTGTATAACTAAATAAAATTAAACTTTTATGGACTCAATTGATATAATTGAAAATTTTGGGATAAAATTGACTAAATTAAAAGTTTTATGATTGAACTGGTCGCTTTATAATAGTTTTATGACTTTTTGGATAGTTCCCTCTATTTCTCCTGAAGAAATATGTTTGCATGTTGGTAAACCTCTCTTTTTTTCAAGTAGAGAATATTGTTGCAAGGTAGTTTGTCTCCGTTCGGTTCTTCATGTTTGAGGCCAAGCTCATGCCAGCCTCGACGAATCGTCAAATTCATGATCAAGTTTATTACATAATTAGATATCTCTATATCCGTTAGCTTATGATTTCGCTCACTCTCTTAATTACTTGATCTGAATAATAGGAACAAAGGAGAGCATTTACAATTTATACCACATGAAAGTTTCGCATCACCTAGTCCTATTTTTTGGTTGTTTTTTAAGACAAAAAAGAAGTATCTTGTGATGTATCATATCGCCAAACTATTGAAACCATAACATTAGATCTTTACAATTACTAATATGTCACAATCCCTTAGAGAATGAGACTATCAATTGGCGATTGTATGATGAATCATTATATTTATTGCTTTGGAATTTGGTTTATAACATTTCCCTTGTCTCTTTCAGACAGGTTTAAGACTTGGTAAAAGTTAATTGAACGCATGAAATGTATTGAAGCCTCATTCATATGATCATTTGTACATATATACATGTTGTGTGGAATGGTGCGAAATATGGATAAATCTTGAACATAGTAATTACGTTTCAAATCAAATAGATATATTTAGAATTTAGTACTTATGTTTGAATGTGGAATTTACGAGAAACTATAATTTAATTGAATCTTCTTCTTCTTCTTCTTTTTCCTGCGAAAAGTCTATTCGAATGGATTCAAATAATCGAGGAAAAATCGAAGGGGATCATCTCAAAGTCTCTTTCTCTAATTTTCCAATAACATTCGAGACATGCAAGGCTACTACGTCGGGCTCACTCCTATGTAAGAACCAAAAATCTGGTTGATGTTTTGTCATGGGCCCATAGATACAGCAAGCCACTCAGGATCACCAAATCGCATCTCAGCTTGCATTATCCTCTATGATTAATGACCAGGTCCAGCTGCGGCCAAACTCATCCCATCATCGAATTGAAAACCTAACACAAGCAAAGTCAGGCAAAGTTATCACAAAGAAGTCTTAATTTATGCCAACTCAATCATAAATATTTTAATTCGATCAATTTAATTCTAAATTTTTGATAATTTACTAATTCAGTCAATCTGATCAATTTTGACTAGAAATTAATGACGTGGACATTGTTTGATGTGAGATAACTGACATTGACATAAAATTCTTTTAAAATTTTTATTTTATTTTTAGATTTTTTTAATTATTAAGGGCTAGTAGGGGTGTTGACCACTGAGTGAGGGTGTGCAAGCCCTCGTCGACCGCTTGGCAAGGACCACAAGCCTTGTTGTGGCCAATGAGGACTTGTAGCTCTCGCCTTGTGGCCTGTGAGCGCCTGTAGCCCTCGATTAGATTTGGGGGAAGGCTTGCGATATTTGCCATAGTAGACAAAGGCTTGCAGGCCCTTGCCCAAACGCCGGTGGCCCCTTGCTAGCCCTCAAGAATAAAAGAAAAAGGAAAAATTAGTAAAAAAATAAAAAATTTAAAAAATAAGAATAAAAATAAAAATCATGTTAGCACAATTCGTACTATATAGTATGCCCAGCATCCATGTTATTAATGTCTTGCTAAAATCGGCTGAATTGACTAAATTTGTAAATTATCAAAAAATTTATGACTAAATTGGTTAAATTAAAAGATTTAAGACTGAATAAGTATAAAGACAACGAGTCTAAATACTTTTTTTAATAATTTCCAAAGCCAAGCTAACGCATGCACTATCATTGCCGCATTACAGGACCCAAAGTAGCAAGTGTTCCATATACACTACATAAATGACGACATAACCATTAATGAAGTAGAAGGAAGAAAAAAGTTAAAACTCAGCTAGACTTTATATGTGCATGAATAAAGACAATTCGTGTTTGTCCTCAACTTCGTTGGAGGAAACTGAGCAGGTAAGTTGTAATAACACATAAATTATAATATTAATCAACAATATGAGATTTGATTGGAGGAGAGCATGGCTAACATATAATCTTGAAAGATATGAAAGAAACCAAGTCGGTAAATCGTAGTTCTCAATTATTTCCTTTTTTACCCAAAAAAGAAAAATTAGATTAGTGTCCTTATCACCTTTATTGCAATTTAATATAGGCATGTAGAATTAATCCTTTAGATTTTAAATTCTCTTAGATTAAAAAATAACAAAAGGTTATTTAAGAGAAAGTTAATAAGCGAAAAATAAAAAGCAAAACAGGCATCGACAACATTCAAAGTGCAAAGACAAATGCAGCCATTGGAATGGAACTGATGGGCCTGGCTTCCTCTGCGGTACCAAGCCCGTTACGAGCGAGAGCTTATGTGGGTCAGTCTCATCTCCTTCGTTCCCGCTGCTGCTGCTGCTGCTACTGCTTCTCTTGATGGAACTATGTTTTGCCTCTTGTCGAACCCCTCTCTCTTTCTAGGAAGAGAATGTTAGTACGATGCAGGTTGTTTTGGTTCGGGTCTTGGTGTTCCAGGCCAAGCTAGAGCTGAAGAAAGAAGCTGTTTATCCAAACTCATCTGGATTATGCTTCAAACTTTGTTCACTCAAGCGGGTTTCAATTAACCGTCATACTCATGATTAGGTCTATTACAAAATTGGATATCTTCTTTCCCATTAGCTCATAATTCCTCTCACTCTTGGGATCACCCAATCTATAAAATAGCAACAAAATAGAAAATCTACTGTTATCTTGCATGATATGTGAGATTGCCTTGTCTTGTTTTTGTCTTGTTTTTGAGACAAAAAGAAGAGGTATCTAGTCACATATCATAATGCAACAAGCTATTGAAACCACAAATATTAGATCAATCCTTTTGAGTATGGTTTCCTATCAACGGTGGTGATACAATCAACCAGCACTTACATGTATTTTCTGCTTTATAACATCAACCTCGTTGTTTTCAGACATATTTAAAACTTGGTAAGAGTTAAATTGAATGAGCCAAATGTCTTGAAGTCGCATTTGTTCTGAGTATTCATACTATGGTTACTGTACATGTTGCATGAAATGTTGCAAAATATTGAAAAAAAAATTGAATATGCTAATTGTGTTTGAATGTCGAATTCACAAAAATTATAATCTATTTGAATCTCTTTATTTACGATAATTTTTTTTTTTTTGCGTGACGATAAATCTATTGGATGTATTAAAAAATCTAGGAAAAACTCATGGGCATCATGTCAGAGTCTTTCTCTCATTTTCCAATAGTATTCGAGATGTGCAAACTATTATGTCGGGCTCACTTCTACGTAAGAGCCGAAAATCTGGTTGATGTTGTGTCATGGGGCCATTGAGCTAAACATAGCAACCGACTCAGGATCACCAAAATCGCATCCCAGCTTTCTCTATCCTCTATGATTGATGACCAGCTCCAGCTGTGGCCAACTTCATCCAACCATCGAATCGAAAACGTAACACAATCAAAGCTGCATTGCCACATTACACAACCCAAAATAGCAATGGTTCCAAAAAATACATATATGAAAGAAGAAAAAAAGTTAAAAAAACTCAGCTAGACTATAAAAGGGCACAACACTGACTAAAAACATGGACACATTTACAATAATATTAACCATCAATCGGAGATTCGATTGGAGGAGAACATGGCTTTGCCAACGTTAACAAAAACTTCATTTTCGCGTCAAATCGGCCCAAATAGATTGGTTTTTTCTGTTCATGGTGGTGGATTGGATAGCGAACATAGAATGTTGTTTTGTTGTTTAATTTAACAAGCACCGAATAAAAAATTTATTCGGCGTTAACTACCGCATATTCTGTAAAACTCTAGTCACAATCAGAGGAAGGGGGGAGGCTTTAATAGCCATAACAACCTATGTTCAGATGAAGGTTTTTAATATGAAGAGAATATTATTCGACACTTAAAGCTCATCTAAATTTTCGAACCCGAAGTAGGTTGAATTTTCTTTGTATTTTCCCTTTTTACTTACTTTAACCCCTTACATGCATTAAATTAAACGACAAAACCGCCCGTCCGGCTTCTCACGTCGGCACACGCTGAAAGCAAGGTTGTGTTTCCGTCTCTTGTCCCGCTCGTGGCGAACGTTCCTCCTCGCCTCTGCAGAGAGTGCAGAGCAGGTCCGGTTTGAATTTGCAAGCACATCTTACTCGGTTGAATATGATGTAGAAGCCACTGTCAAACTTGGTAACTAATACAGGTTTGGTCTTATTTAAAAATCACTCGGGAACAATTCTCACGTTATACATGAAAAGAGCGACGCAACAAGGAGATATTGATTTATAATATTTTTGGTCCAACCGACCCCGAATAGATACTCGTGTTGCGGGTGTTCATTCGGCGCTGGCCGTGGCGGTCAAGTGCTTCTTGGCGACTTCTGCCATATCTGCGAGCTGCTTGATAGAGATGATGGAGACGTCGAAGGAAGCCCCGTCGGCGACTTCATACTCGATGGTGGACTTGATCACGCACGACTCCTCCTCGTCCTTGCCTATCACTTCGAATCACAATCGATACAGCGAGAGCCCCATGTCCAGGAACCCACCTTCGATCGCCTCCGTTTCTTTCACGCGGCGCTCGTGGTCCACCTTTGTGTACTTCTCTGTATAGGATAAACCTACCGCGGGACAAAGGAAGAAGGGTCATGGACGTGTGAAGTAGATGATCATCGCAATCACTTAGACACTCACAAACACACGCTCGCCAGATCACATACTTCCAAAATTGAGCTTGATGACGGTGCCAACGCCGCCATCACCTTCCAAGACGTCGCAGATGGTATTAGAGAATTCCTGCTTGGCCAGCAGGACCAGCTTGAGCGTGCCATACAGCTCCCATGCTTTGCCTGCTCCCACCTTCACTTCCGTCTCGTGCGACAACTGCCCAAGCATCTCTCTCTCTCTCTCTCTCTCTCTCTAACCGACGTGTGTTTATGCGTCTGTCGTGGAGGCTGGATGGATGTGATGCGTGGGTGGGGGTCGGGGTGGCGCATGCATTTTATAGAACAGTCGGCGAAGTTGTTCCTTTTTCTTTTTCTTTTTCTGAAATTCAATCTCAAGGCCAAGGTAGGAGAAAATATTAGGTAATCACGCTCCTCTGGTTCCGCGCCGTTCAGCGATCCAGTCACGTGGCGCGGCTGAGTCGGAGTCCTACGGATGAGACCCTATCAATTACTAATATGTCACAATCCCTTGGAGAATGAGACCCTCTCAATTGGCGATTATAAGATCAGCAAATATATTTAGTGCTTCGGAATTTTGGAATTTGGTTTATAACATTTACCTTATCTCTATTAGACAGTGGGTTTGATTTAACTTAGAAATTGGGTTTTGGGTGTAATGCAAATGATGAAACCAAGATCCTTTGGTAAAAACTCTTTATAAAGTCACTTTGAGTTCAAGTAATGTTTAGATTTTTTTTTTTAAAATTTTTTGTAATGAGCTCTCGCTATATATTTTTTAAATATTTTTTATTAAAAAAAACTCAAAACCTTTCACTAGAGCTGATGAAGGGCTTAGGCCGCTAGTGAGCCAGATTTGGTGTAGGTGGCCGTCAGCTGAGGTCACCGGACCTTCGGCAACCTTTGGTGAGGGTGACATGACCAATCCCTTGTCAGCCCTTCGCCAGCCAAATTAGAGAATTTGGTAAAGAAGATGAGCAATTACAGAAGGGGCTAAATTGGAAAACTAAAGAATTAGTGAGAGTACTTTTGGAAGGAAAAAAATATTTTAATCCTAATTGCAACATTCCGCAAATGCTACCCCGAGAATGCTGGGTGAGAATAGTTTTGGGCTTTCAAAATTCCCAAGGCTAGTATTTGATCAAAAACTACTTTAAAATGCTTGTCTAACACCTTAGCATTTCCCCAAGAGACTTTGGAGGTTAAAAGCCTCTTAGGAAAATTGAACTAAACACACCCTAAGACTTGGTAAAAGTTAATTGAACGCATCAAATGTCTTGAAGCCTCATTCATTCGATTATTTGTACTTGTATGCATGTTGCGTGGAATGGTGTGAAAGATAGATAAATCTTGAACATGATAATTACGATTCAATGTCGAATAGATATATTTAGAGTACGGTAATTATGTTTGAATTGGGAATTTATCAGAAACTGTAATTAATTTGAATCTTCTTCTTCTTCTTCTTTTCTGTGAAAAGTCTATTCGAATGTATTCAAATAATCGAGGAAAAATCCAAGGGGATCATTTCAAAGTCTCTTTCTCTAATTTTCCAATAACATTCGACACATGTCGGGCTCAGTCCTATGTAAGAACCAAAAATCTGGTTGATGTTGTGTCATGGGGCCATAGACATAGCAAGCCACTCAGGATCACCAAATCGCATGCCAGCTAGCACTATTCTCTATAGTGTCCAGGTCCAGCAGGGGCCAAACTCATCCCATCATCGAATTGAAAACCTAACACAAGCAAAATCAGGCAAAATTTGTTAGCTGGTTCACTCCTATGTGGAGGATGTCCAATGAGTTGCAAGCCCAAAAAGGGCTTGAGCCCATATGATAAGTTATATGAAGAAATATGGTTTCTCACTATCTATATAAAGAGGTAGTCGCAAAAAAAAAAAAAAAAAACGAAATAGTAACAAGAGAAAAAAAGAAAGCAGAAAATTTGAGGTTTGGGGCAATATCTGATTTACATCAAACTGGCATTGGAGGTCGATTTGTGTCCGATTGAGCTGAAATTTTGTCAGCATGTTCGTGGCGCAATTTTATCGAATCTGAACGGTTTGATTTTCGTTTGAAGCTCCCTACATCAGGTTTTTTGTGGATTGATCAAAACCTGCGTTTTTGGTCAGATTTATCCTTGATCTCTTGTGAAGTTTATGTGTATTGCCAAGAATTATGTTCTTGATGTCTTTGCTGCTATGTACCTCTAGTATTTGCTAGAGAAGAACAATTTTGTTGATAGTGAAGAATTTCGGGTGGACTCCGGTCCCATGGTTTTTGATCTCCTCACATCGAGGAGGTTTTCCACGTAAAAAATCGTCTTGTGTTCGCGTGCTTGGTATTTATTTTACTCTATTATATTGATTCCTATTAGGTTTACACAAGAGGGGAGATTATTTTATTCCGCTGCGTTGATTCGATATTGTTCGAATTATTACCGTTCTCCCATCAAAATTATCACAAAGAAGTTTAAACCTATTAGATTTATGCCAACTCAATCCTCAACTTTTTAATTTGATCGATTTAGTTATAAACTTTTTGACAATTTGCAAATTCAGTCAATTTGGCCAATTTTGACTGGAAAATTAATGATATGGAAATCGTCCAATGTTGTACAATTAATGCTGACATAAATTTTTTAAAATTTTTATTTTTACTTTTTGAATTTTTCATTTTTTTTTATATTGTTGAGGGTTGGTAGGGAGTTGCCGGCCACTAAGTGAGGGTGTGCAAGCCCTTGTCGGCCACTAGGCAAGGGCTTACAACCCTCGCTCATAGCTAGGTGAGGGCCACGAGCCTCACTGTGGTGAGTCAAGACTTGTAGTCCTCGCCCAATTGCCCTCACTCAAATCAAGGTGAGGGGCGAGGGCTCATGACATCTGCCATAGGTGACAAGGGCTTGTAGGCCCTTGCTTAGAGGCTAGCGGCCCCGCTAGCCTTCAAGAATAAAAAAAGAAAAGAAAAAATTCATAATTCTTTTAAATTTTTTAAAAATTTAAAAATAAGAATGAAAAATATAATCCACCTTAATGTTTGCTCGTACCATGTATTATGCTTGGCGTCCATGTCATTAATTTCTTGCCAAAATCGGCCAAATGAATTGAGTTTGTAAATTATAAAATTTTTTATAACTAAATTAGATAAATTGAAAGGTTTAGAACTAATTGGTATAAATATAATAGGTTTAAGACATTTTAAGTAATTTTCTCAGCAAAGCTACAATGCATGCACCATCATTGCCGCATTACACGACCCAAAGTAGCAAGGGTTCCATATACACTACATACATGGCGACATAACCGTAAATGACGTAGAAGGAAGAAAAAAGTTAGAACTCAACTAGACTTTATATATGTAAATGAAGAAAGACAATTCGTGTTTGTCCTCAATTTCGTTGGAGGAAACCAAGCAGGTAAGTCGTAATAACACATAAATTATAATATTAATCAACAACAGGAGATTTGATTGGAGGAGAACATGGCTAACATATAATCTTGAGAGATATGGAGGAAATCAAGCCGGTAAATTGTAGTTTCCAATTATTTTTTTTTATCCAAAAAAGAAAAATTAGATTAGTGTCCTTGTCACCTTTATTGCAATTTATTAAATGCACGTAGGATTAGTCCTTGAGATTTCAAATTTTCATAGAAATAAAAATAACAAAGGTTAACTTCTTTGTCAAACCGAAAAATTTAACCTTTGACCAAAAAATTAAAATTTAGAAACCTCGGGTTCGACGAAAGAAATTTAAACCTATCGAGCCGATGAATTGTTTAGAGCAAGACATTTTGGTACTCGGCAATTTATTCACGTAAGCTCATCCTTTGCATGATCGAGTCAAGCGGTACAAGGCACGAAACCTACATGAAGACCCAAGTTTTCACTCTTAGCAAAGGGGTTGGCAGCCGTGCAAAACAAAAGGGACAGAGATATGTGCACTGAAAATTCTAAAACTTATGACAAAAGTGTAATTAGGTTTTAAAATTTGTAAAAAGTGCAATCAAATTATAAATTTTTTCAAATTTGTATAATCAAGTTATCTCGTTAACACCGTCAATTTGTATAACTATGGCATTTTAAAATTAATTTCTCTCTCACATGTGGCATCTTTTATTATTTTCTTTTTCAAATCTTATTTCAATTAAATTAAAAACTAATAAAGCGAAAATTTTATGAACTTGCTATGACGACCCCAACTCCATCCCTAGGGTCTTGAGCTACATGAGTTATTTTCACGACATTTCAGGTGCGTCGCTGTCCCGTTTCTTTTATCTTTCCATTAATAACATGCGGAAACGTACATACAACACTCATGCAATAACGAATAGCCAGTAAAACAACCACTTACAAATAAACAATTACATCAGTTATATTTATAAGTCTTTTTGTCACAGGCCATTATATTTACCACCACTACATGTTCTACGCTCAAAAGGCCACGGTAAACAGCTAATGTGAGACCTCCATGCCTACAATTCTGAAAAACAATGGGGTGAGTCATGGACTCAGTAAGTAAAACTTTTAATTCTCTACTAGAAGAACATCTCATCATCAAAATCTAGTAAGTATAACACTCGCAATACAATGCCGATGGCAAATTAATAGCAAACTTATTGCTACACCTTGACTACATGCGGATGTCCATTATCGTATACTTCAATA
Source organism: Eucalyptus grandis (assembly GCF_016545825.1). Lineage (NCBI taxonomy): Eukaryota > Viridiplantae > Streptophyta > Magnoliopsida > Myrtales > Myrtaceae > Eucalyptus > Eucalyptus grandis. The sequence goes on from NC_052612.1 coordinate 53,588,737, forward strand.
CATGCTTACATTTAGCTTGCCAATGAACACATCAACATGTCATACTTATGCATATATTGGTATGAATAAAAGATTCATTTAACTTTGTCCTGGCTCGACTAGGCCCTCTTGGTTCGACCGAGACTTCTAGCTTCATGTTGGGCTTCCTAGCTTAATCAAGGCATCTCGACTCAATCGAGGCATCTTGGTGCTAGCTCACCAAGGCACCCATGCTCAACCTAGACATCCTGGCTCAACTATGACATCTCGGGGCTAGCTTGCTCAAGGCATCTAGGCTCAAACCCAGGCATCTTGGCTCAATCAGAACATCCCGTTCAATGAACGAGGCATTGCCGCTAAGGCTATTTGGCAACAGACACTTTTTCATTTTTAAGTGCATAACAAAAGTGCATCACACAAGTCGATTCTTACTTTTTTTCTTAGTCGACTCATGCATGGCCCATAGGCGTGCTCATTCAAGTGAGTGTGCCATAATTCTCAACATCATATTATATAATATGTCAAGCACGATTCTTAGTTTGTGGCTTGAACCACAAGCCTAGGCCGATCTCCATACCAAGTAAGACTTGGAACCAACACGCTTCAATACTGATCTAAAGTCTTGCGGCTTTAGGCCATCATAACTTGACGTCAATTCTTAGCCGAGCGAATCTCAACTTTGTCTTGGGGTGTGAACACATTCAAGCATACAAATATGAACAAACTATGCAAAATAACATTACAACATACATATGGTTTACACAGGTGAACACACCACTAAACTCAACGACGTAGGCTATCGTCCTAGTCAAGAGTCAGATATTTTACTTACCTTTAATGAACCATAAGTGGTTTTACCAAGAGATAGAGTTGTTCGGTGAGGCAGTGGACGAGCAAGGCCGAGAGAGAAAGAGGGCGTGCAAGAAAGGAGGAGGAGAAGAAGTGAGCCAAAGGTTAAGAATGAATGGGGTAGTTGTCCAAGCTTCATTAATGGCGCTAACTTGTTTTTCAAAGAAGATCTTATCGTCATGATTACCAAATCTCATCCTTGCCACCTAAGTTAGTGAGTCATACTTTCATTTATTCTCCAAGCCACACCTAATTGGTCAACCTAAGCTTATGGGTCACCATTTCATCATTACTTGGCCTAAGTTAAATGACAAGACCGCCCCCTGTTCCTCATCACATGCATTATTAAGTCAAACAAAAAAATTGCCGGTTCGGGTCCCCTCGTCGACACATGTGGAAAACTAGGTCGTGTTTCCATCTCCTACCCCACTCGTTGTGAATGCATGCACGTCCTCAGCTTTGCAGAGTAGGTCAGTGTCTCTCTCCTTTATTTTCCTGTTACAATTTGCAAGCATATCTACTCGACTGGGTTGACCATGATGTAGAAACCAATATCAAGCTTGGTAATCAATACAGCTCTAACGTTTAGTTGAAAATCACTCTGGAACAACTCTCCCGTTATACATGAAAAGAGATAAGGCAACGGGGATTTATTGATTTAGAATACTCTCGGTTCAATCGACCATTAAGTAGATGATAGTAGCTTTGTCGTAGGTGCTTAGTTGGTGCCGGCTGAGGTGATGAGTTGCTTCTTAATAACTTTAGCGATATCCGCAAACAGCTTCACTGAGATGAGGGAGACATCAAAGGAAGCCCCGTCGACGATTTCATACTTAATGGTGGACTTGATCACGCACGACTCCTCCTCATCCTTACCTATCACTTCTAATCGCAATTGATACAGGGAGAGTCCCATATCTAGGAACCCGCCTTTGATCGCCTCAGTTTCTTTCACATGGTTTTTGTGGTCCACCTTGGTGAATTTCTCTTTATAGGAGAAACTTGTTGCGACAAAAGGAAGATGGGTAATAAATGAGTGCAATTGATGATCATTGCGTCACTTAGATAAGGGTTTTGCTAGTATAATAATTTTTAAGGTACTGTGAGGATAACAGTTTGTTATGAACCACAAATTTTTGAAAGAGTATATCTCACAACAATTTATGATTATTTATTAATTGATTTTTTGTTGCTTAGAATGGACTGTTATTCCCACGGTGGATTAAAAACTGTCACGCAATCATTTTTCTAGACACATCCACACACATACAATATCATGTACCTCCGGCCAAAGTGATCTTGATGATGGTGCCAACGGCGCCCTGGCCTTCCAGGATGTCGAGTTTGATGATGGTGTCGGGGAGGGCCTCCTTGGCCAGCAGGGCCCTCTTGGTAGGGCCATACAGCTCCCATACTTTGGCTGCTCTCGCCTTAACTTCTGTCTCGTACGACACCAGCCCAGGCATCTCTCTCTCTCTCTCTCCGTCCCTCTTCCTCTCTAACCGATAACGTGTTTGTGCGTGTTGGTGTGGAGAATGGGATGGATGTTATGTGTGAATTGGTGTAGGGGTTGACATATGTATATATAGAACAGTCAGAGAAGTCGTTCCCTTTTTTCTTCTTCATTCACTCACAAAAGCGGAGGAAGGAACCCGTTGCTCTTCCATTGGGAAAAGTGCCAAAAAAGTCCTAAACCTTTTGCCTTTGTGCCAATTTAGTCCTAAACTTTTTTTTGGTGCCAATTCAAACCTAAACCTTTTTAACTTGTGCCAATTTAGTCCTTTCCGGCAATTTTGACCGGATTTTGCTGACTGGACACCGGCCGGTTGACGTGGCCTGATCGGCGCCGACGTGGACAACTTTTAATAATATTTTAATATTTTAATATTTTTTTAAATATTATTATTATTATTATTATTATTATTATTTTAATTTTTGTCTTCCTCCAGCCGGTCACCGGGTTCGGCGATCGCCGAGGCGATCGCCGGTGAGGGCGAGGCCGACTCACCGGATCCGGCGAGGTCGAGCCTCGCCATGGCCCGACCTCGCTAGATCGGCCATGGGCGAGGCTCGCCCCGCCGCCTCGCCATGGCCGGCGAGGCTCGACCTCGCCAGATCCGACGAGGGCAAGCCTCGCCCATGGCCACCTCGCCGATCAGGCCATGGGCGAGGCTCACCCGCGCCCTTGCCCATGGCCGGCGAGGCTCGACTCGCTCGATCCGACGATGGCAAGCCCGCCCATGGCCGCTCGGCGGCCATGGGCGAGGCTCACCCTCGCCCGGCCTCGTCGGATCCGGTGAGGCGAGCCTCGCCCATGGCCGAGGGTCGGCGATCTCGGCGAGGCGGCATGGGCAAGGCTCTCGCCCATGGCCGCCTCGCCGGATCCGGCGAGGCGAGCCTCGCCCATGGCCGGCGAGGGCGGCCAGGGCGAGGCTCGCCCTCGGCGAGGGCGAGCCTCGCCCATGGCCGGCGAGGCTCGACCTCGCCGGATCCGGCGAGGTCGGCCTTGCCCTTGCCGGCGGTCGCTTTTGGCTGGTCATTTGGACCTCGGCGATCGGCCGGAGGGAAAAAAATAAAAAAATAAAAATAAAAATAAAAAATAAAAAATATTTAATAATATTTAAAAAATAATAAAAATAATAAAATATTATTAAAAGTTGTTTACATCGGCGCCGATCATGCCACGTCGCCTGGCCGGCCCAATCAAGCAAAATCTGGCTAAAATTGGCCGGAAATGACTGAATTGGCACAACTTAAAAAGGTTTAGGACTAAATTGGCACCAAAAAAATGTTTATGATTAAATTGGCACAAAAGAAAAAAATTTATGGCTTTTTTTTTGGCACTTTTCCCCTCTTCCATCTATCTGAGATCTTCTAAGGAAGCCTTTTTCTTCAAACGCGACCAACGCCACATGTTTACCGGATTGATAATCTCCAACATGACACGACACTAACGCAGCATATGATTAAGCATTTTCAATGCTTTGCATGGAAAGGAAGTTTTTATTTTAAAATAAAAAATACTAAAACTTGAAAACTTGCTGGGATTTTATCATGGAAAGTTGCACGATCAGATCCAAAGACACCAAGGCAAACTTAGAATTTTCATACCAAAGTCCCAAGTACATATCAAATGCATGACTATGAACAAGAACCGAGAAAGCAAAAACATCCACTGGTACATTTACGTCTTCTTCTTAGCTCGTACGAGCTCGTGCTTCACGCCTCTGATCTCAACTGGAAATTGGAATAGGGACTTTCCTTCATCAACATCGTCTTCATTAGGTCCATTGCTACATCAATCGACTCATTTCCCTTTCTCGATTTGGTACATGCACTTCCCCGGCATATATTTCAAACCTACCTCGTCTATGAAAACTTCTTCCTGGGTTAGGCGCCTCATGCCATTATACGTTAATTTATTGAGAAAAAAAAGGATTGAAAGATTAAAGGGTGTTTATTTGAATGAAAACATTTTTTGCGAATTAATTTTCTTAACTTTTACGCATTTCGTTTGTTGAAAATGATCAGCCTACGGAAAACCATTTACTGTTACAAAAAATAAGCTTGCTTAAAATTAGGAAAATAAAATATCTTATTTAAAAGGGAAAATTATTTCTCGGAAAGTGTTTTTCTCTATCATGAATTTTTTTTGAAACAAACACACCGAAAATGATTTGGAAAACATTCTCCTAAAAACGATTGTGTATATTATTTACAAAAATGAATGAGCGAAAAATATTTTCTTCATCGACGGAAATAATTAGACATAAATTATTGTTAGTTGATGTGTCAGCTTCTCCACCCGTCATCTCCCTCTAGGATTTTACCTTCAGCGAGTGGGCTGTTTAACTTATTAGATTCTAGTACCTTCCATGCTGACATTACCGGTTGTTCTCTTCCCGTGCTTCACTTGTTACTGCAGCGAAGCTTGTGGCTCTAGGCTGGAGATTTGTCGTGAACACAAATTCCATCCCCAATCCGAGTGTAATAAAATCCACGAATGATGGATTTTTAGTTCATAGGTTGTTGTCGAGATTATATTTACTTATTTATTTTTTTTTTATAGAATTTTTCATTATTATTATTTTTATTGTTGGGCTGGCAAGGAGTCGCCGACCATTGAGCGAGGGCATGCAAGCCTCATTGGCCACTAGGCAAGGGCTTGCAGCCCTCGCTCATAGCTGGGTGAGGGCCACGAGCGTCGCTGTGGCGAGTGAGGACTTGTAGCCCTTGCCCAATGACTCACAACCCTCACTCAAATCTGGGTAGGGACTCTCTACGTATGCTGCAGCCGAAAAGGGCTCGTAGGCCCTCGTTTAGAGGCCAGCAGCTCTTGTTGGCCCTCAAGAATAAAAAAAAGAAAAGAAAAGATTAATAAATTTTTTAAGAAAAATTCAAAAAATTAATGGCGCTATATCATATAAGATGTTTGGCATCTACGTCATCAATTTTCGGCCAAAATCGGCCGAATGGACTGAATTTGTAACTTATTAAAATGTTGTTGACACCTAATTTTGACTATTCTACTTATTCGTCATATAAAAATGTCAAAATTACATTAAGCATTTCGTAACATTGCATTTAGGTAACAATAATATTTAGGACTAAACTTATCCAATTTAAATATGTTCTTAAGAATATTCTAAAAAAAAAAGAAAATAGAAAAAGGAGAATAAAAAATAAATCAATTCGGTTGTGGAGGAAGATTTTGAAAAATTTTATGTTTTGAATAATGAGGCCATTTTCTTGTTGAGCGTATCCTCTCTTTTCAGAATATGATTGTCGACCGTTGAGTGAATATATAAGATTATCTTGGAAAATCTTTCACTTGCAAAACAAACTTTTTTTTCTCTATAAATAGAGAGTGCAAGGCTTCGTTTAAGGGTGGAGGGAAGAAATTGGCAAAAGATTCGTGTGGTTTCATGGGGGGAGAAATTTAAAAAGTGCTGGTGATGTTTCGTTGAAGCTTTGTGGAGAGAGAAAGGAATTTTTCGAGTCCTCGTGAGTGACACAAGAAAAGAAAGTGAGAATTTGTCTTCATGAGAGATAAAGGCTGACACAGCCATAGAGAGAGGTCATGAGTCTTTTTCCTCGAAGTCGCGGTGTGAGAAAAAACCAAGCCTTGGCAATTCCCTCAACGTGTCCAAACTAGATCTCAATCTCGTTTCCAAGGGAGTCTAGGTGTTCTCGGTTCATGATCTAGCTCTCGGCGATTTCCTGCAGGCCTTCCGGTGTGCCAACCATGGACATTTGCCTTACCAGACGATCTTGTCATTAGCCCCGGTGTTTTACTATTCTGCCACGATATCTAGCGATCATTATAGCATCATTGATACCACCGACGATCAGTGCCTTGTCGATATCATTCAGCCATAGCTCATTCCCAATCAAGCCCCGCCTTCGCCCTCTCGTGAAAGCTGTGTCCTGAATTAAGTAATCCCTTTAGACTAAACTCAGTTCAAATGTTGGTTTTCCTAGTTTGTGATATATGTCAATTCTAACTTGATTTGTTTTGATATATTTAATCATTATCCGGTTAAGAAATTTGTCGTATTAAGTTATAATAACCAAGAATATTGAGCCACGAGACGTCGGGTTAGAATTTTGATTATTTAGACTTTTCATGGCAAATTTACTGATTGCTTTGCTTAATTGATTCGCATTAAGATAATGTGTCATTGACTTGCATTAGTGGATTATCAATAGGACATATAATTTGATGTGCAATTTGATTAATTAATCATTATGCACACATTGCATATCATGCATCATATTTCATATCTAGAGCTTAGGTACATACATAATTTATGTTTAAAGCAATGCACGTTGCTCTTTAAAATTCTTATGGAGTTAGGATGGTATAGTGTTTTCTTTAATAAAACAAAAATCAAATAAAAATATTATTTAAGTCATATAGATTTCATAGTATGCATGTCGTATGTTGCACTTTAATTAATGAGTCACATGTTCATTGTCTTAATACTTTAGTAATGCAATTGGGCCATAATTAATTATTGTGTTTCATGCATTATTAATGATGAATGTAGTTCAGTTTTTCTAAAAAAAAAAAAAAAAAAGAAAAGAAGAAAATGCCAAAAGATTGGGGTTGCATCATTAGGGCTCTGTTTGTTTGTGTTTCTTTTTTTTTTTTGTTTTTAAACACTTTTTCTGTTTTTTTGTTCCTAGGAACAAAAAAGGAACATAAACGCGTTTGGGTGCGTTTTTCCTTTTTTTGTTCTTTTTTGTTCCTTAAACAAAAAAGAAACAGAAATAACTTATTTCTGAAACACATCTGAGAAACACTTTCTATTTATTCTTCTTTTTCTTCTTATTTTCTTCTTCTTTTTTCTTTCGCCGGTCGCCGGCCTCGGCCATGGCCGGCAACCGGCCGATGAGGGCCGGCGGCCTCGCCCAGCCACGGCGAGGCTCGCCGGTAGCCGGGGGCGAGGGTCGCCCGCCGAGGTCGGGCCGGGCGAGCTCGGCCTCGCCGGATCCGGGCGAGCTTGAGCTCGCCAGCCAAGGCGAGGCCAACCTCGCGCCGGCTTGGGTGAGCTCGATCTCGCCCGAGATCCGGCGAGGCCGAGCTCGCCCGGCGGTCGGCGAGGCTCGGCCTCGCCGGATCCGGGGTGAGTCGGCGTCGTCGGGCGGTGGCCGGCGAGGCCGCGCCGCCTGCACACGGTGAGGCTCGGCCTCGCCGGGGCCGGCGAGCCTCGCCGTGGCTGGGCGAGGCCGCCGGCCCTCGTCGGCCGGTCGCCGGCCATGGCCGAGGCCGGCAACCGGCCAAAAGAAGAAAAAAGAAAAAAGGAAAAAGAAAAAAGAAAAAAAAGGAAAAAAAAGAAAAAAAGAAAAAAAATTATACAAATTTACCAAACATGTTTCTATTTATTTTTTATTCCCGGAACAAGTTTACCAAATGCGTTTTTTTGTTCAAAAATTGTTCCCCGGAACATAAACACTTTTTTTCTATTTCTGTTCCCTGGAACAATTTTTAAACAGAAACGCAAACAAACGCACCCTAGGTCACTTTCTTTTCAATAAAAGTTATTAAGTCATATTAGTTTTTTTTATCTATTTAAAAAGGAGACACAAAGGTCTTTTGCTTGGTTATTAATAGGGTTGATTCATAATTAATCCTATTTCATATCATTGTTATTTCACGTAGGCTGCATATAATTTTTATTTATTGGAATTGCATTATTCTAAAAAATAAAATCGTAAAAGGAACATGCATATAGAATTACCACGTCATCCATTCTATATCATGTAGCACATGCATATTTAGGATAATGTAAATTAGATTGCACACATATTGTGATGGTTCAAGTTATGTCATATGAATTGCCTCTCACATGTCATTAAAGTAAGAATCATGCATATTAAATTTAGATTAAGATTGCATATAATTAACATTTAAAAAAAAATAGGCATCATATCATTTAGAAATCGTGTTTAGGGCATGCATTTTTAATTAGCATTTTGTAAGTTATTTAGAGAGTAAACCCTAATAAAGTTCTAGCTTATTCTTCTTAAGGTTAGTTATAATTTCTTACAATTTATCACTTCGGTTTATTGAATGCTATTCTATTGATTGTACACCTGCATGACCACCCTTTGCTTGTTAGTAGCTTAGGTTAAAATCAATCAAGATTGCTTACAAAATATTTTTGAAATTAAAATAGAAAGGTACTAAAAGGGCATTAGATTAATTTAGCATAATCATGTCATATGATCTATTGAATCTCTGGTTTGCAAAAGTAAAGTATTCTCCCATACTTTATTTGAGTTTTTAATCAACTGTAATTGGTTAGTGGCAGCTCCAAATTCAGTAAAATTGCATGTTTAAATTGATAAATTTTTTAGTGTTAGGTTGCAATTGGTAGGACTTGGGAGGGTTCGTGCTAAGTCTTCGGACTTAGTAATCCATTAACTTTCTTTGGGTAATCCACTCTCGGGAAGGTCACAGACAAAGGTTTATGACTAAATTAGTCAAATTGAAAATTTTAGGACTGAATGGTATAAATATAATTGATTTAAGACATTTTCAATATTTTTCTTAGCAAAGCTGTTATGCATGCACTATCATTGCCGCATTACACGACCCAAAGTTGCAAGGGTTCCATATACACTACATAAGTGACGACATAACCATGAATGAAGTAGAAGGAAGACAAAAGTTAAAACTCAACTAGGCTTTATATATGTGAATGAATAAAGACAATTCGTGTTTGTCCTCAACTTCGTTGGAGGAAACCAAGCAGATAAGTCGTAATAACACGTAAATTATAATATTAATCAATGACAGGAGATTCGATTGGAGGAGAACATAGCTGATGTATAATCTCGAGAGATATGGAGAAAACCAAGTTGGTAAATTGTAGTTTCCAATTATTTCCTTTTTTACCCAAAAAAGAAAAATAGATTAGTGTTCTTATCACCTTAATTGCAATTTTTTAAGAAATGCACTTAGAATTAGTCCTTCATATTTCAAATTTTCATAGAAATAAAAATAACATAAGGTGAACTTTTTTGTCAAACCAAAAAATTTAAACTTTGACTGGAAAATTAGAATTTCATTAGTTTCTAGTATTTTCTTTTAGATATTTGATCTAGGGACATTAAAATTTAGAAAGCTCAGGTCCTATTAAAGAAATTTAAGTCTATGGAATTGATAAATCATTTAGAGCAAGACATTCGACAGTTGGTGCTAAATTCGCATAAGCTCATCTTTTGCATGATTGAGTCAAGTGGTACAAGGCACGAAACCTAGATGAAGACCCAAGTTTTCACTTTTGGCACAAGGGCTGGCAGCTATGCAAAACAAAAGGAAAATATATATGTGTATTGAAATTTTAAAACTTATCAAATTAGTGTAATCAAGTTTTTCCGTTAATATTGTCAATTTGCATAACTAAAAATGCTGACGTAGCATTTTTAAATTAATTTTCCTCTCAACCGTGGCATCTTTTTTTTTTTTTTTTTTTTTAATTTTCTTCTTCAAATCCTATTTTGATTAAATTAAAAACCAATAAAACTAAAACTTTATGAACTCGCCGATCCCCAATACACAACCCCCGCAAACCCAGACCCCCGGGGAACCCAAAAAAGAAAAGCGTCTGCGTTGCATGCATTAAGCTAAAGGACAAAGCTTCTCGTCCTCGTCACACGCACTATTAAGTTAAACGCGGAGACTGCCGGCCCCGCCCGTCCCCGTCCTCATCACACGCGTTATTAAGTTAAACGCCGAGACTGCCGGCCCCCGTCCTCATCACATGCATTATTAAGTCAAACGAAAAAACCGCCGGTCCGGGTCCCCTCGTCGGCACTTGTGGACAACTAGGTCTTGTTTCCATCTCCTGCCCCACTCGTTGTGATTGCATGCACGTCCTCAGCTTTGCAGAGCAGGTCGGTGTCTCTCTCCTTTATTTTCCTGTTACAATTTGCAAACATATCTACTCGACTGAGTTGACCATGATGTAGAAACCAATATCAAAGCTTGGTAATCAATACAGCTCTAACGCTTAGTTGAAAATCACTCAGGAACAACTCTCCCGTTGTACATGAAAAGAGAGAAGGCAACGATGACTTATTGATTTATAATAGTCTCGGCTCAACCGACCACCGAGTAGATGATAGTAGCTTTGTCGTAGGTGTTTAATTGGTGCCGGACGAGGTGGCGCCGGACGAGGTGGTGAGTCGCTTCTTAACAATTTCAGCGATATCCGCAAACACCTTCACTGAGACGAGGGAGACATCAAAGGAAGCCCCATCAGTAACTTCATACTCAATGGTGGACTTGATCATGCACGACTCTTCCTCGTCCTTGCCTATCACTTCTAATCGCAATCGATACAAGGAGAGTCCCATATCTAGGAACCCACCTTCGATTGCCTCAGTTTCTTTCACACGGTTTTCGTGGTCCACCTTGGTGAACTTCTCTTTGTAAGAGAAACCTATCGCGACAAAAGGAAGATGGGTAATGAATGAGTACAATTGATGATTATTGCGTCACTTAGACTAGGATTTTATTAGTATAATAATTTTCGAGTTATTATGAGAATAATAGTTTGTTGTGAATTACAAATTTTTGAAAAAAAGTAAATCTTACAATAATTTATAATTATTTATTAATTGATTTTTCATGGTTTATAATGGATTATTATTTTCATAATAGATTAAAGACCGTCACATAATCATTTTTCTAGACACATCCACATATACAAGATCACGTACCTCCAGCCAAAGTGATCTTGATGATGGTGCCGACGGCGCCCTGGCCTTCCAGGATGTCAAGTCCGATGATGGTGTCTGGGAGGGCCTCCTTGGCCAGCAGGGCCATCTTGGTGGTGCCATACAGCTCCCATACTTTGGCTGCTCCCGCTTTCACTTCTGTCTCGTACGACACCAGCCCAGACATCTCTCTCTCTCTCTTTCTCCCCCCCTCTCTCTCTATCCCTCTCTAACCGAAGACGCGTTTATGCGCGTTGGCGTGGAGGATGGGATGGATATTATGTGTGAGTTGGAGTAGGGGTTAACACATGAATATATAGAACAGTCGGAGGAGGAGTCGTTCCCTTTTTTTCTTCTTCATTCACTCTCAAAAGGCGGAGGAAGGAACCCGTCGCTCTTCCATCTATCTGAGATCTTCTAAGGAAGAGTTTTTCTTCAAACGCGACCAACGGTCCAACGCCACATGTTTACTGGATTGATAATCTCCAACATGACGCGACACTTACGCAGCATATGATTAAGCATTTTCCATGCTTTACGTGAAAAGGAAGTTTTATTTTAAAATAAAAATAAAAAAAAACAAAAACTTGAAAGCTTGTTGGGATTTTATCAAGGAAAGTTGCACGATCAGATCCAAAGACATCGAGGCAAACTTAGAATTTTCATATCAAAGCCCCAAGTACATATCAAACACATGACTATGAACAAGAACCGAGAAAGCAAAAACATCCACCAGTACATATTTGTCTTCTCCTGAGCTCGTGCGCGATCGTGCTTCACGCCTCTGATCTCAGCAGGAAATTGGAATAGGGACTTTCCTTCATCAACATCGTCTTCATTAGGTCCCTAGCTACATCAATCGACTCATTTCCATTTCTCAATTTGGTACTTGCACTTCCCGCATATATTTCAAACCTACCTTGTCCATGAAACCTTCTTCCTAAGTTAGGCGCCTCATGCCATTATACATTAATTTATTGAGAAAAAAAAAGGATCGAACGATTAAAGGTGTTCTTATTTGAGTGAAAACAATTTTGGTGAATTATTTTTCTTAACTTTCACACATTTCGTTTGTTGAAATGATCAGCTTATGAAAAACCATTTACCATTACAAAAAATAAGCATTTTTAAGATTAGGAAAATATATTATCTTATTTGAAAAGGGAAAATTATTTCCTAGAAATTATTTTTCTTTATCACGAAATTTTCCTTGAAACAAAAACAATGAAAATGATTTGGAAAACATTCTCTTATAAATGATTGTGTCAATTGTTTACAAAAATGAATGAGTGAAAAACATTTTCTTCGTCGATGAAAATATTTAGATATAAATTATTATTGGTAATGAAACATTTTTTATTGATCATTTATTTTGAGCAATATAGATAATCGTTTTTGGGAGAGTGTATGATGGAAAATAAATGATTTGGAATAAAAAATTTCCTAAAATAATTGCTCATATCATTTACAAAATTGAAAGAACAAAAAATATTTTTATTGTACAAGAAAAATTTAAGACATAAATTGTAGTTAATAAATTTCTTATTGACTAATTAATTCAAATGATAGACCATCATTACCATCATTAGAAAATATTTTTTAAATAATTTATTTTTCGAGAAATAAATAAGCTGCTTTTAAAGAGTGGTCAATGGATTTAACTAATTTTCATGGCCCAGGGGAGCTGGGCCAGGCCTGAAGTGAATTGAAACGTGAAATCCGATCCAATAGAGTGGCCTCGAAGAATCATGGCTCGATGCCCCCTTCATCATTTGCGCGGACTGCAACGTGACTGAGTGGAGGAGGAGTAGAGGGAATAATGAGGAGGTGGTTGGTTGAGGTGTCGAGGTCGGGGCGATGCTTTCCCAGCTCCTCCACTCCGTCGCCGCCCGCTCTCCTCTCCTCTCGTCGCGTATGTAACTTCGACTTTCCAAATTTCCACTTTTGATGTTTTCGTGATTGCTTCCGCTTGCTTTGTAACTGCGCTCCTATGCGATCGAGGAAATAGAACAGCTCGGGTCATTCTTACGCATTCGATGTAGGCGGATTATTGTTTGCAGGATGCATACTACGGTTGAGCATCTTCTGCGTCTATCTCATATTCTTCTGTGTTGTGTTGTGTTGTGTTGTGTTGTGTTGTGCAGAATGTTGGACGCAAATTGCGCAACCTCAAGATCTCCATAACCAGAATAAGAATATGCATAATTGAGTAGAAAGATTAACACACATGTTTTGGGATCTATTGAACATAAAGCGGAAGCAGAAATGGATTAACCACATATCAAGGGGATCCACGCATCAAGTCATTCTCCTTTATTGCCCTCCATATCACTAGCTCAATGAGGCAGCCCCTTTCGCGTTTAGCGTTAGGTAAACGCCCCTTAGGTGAGGATACATGTAAGAATTATGGTTAGATGAGAGACTTTAGCACTATTTATAGAGTTTCCAGCCAGGTCCTCTCATTATGGGCCAGGCTCAACTCGGCCCACACTAGCCAGCCTCATATTAGACTAATTAATAAACCTTCTATCTCAACTTAGACCAGCCCTGTTTTACGGTAGCCGTAAAAATAGTAAATTAATATCAATTAATGTAGTCCACATTAGGAAAACTCTTACATTCTCCCACTTGGACTATATTAATTGAAATCATACTTTATGTGCGCACATTGGTTCAGAGATAATTCTTAATAATCAATTCTATCTCATAAAGTCTTAAATACTGAATTATGGCGGTAACTGCATGTATACACACAAAACCTTCCATGGTCACGAGTGCTCTCAACTTTATTGATATGGATTTAATATGGTAGTGTGGCAAATTGATAACATTTGTCATAGAGAGATCCTATTTGTTAGTCACATTCTCTTACCTTAGGCGACACAAAAAAACTTGTGCCACTAGAGAATGTATTTATGGTTCTATGAACCCATATATGTCTTGTCCTTACGGTTAACCTTTATTTATGTATAACAAGACATATGGATAAGGCTAATAACCGGATGCCTCTAGCCTTCACTCAAGGTTTATACAGTACCTTAAGACTTTATCAATATGTATTCAACATAATGACAATACATTCAAAATATTTTATTGAATGCAAAAGTTGATACATATCAAAACCATTACAAAGTGTAATGAACACAGATGAAACATTTATTAGAGTAAAGCCAAAATAGCTCCCATTAAACAACATCTTATGATGCTCCTAGGCCCATGCTAATGATATGTCGCTCAAATACACATGGGCGTATGCCTTTAATCAGTGGATCTGCATCCATATTATTTGTGAAAATATGTTATATTATTATGTCACATTTCTGTACCATTTCTTTTTGGTCAAAAATTTTGATCACCATATATTTAGACCCCTTAAGACTTCTATAGTAAATAAATAATACTACAAATTTGTTATCTCAATACAACTGTATAGGTCTATCCATAAAGTTAAAACGATTAACTTCTTCATGAGGTTCTGTAATCTAAAAGCCCAAGTAATAACATAAAAGAATGTTACGAAGAGTGCTTATATGGTAGAAGATGATATAGAACTTTATTTATTGCACTTCCTGTTAACATAAATATGTATTCCGTTATTGATTTTATGTCATCCTAAAAATCAGCAACGTTTACATCTAAATACCCTACTAACTGCAATAATTGAACATGTTTATAAATTAGTGTTGACACTTAAATTTTTGCAGTCCAATTATTAAGTTTTTGCATAAAAATTAGGGATTAATTTTAACCCCTTAAAAAAAGAGAGAGAGAGAAAAACTGCATTAGAGCAAATAAAAGGAAAATAAGGGGAGGATCAATCTGATTTGATTATGAATGGAATGTGAAAATTCTGATTAACCATTCTTGCTCCGGTGAATATTCAAATCATAGTAAATGTGGAAGCAAATTCTCGATCAAATAAATTTGGTGAATAAAAAAAGCAATGAGTTTGATAAAATGAAAGGAATTGAAACATCCAAGGAAAAATCAAGCCAATTGCAAAATTTTGCTCCAATTTACAGACCATGGATTAAGGCAACGGAAATAGGAAGCTCGAAAATTGCCATGAATTGGGGTTTTCAGAATCACTATAAAAACGAGCAACAATTTTTGTGATCCGGGGGGTGGTCCATCTTAGTCAGAGAAAACCCTTTTTTCCTCCTTTCTCTGACAAGAAAAAGAAAAAGTCAGCAGCAGAGAAAGAAGAGACAGAGGGGGACGTACGACAGGTAAAACAAAAGAAAAAGAAGAAAGGAAAAGACAAAACAAAGCAATAGTTCGTCTTCCTCGCGTGGGCATCTGCGCCCCTTTGCGGGCCTCCGCCGCGCCTCCATGCTCCCGAAGCCCACTCGCCGCTGCGCCACCGCGAGCACCGTCGCCGTGCCTTGCCCCCGACGCAGCAACCCCTCGACGCCGCTGCCGCGCGCCTCCGACACTCACCCCTGAGTCTCTACACCCGCGACCAGCTGCAGCCCCGAGCGTCGACGACCGCACGTCTCCCTCCGCCTGAGTCCCGCTCCGAATGCTCTTCTGCCGACGCCAGCGCTGAGCATCACTCTGCCACCACCTGACGACCCGCGCGCCTCCAGCAAACCACGCAGCAGGCCGCCCGTCGCCCTCCTCCTGCTGGCGAGCCCTGTACTGGCGACCCGCAACTGCCCGAGTGTCGCGCGCCATCGCCGGCTGTCCCCCGCACCTGCGCACCAGTAGCACCGAACGCCAGGCGCCCCTACAACCACGCTCCTGCCCTCGCCGACGCCGCGCCACTGCACCATCTTTGCTCGTCCGCTTCACCGCCTCCGGAGTCCGACGCCGCCGCGCTTCCCGTGCTGCGCCCCCGCCTGCCCTCCGCCGTGCTCCGCCTCTCACTGATCGGCGCCGTTGCTCCCTCTCTCCAAGTCCCCCTTTAGGTGGCTTTTGTTATTTGTAATTTTTTTTTATCTATTTTATCCTATTTTAGTTTTTTTTTTAATTTCAATATTATTGTACAGGGATGTAATTTTCATTTTATGCATATTGTAGGCATTATCTACAGGGATTTTGCCCGGAATTATTGTAATTAGTAATTTGATCCGAGAGACATCGGATCATTTTTTAATTATATTAATTTTTGGGCTTTTTGGTAGAATTTCAATTATTAAATCATTATAATTATTAATTTGATCCGTAAGACTTCGGATCAGATTTTTAATTATTTTGATCTTTTTGTCGTGATAATTAGGTTATGATAATCGTTAATTTGACCTGTGAAACAACATGTTATTTTTTATTATTATTTTAATCCTTTATTTTGTTGGTAGTTTAGATTTAATATTTATTTAATAATTACTTATCTTTTAAAAAAAAATAAAGAATCATAAAATAAAAAAATCAAAATTCTGCATGAGCATATAGGTTTGGTAAATCAGACATTTAGGTTTAGTAAATCAGAATTTTCTTAGGATTACATTTTTAGGGTTGCATTTTTAGAAATAAGTTAGGATTGAACCTAAATTATTTTTTTTAGATAATGTTCACACATTTTAATTATCTCATTTTTCCATAAAATAGTTTTCTAAGATAAGATAGGGTTTAAGTTAAATTAATCCCTAAAATAAATTAGAAAATTATCCCTTTTAGATAGTTTAATTAGGGTTTTTATTAATTCTGAATTTCAATAAAAAAATACAAAAATACTAGGTGCATGATAACTAGTTTGCATAATAGGCCCATTTAATTAGAATTTGCATATTAATAAGATTGAGTCATTTAATTAAAAAATGCATTTTTATAAAAGAATTCTAATATTTAAGAAAGCCCAAAAAAAATTGTTTACGTTGTGTGATGCAATTTATTTATCGAATGTTTGAGTATCCGTGTGGTCACCACATTTGCATGATAATAATTTAGCTTAAAATAAATTCAAACTGCCTGCAAAAATATTTTGAAAATTAAAAGAAATGGTACCAAAAGGGTATTAGAAAATTCTAATGTAACAAAGTCCCCGTACCCTTAGTCTCTGGTTCGTAGGAGTAAAATAAATCTTCATTTATTTTACTTAGGTGTTTAATCGACCTACCATAAACCGATTAGTGGTGACTCATATATAATAACCTCTTGCATATTTAAAAAATTTAGACTTAAGTCGCGAATTGGTATGGGTTTGGGAGAGCCCGATTTAAGTTTAAAAACTTAGTAATCCATTAACCTAGTTTTAGGTGGAGCACCCGAAATTTAGGTCGCAACAATTAGCATATAATCTCATGTCCTCTTTAAGTACCTTAAAATCTTCTTGACAGCAACCCAGTGATCACGTCCTAAATTTGACTGATATTTGCCTAGAAGTTTCGTCACAAAGATAATATTTAATTTAGTACAAAGGATATATGATATTTCAAGGTCACAACTTGTAAGCAAAATATCATGTACAAAGAGTATGAGAAAAAACAAGTTTCCTCCCATTAACCTTGCAGTATATATATACTGAATTACTTTGTTCCCAATTGAACAAAATAATAATACTATGAAATTTTAATAATATTGTTTGAAAACTTACTTAAGACCATGAATTAGTTTTGTACGCTAATTTGCAACTAATGAACTTGTGATCTTTAGGCAAGTCAGTAAGTTTCCAAACACTATGATGTTTCATAGATTGTATATCGCCTTTTATGGCATCTAATCACATATTTGATTGAGAACAAGAAACGACATTTATAAATATGCAACTACATTAACCATATAGTGGATATTGTAGTCATGCTCTCACAAATAGACTACATAATTTAATGGAATAACTGATCGTCTTTCCCTAAAAAATATCTCGAGTAAAGTTACCACTACTTCATTCTTTACTTGAGAGGTTTGAAAAAATTTCATGATAAACTATATCAAGAATAGTATCTTAAACCTCAATAAGTTTAGTCTATGGTATATGAGATTCTACAATTGTCTGTATCACAATTGTTTATATAGGCAAAGACAAAGACACAATGATCTTCCATCGCACTATTATCTTTAATAGTCTGAGAGCAGCTATCTTCTATAATTACGTCGAATTGTAGAAATTTTATAATACGTGATTCCATAATCCTCGTACATTCTTTAGGGTCATAAAACTAATACCCCTTTAACAATCTAGATAAGATACAAAATTATTCCAAGTGGATCTAAATTCCAACACACTTAATATTGAATTAGATAATCTTACTTCTGCATGACATCTCTAAATTTAATATGATTCAAGTAATTTATGTTCAGTCTATAACTCAAAAGAAGTTTATGAAATAACTTTGATAAGAAACACCTTTTGTATGTGAAAATGTTGCTTTCAAAATATCAGCTCACAGAAGACTAGATAAATTAGTCTAGCTAATCATATTCATCACCATATTCAATATGGTGCATATATACATTTCGACTAAATCTTTTTGTCAGGATTTTCAGGCATAGTAATTAAATTACCACCCCAGAATCTACCAAGTATTTGACAAATGATTTTTAAGCTATTTCGCATTGTCATACTCATCAATATACTCACGGCTACTATTAAGCCTGGCAACCTTTTAAGACTAATTGTAATTGTTTTATTCTTTATCTCGGTAATTTTACTTCCATAATAATCTATAGAAGTCTTTAGATAACCGTTAATAGTAGACATAATATCAACATTGTCAACTATTCTACTTTTCCTTTAGACATGTGTGAGATTATTCCTTAAATAGAAAACTTTTGGAAATAATCTTTTTAACCATATACGAGATGTATACGCTATTAGGACTTAAACATAATCTTTGCAGATGTGTCTTAATTTGATATCAGACAAGACATAATTTCAGGCAACTAAGGTTTCCATCATCTTATAGCAGTGTAGTTAATAGACAAGCCATTTTTCAAGTGTTCCTGAATGGAACGCTTCATGGACAGTAATCAAATTCTATTGCTCTTTTCTCAAGCAGTAAATCATATGTCCACTACTTAAAATTTGAAGCAGTAAAAACATCAATAATAATGAAGTTATTAATTACAGAAAATGTGACTGAAAAATAAGCAATATATATAATTAACATCATGTGACCACCGTGTAACTTGATGTACAAGTACACATCCAGAGAGTTACACGCATAATCATATAATCATCTTTGGGCAGAATACATGACATGCAGTTGTACATTCCCCACATAATAGCGGTTATGAGAATATATTCTAATCTTCCATTGTGATTAGTCAATCCTCTACCACACCATCATATATCCCTCCATAACTAATACACAATCACCTCATTTGGGAGTATGATCACGTATTAGACCAGGAGACATCTCAATCATCATACGAGACCGAAATTTCTCAAACCCAATTAAGCGTGCCACTTTGGCAGTCACTACTCAATTGAATCATTGAAACTCTCTCATACCAGAGATATAAACTTTATTCTTTACATACAATATATACATGTTGTTTGAACTTTAGTGATAGGGGTATGTTATCACTGAAATTACATATCATGCTAATTGCATTACTTTATCCATTAATAAAAATTAATCATACATATATATAAATATATATACAATGAACCTGAAAGATAGATTCCAATGAGATCAATGATCACAGTAATACAAGAAACTTCTTATAACATATAAGCAATCATCTCTTGTGCATCTCGATTACTGATTACTAAAACAACATTAAAAGAATGCCGATCCAAAAGATCCTTCACAAGTTAACATAAATAACAATACAGGGTACTCCAGATTGACAAGCTTGATAGCTGATCAACTATTGCTCATGAGTTTCATAAGGCAAAACATGACTCCTAGGCAAATAGCTGATTTATTAGCCAATTTTAAGTAACAAATTATCATTGCATTAACTAATGGCCTATAAATTGAGTCAAAACACAGAACCAAATATCTAAACTATAAGAGTAGATATTATTATTCTGCGTAAATGTTGTCATACTCCTTAACCACAAACAATATTTAACTTGATAGACATTAACAAGTGAATTCATGTACAATATGCAGTAACTTAATTGACATATATTACCCACATTCAGCAGATGTGTTAATCAGTACAATTAGTTTGGTCACGAGTTCTTAAGACGTCCATCATTTAAAAATTACTAGCGTGTCAATGAGTATATTTGAGCAACAAAAGTTTCATAACATTTACTATTTCTCATCAGCTCAATACATAACTCAAATACTATCTCATACGGATTATATCTTATTAAGCCAGTTTCAATTTATAATAAAATTTGATTTTATTAATGAATCACACATTCATAATATTTATGTGATAACATACTAGTAACCCATCATTTGTATTTCCAAAATCACAGAAAATACACAAAAATACGCAAAAATACACTAAAAATACATGTATTTAGGGCTTTTTATGTATTTTCACATCCATAAAATCATCAAAAATGTAAAATAAATTCACCACAAGATAAAGGACGGCCATATGAATCCAACGCCGCCAGCCACGCGCTGAATGGAGGCTCCACGCGCCCCCACGTGCCGCTTGAGTGCGCAGCGCGTGGAGTGCACGCGAGAGCCATGCCCCGTGCGAGCCACTCCCAGCGTGTGAGGGCGCGTGGGTGCGTCTCCAACGCCTTGGCGGCACGTGGCCGCGCGTGGGGGCGTGTGAGGCATCCCTTGGTGATGCGTCGCCGACCGTCTTGCTCGTCTCGTCGAGCCCAGTCCAAATTTGTGATTTAATTTTATTTTTATTGAACAAAAAATTTCAAAAATCACAAATTAGGGCAAAAACTGTATGCGTTCAAGTTCTAGGGTTGTGGTTGCTCTGATACCACATGTTGGACGCAAATTGCGCAACCTCAATATCTCCATAACTATAACAAGAACATGCATAATTGAGTAGAAAGATTAACGCATTTGTTTTGGGATTCATCGAACATAAAGCGGAAGCAGAAAAAAGATTAACCACATATCAAGGGGATCCACGCATCAAGTCATTCTTCTCTATTGCCCTCTGTATCACTAGCTCAATTAGGCAGTCCCCCTCACGTTTAGCGTTAGGTAAACGCCCCTTAGGTGAGGATACACATGAGAATTATGGTTAGATGAGAGACTTTAGTACTATTTATAGAGTTTCCAGCCATGTCCCCTCATTATGGGCCAGGCTCAACTCAACTCACACTAACCGGCCTCATATTAGATTAATTAAGAAACCTTCTATCTCATCTTAGACCAGCCCTGTTTTACGGTAGTCGTAAAAATAGTAAATTATAATATCAATTAATGTAGTCCACATTAGGAAAACTCTTATACAGAATTCTAGGTCCACCCCCCGGTCTCGCTTCAGCAAGAGAAGCTGAAACAGTTAGGTCTCCCAGGTGATTATCCCTGAACGAGTCTCTCCACTGAAGAGATGGTGTCAGAGCTATTCTGCTGATGTGTTAGCTTCTCTACCCATCATCTCCCCCCTAGGATTTTACCTTCTGTGAGTGGGCTGTTCAACTTATTAGATTTTAATATCTTTTATGCTGGCATTACCGGTTGTTCTCTTCCCGTGCTTCACTGTTACCGCGGTGAAGCTTGTGACTCTAGGTTGCTTTTCATTTTCCTGTACCACGCCCAGGTATTTCACTAGGGAAGGCATCGCAGGAATCCAAGCCCGGGGGTATTTGCCAATGGTTTACCAATCCTCGACGATTTGACATTACTCTTTTGTAACTCGGAGAGTTGTCTTCGACAACCGGGGCCTTTGTTTAAGGTCCTTAGGCTGGACCACCCTAGGATTTTACCTTCTGCGAGTGGGCTGTTCAACTTATTAGATTCTAATATCTTGCTGGCATTACCGGTTGTTCTCTTCTCGTGCTTCATTGTTACCGCGGCGAAGCTTGTGACTCTAGGCTGGAGATTTGTCGTGAACACAATTTCCATCCCCAATCCGAGTGTAATTAAATCCTCGATTGATGGACTTTTAGTTCATAGGCTATTGCCGAGATTATGTTTAAAGTTTTTATTTTTATTTTTAGAATTTTTCATTAAAATTTTATTTTCTTTTTTTCTTATTGTTCTGGCAAGGGATCGCAACCATTGAGTGAGGGCTTGCAAGCCTTGTCGACCACTAAGCAAGGGCCGTGCTCATAGCCGGGCGAGGGCCATGAGCCTCGCTGCAGCCAGTGTGGACTTGTAGCCCTTGCCCAATGGCTCACAAGTGCTCTCAATCCCCCACTCAAATCTGGGCAAGGCCTCCCTATGTATGCTGTAGTTGACAAGGGCTTGTAGGCCCTTGTTTAGAGGTCAATGGGTCTTGCTACGCAGGCTCATCAAACAACGCTTTTTAGCTTTCTTCAGGATTTGGCCCGAACTGTTCGGCAGATTCCCACGCCTTTCCATTGTGGGTAATGTATTTGGGTTCAAAGCCCTGCGCGCTCTATGTCTGGAGGATCTGCGAATTTGGCCCTCAAGAATAAAAAAAAGAAAAGAAAAGATTAATATTTTTTTTAGAGAATTTAAAAAATAAGGATAAAAAATAAAAATCATGTTGGCGCCACTCATGCCATGTTGGATATTCGGCGTCCATGTCATCAATTTTTGGCAAAATTGGCCAAATGGATTGAATTTGTAACTTATCAAAAAATTTATGATTAAATTAGTTAAATTGGAAGGCTTAGGATTGAATGGTATAAATACAACTAGTTTGAGACTTTTTAAATATTTTTCCCAGCAAAGCTAATATGCATGCACTATCTTTGCCGCATTACACGACCCAAAGTAGCAAGGGTTCCCATATACACTACATACATGACGACATAACCATGAATAAAGCTGAAGAAAGAAAAGGTTAAAATTCAACTCGGCTTTATAGACGTGAATGAATAAAGACAATTCGTATTTGTCCTCAACTTTGTTGGAGGGAACCAAGCAGGTAAGTGCTTATAACACATAAATTATAATATTAATCAACAACAGGAGATTTGATTGGTGGAGAACATGGCTGACGTATAATCTTGAGAGATATGGAGGAAACAAAGTCGGTAAATCGTAGATTTCAATTATTTCCATTTTACCCAAAAAAAGAAAAATTAGATTAGTGTCCTTATCAGCTTTATTGCAATTTAAAAATGCATGTAGAATTAGTCATTCATATTGCAAATTTTCATAAAAATAAAAATAACAAAAGGTTAACTTTTTTGTCAAACCGACAAATTAGAATTTCATCAGTTTCTAGTATTTTCTTTTAGACATTTGATCTAGGGACATTAAAATTTAGACCCCTTAGGTCTGATTAAAGAAATTTTCTATGTAACGGATTAATCGTTTAGAGCAAGAGAGTTGGCAACGGTGTTAAATTGGCATAAGTTCATCTTTTGCATGATCGAGTCAAGTAGTACAAGGCACGAAACCCTAATGGAGACCTGTTTTCATTTTTGGCAAAGGGGCTGGCAGTTGTGCAAGACAAAAGGAAAATAGATTTATATATTGAAAATTTTAAAATTCATCAAATTGGTACAATCAAATCCTTTTGTTAACACCATCAATTTGAATGACTAAAATTGCTAACGTAACATTTTTAAATTATTTTCCCTCTCACACGTGACGTCTTTTATTATTCTCTTCTGCAAATCTTATTTTGATTAAATTAAGAACTAATAAAACTAATTTTTTTTTAAAAAAGCGTTTGGACTGCATGCATTAAGTGAAAGGACAAAACCCCTCGTCCTTGTTACCCGCATTATTAAGTTTAGCGAAAATACCGCCGGTACACTCGTCCTTGTCGCGTGCGTTTTTAAGTTAAGCGACAAAACGGCCGGTCCCCTCTCGTTATGAATGCATGCTTGTCCTCAGCTCTGCAGAGCAGGGCGAGTGTCTCTTTCCTCTATTTCCCGGTTACAATTTGCAAGCGTATCTACTCGACTGGGTTGGCCACGATGTAGAAACCAAAGCTTGGTAATCAATACAGCTCTAACGCTTAGTTGAAAATCACTAGGGAACAATTCTCCCATTGTACACAAAAAGAGAAAAGGCAACAAGGATTTATTGATTTATATTACTCTCGGTTCAACCGACCACCGAGTAGATGATAGTAGCTTTGTCGTAAGTGCTTAGTTGGCCCCGGCCGAGGTGGTGAGTTGCTTCTTAACAACTTCAGCGATATCTGCATACAGCTTCACTGAAACAAGGGAGACATCAAAGGTTGCCCCATTGGCAATTTTATACTCAATGGTGGACTTGATCATGCACGACTCCTCCTCGTCCTTGCCTATCACTTCGAATCGCGATCGATACAAGGAGAGTCCCATATCCAGGAACCCGCCTTCGATCGCCTCAGTTTCTTTCACACGGTTTTTGTGGTCCACCTTGGTGAACTTCTCTTTATAGGAGAAACCTGTCGCGGCAAAAGGAAGATGGGTAGTGAATGAGTGCAATTGATGATCATTGCGTCACTTAGATAATGGTTTTGCTAGTATAACAATTTTTTAGGTACAGTAAGAATAATAATTTGTTATGAATAACAAATATTTGAAAAAGTGGATCTCATAACAATTTATGATTATTTATTAATTGATTTTTTATTATTTAGAATTGACTGTTATTCTCGTAATGGATTAAAGATCATCACACAATCATTTTTCTAGACATATCTACCCATATAAGATTATGTACCTCCAGCCAAAGTGATCTTGATGATGGTGCCGACGGCGCCCTGGCCTTCTAGGATGTCGAGTCCGATGATGGCATGGGGAGGGCCTCCTTGGCCAGCAGGGCCATCTTGGTGGTGCCATACAGCTCCCATACTTTGGCTGCTCCCGCCTTCACTTCTGTCTCGTACGACACCTGCCCAGACATCTCTCTCTCTCTCCCTCTCCCTCTCTAAACCGACGACGAGTTTATGCGTGCGTGGTGTGGAGGATGGGATGGATGCGTTATGTGTGGGTTGGAGTAGGGGGGCGGCACATGTATATATAGAACGGTCGGGGAAGTGGTTCCCTTTTTTTCTTCTTCATTCACTCTCAAAACGCGGAGGAAGGAACCCGTTTGCCGGATAAGCGAGGGCATATCAAACAAGACCCAATGCCACGTGTTTACGGGATTGAGAGTTATCAATTCCACACGACACCTGCGCCTAACTTGACTAGGCATTTTTCATGCTTTGCAGGAAAAGGAAGTTTTGACTTTGAAATTAGAAAAAAAGAAAAGAAAACTAAAACCTGAAAACTTGTTGGGATTTTATCAAGGATGTTGCCGATCAGATCCAAAGACATCGAGGGAAACTTAGAATTTTCATACCAAAGTCCCAAGTACATAACAAATTCTTGACTAAGAACAAGAACCAAGAAAGCAAAAACATCCACTGGTACATTTTCGTGTTCTTCTTAGCTGGTGCAAGCTTGTGCTTCACGCCTCTGATCTCAACTGGAAATTGGAATGGGGACTATCCTTCTTCAACATCGTCTTCATTAGGTCCTTTGCTACATCAATCAACTCATTTTCCTTTCTCGATTTTGTACTTGTCCCTTGCTTCACGCCTCTGATCTCCAGGAAACCTTCTTCCTGAGGTAGGCGCCTCATACCATTATACATTAATTTATTGAGAAAAAAAAAGGATTGAAAGATTAAAGGTGTGCTTATTTGATTGAAAACATTTTTGGCAAATTATCTTTCTTAACTTTCACTCATTTTATTTGTTGAAAGTGACCAATTTATGGAAAATCATTTACCATTACAAAAAATAAGCATTTTTAAAATTAGGAAAATATATTCTCTTATTTGAAAAGGGAAAATTATTTCCTAGAAAGTATTTTTCTTTAGCACAAAATTTTCCTTGAAATAAGCACAATAAAAATGATTCGGAAAACATTCTCTTAAAAATGATCGTGTATATTATTTACAAAAATGAATGAGCGAAAAATATTTTCTTTGTCGATGAAAATATTTAGACATAAATTATTATTGGTAATGAAACATTTTTTTTTTAGATTATTTATTTCGAGTAGTATAAACGATCGTTTTTGGGAGAGTGTATCACGGAGAATAAATGATTTGGAATAAAAAAATTCCTAAAATGATTGCTCATAATATTTATAAAAGTTAAAGAACGAAAAATATTTTTATCGTACATGAAAATATTTAAGACATAAATTATAGTTATTAAATTTTTACTAACTAATTAATTCAAACAATATAGACGACCATCTTTAGAAAATATTTTTTAAATGATTTATTTTTCGAGAAATAAATAAGCTACTTTTAAAGAGTGGTCAATGGATTTAGCTAAATTTCATTGGCCAGGGGAGCTGGGCCTGGCCTGAAGTGAATCGAAACGTGAAATCCAATCCAATAGGGTGGCCTCGAAGAATCATGGCTCGATGCCTCCCCCTCCTCCTCCTCCTCCTCCGTCGTCTTGCTCTTCTCATTCATTCGCGCGGACTGCGACTTGACTGTGTGAAGGAGGAGCAGAGGGAATGATGAGGAGGTGGTTGGTTGAGGTGTCGAGGTTGGGGCGATGCTATCCCAGCTCCTCCGCTCCGCTGCCGCCTGCCCCCCTCTCCTCTCGTCGTTTACGTAACTTCGACTTTCCAAATTTCCACTTTTGGTGTTTTCGCGATTGCTTCCACTTGTTTTGTAACTGCGCTCGTATGCGATCGAGGAAATAGAATAGCTGTCATCGTTCTTACGCATTCGATGTAGGCAGAGTATTGTTTGCAGGATGCATAATGCGGTTGAGCATCTTCTGCGTCTATCTCACATTCGTCTGTGTTGTGTTGTCTTGTGCCGTGCAGAATGCTAGGTCCACCCCCTCCGTCCCGCTTCAACAAGAGAAGCTGAACCAGTTAGGTCTCCCAGGTGATCATCCCTGAACGAGTCTCTCCAGTGGAGAGATGGTGTCGGAGCTGTTCTGCTGATGTGTCAGCTTGTGTACCCGTCATCTCCCTCTAGGATTTTACCTTCTGCGAGTGTGCTGTTCAACTTATTAGATTCTAATATCTTCTATGCTGGCATTACCGGTTCTCTTCCCGTGCTTCACTGTTACCACGGTGAAGCTTGTGACTCTAGGCTGGAGATTTGTCGTGAACACAATTTCCATCCCCAATCCGTGTAATAAAATCCTCGATTGATGGACTTTTAGTTCATAGGTTGCTGTCGAGATTATGTTTAAATTTTTTCATTTTTTTTCTTATTGTTGGGGGCTGGTAAGGGATTGCCAACCATTGAGTAAGGGCGTGCAAGCCTCGTCAACCACTAGGCAAGGGCTGTAAGCCCTCGCTCATAGCCGGGCGAGGGCCATGAGCCTTGCTGCAGCCAGTGTGGGCTTGTAGCCCTTGCCCAATAGCTCACGAGTGCTCACAACCCCTACTTAAATCTGGGCAAGGCCTCCCTACGTATGCCGTAGCCGACAAGGGCTTGTAGGCCCTTGTTTAGAGGCTGGTGGCTCTTGCTGGCCCTCAAGAATAAAAAAAGAAAGAAGAAAAGATTAATAATTTTTTTTAGAAACTTTTTAAAAAAATAAAAATCATGGACGTGCGAACCCCTCAAGTACCATAACTTTGCACAAATGGATATTTAAGTGCCATAATTTACGAAATGTACACTTAAGTGCCAAAATCGGAGTAAAATGGATCACTTGAGTGCTAATCCGGCCAAAGTCCAGCCAAAATGCCGACGTGGCATTTTTCCGGCGAACCGAGCTCAAAATGACGCTGTTTTGTACGCTGACATGGCCAAATAATGCAAAAACGGCGTCGTTTTGAGCTGACGTGGTAAAAAAATAAATAAAAATTAATTAAATTAAATTTAAAATTAAATTTAGTTAAAATATTAAAAAATTAATAATTAAAAAAAAAGGGAACGGGGGAGGCGGCTGAGGGATCATTGAATGAGATGATCATGATGTAGAAACTAATATCAAACTTGGTAATCAATACAATTCTAACGCTTAGTTGAAAATCACTCGGGAACTCTCCCTTTATGCATGAAAAGAGCAAAGGCAACAATGATTTATTGATTTATAATATTCTCGGTTCAACCAATCACCGAGTAGATGATACTAGCTTTTTTTTGGGTGCTCAGTTGGCGCTGGTCAAGGTGGTGAGTCGCTTCTTAACAACTTCCATGATACTTGCAAACAACTTCACCGAGACGAGAGAGACATCAAAGGAAGCCTTGTCGGCGACTTCATACTAATTGGTGGTCTAGATCATGCATGACTCTTCCTCGTTCTTGCCTATCATTTCCAATCGCAATCGATACAGCGAGAGTCCCATATTTAGGAGCCTGCCTTCAATAGCCTTAGTAAAAATTGTCGATGTTGGTGCTGCTTGTGCCAACATCAACGGTGCCACATAGGATGATCGGTACTGACTAGACCATTATGTTAGCGATTTCCAGTTAAAATTGGATGGAACAACTAAATTGATGAATTGTTAAAAGGTGTAGGACTAAATATAATTAAATGTTTACGGACTCAATTTGTATAATTGAAATGTTTGAAACAAAATTGTCTAAATTGAAAGTTTTATAACTGAATTGGTCACTTTATAATATGTTTAGGATTTTTTGGACAATTTTCTCTCTACTTCTCCTGATGAAATATGTTTGCCTCTTGGTGAACCCCTCTTTTTCAAGAAAAGAATGTTGTTGCAATGTGATTTGTTTCGGTTTGGTTCTTCATGTTTGAGGCCAAGTTGAAGCCAAAGTAAGAAGTTGTTTATCTAAACTCACCCACCTTGTGCTTCAGGCTTTGATCACTCATGCTGGTCTCAACGGACCGTCAAATTCATGATCAAGTCTATTACACAATAAGATATCTCTACATCCATTACCTTATGATGTCTCTCACTCTCCTAATCACTTGATCTGAATAATAGGAACAAAGGAGAGTATTTACAATTTACATCACATGAAATTTCGCATCACCTGGTCCTATATTTCGGTTGCTTTTTGAGACAAAAAGAAGAAGTATATTGTGATGTATCATCTCGCCAAACTATTGAAACCATAACATTAAATTTTTATAATTACTAATATGTCGCAATCCCTTCGAGGATGAGACTATCAATTGGCGATTGTATGATCAATCATTTATTTACTGCTTTGGAATTTGGTTTATAACATTTGCCTTGAATAAAGACTCTATCAAGTAGCGAAGGTTCCATATACACTACATAAATGACGACATAACCATTAATGAAGTAGAAGGAGGAAAAAAGTTAAAACTCAGCTAAACTTTATATATGTTTTGTCCTCAACTTCATCGGCAGAAACCAGAAACCAAGCTGGTACGTCGTAATAACACGTAGATTATAATATTAATCAGCAGCAGAAGATTTGATTGGAGGAGAACATGGCTGATATATAATCTTGAAAGATACAAATGAAATCAAGTCGGTAAATCGAAGTTTTCAATTATTTCATTTTTTACCCAAAAAAGGAAAAATTAGATTAGCTCCCTTCTCACCTTCATTGCAATTTAATCAACGCATTTAGAATTAATCCTTTAGATTTCAATTTTTCTTAGAAATAAAAATAACAAAAGGTTAACTTTTTTTGTCAAACCATACACACACTCTCTTTCTCTCCATTTCCTTTCTTGGGAAAAAAAATCAATAGATCGAGAAAAATAATGAAGTCGGATTTGGATGCATGATAACATTCTATTTAGAAAATTATTTACCCTATAACATCGTCAATTGTTACTAGCAAAAATTCTCAAGAATACAATAAAGCCTCAATGATAATACTTAAAAGCAATTTTGGTATTTCTTTAAAACAATTGAAAACTATGGTTGTATATCTCTAGAAAGAAAATAAAATTGAAAGAAGAAAATTTGTAATGTAGACATGTTAGTAATTGGTAACGAAAGACAAAAAGATATATCCAAAATTACACAACCTTTCAAAGGCTAACAAGTTATATCTGAACAAAGAGGACATTTGACATCGCACTAAAGAAATAAAATTTGAAAATAAATAAATAATTATCGTAACAGTGAACAATTGCATTGTTTCTATAGGACACTATGATTAATCTTTTATAATTATACGTCCGAATTTAAATACAAATAATAACAATAATTGTCTATTAGTGCTAGGGGTGAGCATCGGTTCAGGGGCAACCTTGGACCGACCATGGATCGGCCCAACCCTGTTGGTCTTAGTCCGGTTCCTAGGGAGATTGGGTTGGTCCTTAGTCCTAGAATTCTTGGACCAGCAGCACTGTGCGAGTCGGTTATCGGTCTTAAGAGTTCCGGGTCGGTCCAACCTGGATCAATCCTGACTATATATATATATATAAAATATTATTTATAATTTTTGTATATAGAGAAAACTGTTGGAGAAATCTTCTTGAAGTGTTTTGAAGTTGACAAAGCGTTTCTATCAGTCTAGTCTGAAGGCTTGCAGACTCTGTTATTTAAAGTCTGAAGACCTCCGGACAGCCAGACTCAAGACTCAAAGTCTATCCTCATTGACAGTCTCTAATCCGTTGAAGAAAGGCTATCTAGAACTGAATGTTTCGTTAAGGATTTAACCTTATCATCTGGAGAAGACCTCGTGGCTGGAAAAGACGTAACAGAATCCTTTGATTGATCGAGATTGATTCGATGATTGTCTAAATATTATTGGAAAGTTCTACTTATGGAAACCGAGATCCTGATTGTATGGGCGAACATGATTGATGGGCTATCAACTCGTTCCTTTAATAGCTCGAACAATCTTCCTAATTGATTCCGTGCAATGGGTAGATTGGAGGAATTCCTTTGGTAAGTGCCAACGGGTATGATGGCATAAAGGAGTATATAAGGAAGACGTTCTTAGTTGTTCGAGGAGTGTGCGATAGAAGAATTCCAAAGTCTGAAGCTCCTTTTTGTTTAGACAATTCCTTTGAGCAAATACTTGTATACAAAAGAGAGTCTATATTTGTGAGAAACCTTGAGGAGGTGTGAAAGAACATCTACACCTTGGAATCAAGGCAAAGCTGTGCTGTAACTTCTCTTTTGATCATAGTGAAATCCAGCCGGTGGGGCTGTCGGTGCGGAAGAGTGGATGTAGGCTTGGAATAAGCCGAACCACTATAAATCCTGTGTTTAATTTTCTCTTCCTCACTCTCTCTACCTCGATCGTATTTCATTTTGTTAATCAAGAGAGAATTTCCTTTCTCTCGTTTGCCAAGAATAGCTTCCGTATCTCGACAAATTGTTTGTGCACCTATTCACCCCCCTCTAGGTGTTAATACTAGCTATCTCAATTGGTATCAGAGCCTGTGTACTCACTTTGTTTGAAGTGTTTTACTTCAGAGTTAAAGATCCATGGCTAGTATGCTAGCACTAGGGCTGATGGAAGGGCAAAGCAATACCAGACCACCCTACTTTGATGGAAATGATTACAACATCTGGAAAAACAAGATGAAAGCTTTCCTACGATCAAAGGATCCTCTGGAATGGGACGTTGTAGAAAAAGGAATTACTCCTACAGCTGTATCAGTCTATGAAAGAGGGAAAGAAACTGTTGAGACCAGCGGAATGACTCAGGAAGAGATAAACAAGAGACAAGCACTCAATGCAAAAGTAATTTACTCTTTATATTGTGCTTTGTCACCAACTGAATATAATAGAATATCCTCTTGTGTTACAAAGAAAAGAAGTCTAGGACAGATTGCATATCACCTATGAAGGAACAGATCGAGTGAAGGAAACCAGAATTAATATTCTTCTCGGTCAATATGAAGCCTTCAAAATGAAATCGGGAGAATCTATAACCGACATGTTTAGCCGTTTTTACGATATTGTCAATGGTCTTGAGAATCAAGGACAAAAAATTTCTGATCCCATGAAGGTAAACAAACTATTGCGTGGACTCTCCAAGGATTGGAATCACATAAAGACTTCGATAAGAGAAACGCAAAAAATTATGCCACTATCTGTCGACGAGCTGATTGGAACTCTTCAGTCTTATGAAGTGGAACAGATCAATGAAGATGAAGATCCAAAAGGTAAGAAATCCATTGCATTAAAATCAAATGATGATTCGATGATACAGATTCGAAGATGATATGGACGATGAGGAGCTTGCTCTCATGATAAGAAGATTAAGAAAACTGAATAGAAAAGGAAGAAGGTTCAACTCAAAGAAACAAAGCTTTCAAAGACAGCAGACCAAGTCTGTTGATGATGAGGAACCAAACAAAGATGTAGTCTGCTTTGAATGTAAGAAAAATGGACACATCAGACCCAACTGTCCTCTTCTGAAAAAGAAGTGAGGAAAAGCTGATAAATTTCGAAAAGCTCTCAAAGCCGAAACCTGGAGTGATACAGAATGTGAAGAAAGTGATAATGAATATGCCAATCTATGTCTCGATGGATGGCACAATCGACTCGGACTGGATCGACTGGATCGGACTCGGACGGTGAATTTGAGGTAAGTGATGTTAAAATTCCTGTCAAAGTTTCTAAATACATTGATGAACTGTGTTTTAGTCTTAAGACTTCTCTCAAAAGAATTTCCGAACTGAAAAAGGAAAACTCAGCTCTAAAACAAAAGGAAAATGTTTTAGTAGAAAGAGTTAAAAGACTAGACTTGATTGTTTCCACTCTTAAAGAAAATGAAGATAATCTTTTAAAAGAAAATGCTCTTTTAAAAACTGACTTATCAAATACTTCAAAGAAATTTTCAATAGGGTCTGAAAAACTTGAAAAAATTCTTTTAGCTCAAAGACCTTACTTCAATAAGTCCGGTCTAGGTATGACAGTAGAAACAATTCCCTTGATTGATTTTCCTAAAGTAAAAGAAAGAATTAAGAAAATACCTTCGAGGGAGGCTTACAAAAATCATTTCAAGAAAGTTTTTGTAAAATCTGTAGGTAGAAATGCTCTCAAATGTTCAAAGTGCAACAGTCCTGATCACTTTGAAAAAGAGTGTCCTATGGTTTGGAAACCTGTTAAGAAAGTATGGGCTAATACCGTTTATCTTACTAACACCAAAGGACCCAAGAAAATTTGGGTACCAAAGAAAGCTTGAGACTTTATTTTAAATGCGGGTCTCCGTCAAGAAAAAGGTAAAGTGGTATCTTGACAAGCGGATGCTCAAGACACATGACAGAGACTCAAATTGTTTTTATAAAGCTTGCTCAAGTAAATGGTGGAAAAGTTTCATTTGGAGGAAACAATAAAGGAAGTATTGTGGGATTTGGAACTCGTGAAAATTGGAACTCTCACAATAAGTAATGTTTCCTTAGTGGAAGGACTCAATTACAATCTTCTTAGCATTAGTCAATTGTGTGATACTGGTTTCAAGATCTTCTTTCAAGAAGGAACATGTTCTCGGGAATCGGTAAAGACTCTACTCAGTCTTTCATGGGTCGAAGACATGGAAATATCTATCTTCTGGATGTGAAACCAAATGAATCGCAATGTCTTATCTCAATTCAAGACGAAGCAAGCTTATGGCACAAAAAGCTTGGTCATGTCAATATGAAGCAATTAGCCAAAGTCTCATCAAAACAGCTTATTCGAGGTCTACCCAAATTGCCATACCAAAAGACGGATCCATGCACTCCATGTATTCTGGGAAAGCAGGTAAGAAATTCATTTAAGCAAATAAATCATGTCTCTACTAATCATGTACTACAGTTGCTGCATATGGATATCTTCGGACCAACGAGAACCAGAGCATTGGAGGTAAGAAATATTGCCTAGTAATTGTGGACGATTATTCCCGTTTTACTTGGGTATATTTCCTTGCAAGTAAGTCCGAAACCTTCTCGTATTTTGAAAAATTTGCTAAAAAGGTTCAAAATGAAAAAGGATGTGTTATCTCTAGTATAAGAACAGATCATGGAGGTGAATTTGAAAATCAAGATTTTACAAAATTTTGTGATGAATTTGGCTTTAAGCATGTGTTTTCCTCTCCATATACTCCTCAGCAAAATGGAGTTGTGGAAAGAAAGAACAGATCTCTTCAAGAAATGGCTAGAACTCTTTTAATTGAAAGTAAGATTTCTTCACGATTTTTGGCTGTTTCAACAGCTTGCTATATCATAAATAGAGTCTTCTTAAGACCTATTTTAGAGAAAACCCCTTATGAGATGTTCAAAGATAATAAGCCTATTGTTTCATATTTTCATGTATTCGGTTGCAAATGTTTTATATTGAAAAATGCAAAAGATCGTGTTGGTAAGTTTGAAGAAAGATCAGATGAAGGTATCTTCCTTGGATATTCTACATCAAGCAAAGCCTACGAGTCTATAACAAGAAGAGCCACCGTGGAGGAGTCAATGAATGTCAAATTTCAAGACTCAACGCAAGATGAATCAAGTCGACTCATCAAGAAGAGTCCGAACTTTCCAGCACCTTTCAAAGCTTACAACTCAAGAAGCATCTCGGACTCGGAAAACCAGCATCGGGTTGTTCGTGAAGATCTAAACAAAAGAGAGATCATCAACCAGACACAAGTAATCGGAAGCATAAGTCCAATCATCCCAAAGATCTTATTATTGGCGAAATTAATGAAGGAATTCGCACAGATCCAAAAGACGAGAAGAGTCTAGTCTTTGTGGCTCTCGTTTCGAAATTGAACCAAAGAGCATAGAAGAAGCTTTATCGATGAAAGCTGGATTGAAGCTATGCAAGAAGAGCTCAGACAGTTTAACATTAATGATGTCTGGGAATTGACATCCAAACCAAAAGGTAAATCTGTTATTGGAGCTAAATGGGTGTTCAGAAACAAGATGAATGAAAAAGGAAAAGTCGTACGAAACAAAGCAAGACTCGTGGCCAAGGGATATACGCAAGAAGAAGGAATAGACTATGATGAGACTTACGCTCCAATAGCAAGGTTAGAAGCTATTCGACTATTACTTGCGTTTGCTTGTTATAAGAATTTCAGGTTATTCCAAATGGACGTTAAAAGCGCTTTCGTAAATGGATTTATCCATGAGGAAGTTTATGTGGATCAACCACCAGGGTTTGAAGACTCAAAGAAGCCAGACTCAGTCTTCAGACTGAAAAAGGCTTTGTCCGGTTTAAAGCAAGCACCTCGGGCTTGGTACGACAGATTAAGTAAGTTCTTAATACAAAATGGTTTTGTCAAAGGTAAAGTAGATACAACTTTATTTATCAAAAAAGAAAACAAAAGCTTCTTACTTGTTCAAATATATGTGGATGACATTATTTTTGGATCCTCTAATGAAAATCTGTGCAAGAAATTTTCTAAGTCTATGTAGGATGAGTTTGAAATGAGTATGATGGGTGAGTTAACATTCTTTCTTGGTCTTCAAGTAAAACAATTGAAGGAAGGAACTTTTATTTATCAAGAAAAATATGTTAATGATCTTGTCAAAAGGTTTGACTGGAAAAGTGCAAAAAGACCGACATACCAATGTCAAGTTCTTTAAAGATAGACAAAGATGAAGAAGGGAAGAAAGTTGATCAAAAGCTGTACAGAGCATCATTGGATCTCTTCTTTATCTTACCGCTTCTAGACCCGACATTTTGTTGAGTGTTTGCATCCGTGCTAGGTTTCAATCGGATCCTAGAGAATCTCATCTCGGTCTGCTGCGAAACGCATCATTAAATACGTTGCTTCATCATCAAGCATCGGTCTTTGGTATTCTAAGAAGGAGACTTTAATCTTCCGGGGATATTCGAGACGCAGATCCGGCCGGTTGCGAGTTGATAGAAAGAGCACTTCGGGAACTTGCCGGTTGCTTGGAAGCGGGGACGGTGTCTTGGTTTTCAAGGAAACAAAGCACCGTGTCTCTTTCAACAACGAAGCGAGTATGTAGCTCTTGGAAGCTGCTGTTCGCAAATTCTATGGATAAAACAACAGCTAAGAGACTTTGAAATTGAAGACTCATGCACGAAGATTAATTGCGACAACACCAGCGCCATCAATCTCACCAAAAATCCAATTCTCCATTCAAGAGCAAAGCATATAGAGATTCGACATCACTTTATTAGAGACCATGTTCAAAATGGAGATGTTTCAATTCAATTTGTTGACTCAAAGAATCAAGCGGCGGATATATTCACAAAGCCCTTGGAGAAAAATCAATTTGAATCTATACGTTCCAGACTCAACATTTTGAGGTATGAGGATATCAAAGTCTAAAGACTTTCAGACTCAGACTTACAAGACTTTATCTGAAAGATAGTCTTGGCACGACCGTCAGACTGTAAGTCTTTCTTCCTCTAATCTTATCTTGAAAAGGTACGATCGTTAGACTGTGTTTAAATTATTGCTATATTTAATTGACGAAAATATTGCATCGTTTCATTTTCAAAAAGGAAGTTATTTTTGAAATGGCTATTTTTGCGGAAAAAGACAGTTATTTTGAAAAGACATCTTTTTATTGTGTCGGTTTGTTTATCTCTCTTTTAACCGATCGTGCACTTTCGTCGATTCCTCTTCACTTTACTCTCAAAACCCTAGAAAGCATCGATCCTCCATTCCCGTTTGTCTTCTTTGTTTAATCTTCAAAAAGTTGTCATCTTTCCTGGGAAAGTCAAGCAAGGAATCTTCCAAAAGCGAGAAAGATGTCATCTTCAAGAAAGTCTTCGAGAATCGCAAGCGGGGGACCCCTTGCGAATGAGTGAGGGGCCTACGCACTTTGATCTTACTGAAGAAGAAGTGACTCCAGAACAGCAAGCGAGCCCACAACATTCTCAGCAGCGTCATTCTCCACCATCTAGTCCTCAAGGCGTTGATCATCAACAACAGGAAGAAATTATCGAGGAAGCAGACCCCGTAAGAGTTCAAAAGCCCGCTTTTATTTACAAGCTATATCGTGCCTTAAAAGGAATTCGTACTCCTTTGAACTATGTTGATGATTTTCTTAAAGACAAAGGATATAGGAACGAATATATCTTTCTGCGAAAAATGGAAAGTTTGGGAATTGCTCGTAAAGGGATGGTTGAGGAAACTCTTGCGAATATCCCAAGTGATCCTCGTGATCGGGGCCGAATCTTGTAGATGGAAATGATGATGACAATCAGACAGCCTATTTCAACCGAAAATGGGTATTGCGGCTGAAATTCAAGGAAAAATGGGAGATTTGTTCGGATCAAAGGAACAAAAGGATCGTACTCGAAATTGCTGAAGCGTGGGGTAATAAACCCTAGGAGTGTGGATTTTGATTTTCTAGATCTTTGTGAATGTGAACTTGAGGGAAAAGTTCAATCATCTTCAACTTGAAAAGTTCTGTTTCCGACAATACGGAGGCTTATGCTGAATTAATCGCATATTTCTATTCAAATCTTAGCTTTTTGGATGCGAATAGATTCTCCTTCAGCGTTAAAGACCAAGATTATGTTGTGGATATGAATATTGGCAGATGTGTTAGGAGTTGAAAGAGGAAGATATCAACCAATTAAAGTTTCCATTGCTGGAGCCACACTTGAACTGGTAAAGGACAGGAGAACAGATGAGAAGATCACCTATTTAAGGATGAGAGCATTCAACATCTTGGTTCACAAGATTGTGATTAATTACCTCCGACCGAAATCAACTTCCAAGACTGATGTGTCAAGTTCAGAGGCCAAGCTGATGTATGCCATTCTCCTTGGGAAAAGGTTTTCTCTCCCTCACACTGTCATGTTTCACATGTATAGAGCAATGATGAAGGACAGAGGTCAACTACCTTACCCAAGCCTTGTTACGAAGTTATTCAGACATCTGAATATTCAGCCTCCATAAATCTTTTGTGTTCGACCATGCGATCATATGGTGGTAGGACTGAAAATGGTGACCAAAATGCGTCTGAAGGAACTGAGCAAGGAGTTGGAGAAATTCAAGGAGAAGACTCCTGCCAAATCTCATCAAATCCCTTCTGTAGCTAAGAGAAAAGGGAAGGAGCCCATGGTTGCTCCATCTAAGAGAAGAAGAGCTCTTCTCATTGAGGATGAAGATGATGAGGAAGATATCACCATCTCTGCATTGGCTTTGAAGAATTTAAGTCATCCTGTTCCACTGAAAGAATCGGAACAAATGACGAAAGAAGCAGAGGAGAAGGAAGAAGAAGAAAGAGAAGCTGAAAAATAAGCAGAGGAGGAAAGACCTGAAGAAGAAAGAAGAGAAGAAGGAGAACCTGAGGAAATCTCTTCTCCACCTGTAGGCATGGAAACAGGGGGAGATCAAGAGAAAGGAGTAAAGTCTTCATATCCTGATGCAAGTGAAGAAGTCAGTCGCTCACCTGCAGACCCAGAGGATGTTTATGCATCTCAATTTCCAGAGGAAGGTCATGAAGCTTCATCGCCAAACCTGCGAGATTATGCTGATCTACCATTGTCTGCATTTACTCCATCAGATCGAGCCGAAGCAAGTACTCGGGACCGATAATGGAGCAGATTTTCGCAGAATCATGGATATTCTCTTGGAAATGCGAGGTCAAATTTATGCCTTGGGATGCGAGGTTCAAAGCTTGAAGAATGAAGGTCAAGCTTCTTCCTGTTCATTGAATGATAAGATGCAAGCCCTCTCTATTCGAATCAGGCCAATGCCAAGAGTGAGGAGATTGCACAGTTAAAGGAAGATTTTAAAAGGCTGGAAGGCATCGTTCGTCTATGGAAGATTTCCGGCTTGTCCGCGTTCCCAAGCAATCTTGACTTCATCTCATCCTTTTTAATGATGACAAAAAGGGGGAGAGATGCAAGATTTGAGCAAACTTTCAAACTTTTCAAACCTTCAATCATTAAACTTTTAACTGTTTGTTAGATTGTTTTGTTATTTAAACTCTGTTTGACTTTGACTTTGTTTTGTGTCTGGATGAGAACTGAACTAGACTTGGACTTGACTGCTTCTATTAAACTAGTATTGATATCTTATGGATGGCTTTATCATTTGCTAGACTAACCTATTTTCTGTGGTTGCAGATTCTAGTGTTATTCTTTTAACCATTTATCTCTATAAGATATGCATATGTGTTTGAGAAATGTTTTGCAGGGCAAAGTTATCCAAATCTGTAGGAAAGTTTTGTCACCATCAAAAAGGGGGAGATTGTTGAAGAAATCTTCTTGAAGTGTTTTGAAGTTGACAAAACGTTTCTATCAGTCTAGTCTGAAGGCTTGCGGACTCGTTATTTAAAGTCCGAAGACCTCCGGACAGCCGGACTCAAGACTCAAAGTCTATCCTCATTGGAGTCTCTAATCCGTTGAAGAAAGGCTATCTAGAACTGAATGTTTCGTTAAGGATTTAACCTTATCATCTGGAGAAGACCTCGTGGCTGGAAAAGACATAACATAATCCTTTGATTGATCGAGATTGATTCGATGATTGAAGATTCGATGATTGTCTAAATATTATTGGAAAGTTCTACTTATGGAAACCGAGATCCTGATTGTATGGGCGAACATGATTGATGGGCTATCAACTCGTTCCTTTAATAGCTCGAACAATCTTCCTAATTGATTCCGTGCAACGGGTAGATTGGAGGAATTCCTTTGGTAAGTGCCAACGGGTATGATGGCATAAAGGAGTATAGAAGGAAGACGTTCTTAGTTGTTCGAGGAGTGTGCGATAGAAGAATTCCAAAGTCTGAAGCTCCTTTTTGTTTAGACAATTCCTTTGAGCAAATACTTGTATACAAAAGAGAGTCTATATTTGTGAGAAACCTTGAGGAGGTGTGAAAGAATATCTACACCTTGGAATCAAGGCAAAGCTGTGCTGTAACTTCTCTTTTGATCATAGTGAAATCCAGCCGGTGGGGGGTCGGTGCGGAAGAGTGGACGTAGGCTTGGAATAAGCCGAACCACTATAAATCCCGTGTTCAATTTTCTCTTCCTCACTCTCTCTACCTCGATTGTATTTCATTTTGTTAATCAAGAGAGAATTTCCTTTCTATATTTTACCAAGAATAGCTTCCGTATCTCGACAAATTGTTTGTGCACCTATTCACCCCCCTCTAAGTGTTAATACTAGCTATCTCAAAAACCTTAAAATAAATAGCGTTAACAATATTAAATAGCTCTTTAGTGAGAAATTCAATTAATTTTACATTATTATTTAATAATAGGTTTTTAATGTTTTTTTAGAGTGTAAATAGTCATAATTTACGAAGGAGGAAATTGGTTTTGTGAGGAGTCCTCACGACTGCCAAAAAGGTATAAACAAGTCCTTATGGCATCCTCCTCTAGTATTCGTTTTCTTCTGTCTTATTAGTCATCTTAGTATTCAATTTGCCAAAATCGAAAGAAAAACTTCTTCGCTCACCACTTGACACTCGCCTCGCTCGCTTTGGGTCATTTGTGCCACTTGCTGCTCGATGCTCGCTTGGCTTGTTGCCCCCTGCTCGACATTCGATACTCATTCTATTCGACGCTCACCCCACTTGACCCTCGCCGCTTGTCTTTCTAAGTTGACTTTGCTCATCATGGAACCCATTGGGTGGGTACGGTCCTCGGTTGCCCTTTCAAGGAGTATAACAAGTGAAATAAAAAATTATTGGTTGGTCTTGGGTTGACTTGGAAATCGAACCAAACTCATTGGGTTAGTTTGATTCTCAATCACTTTTTTTTAAGGAGTACAAAAAATGAAACAAAAAATTATCGGTTGGTCTCGGGTTGACTCTAGAATTGGACCGGTTCGGTCCTCGGTCTCAAGCTCAATAGGGTTGGTCATTGGTTCCAAAAATTGAGGACCAGCACTATACATGTTGGTCCTAGGGTCAGGGGGTAGACTAACCCAACCTGGACCATACTCACCCCTAATTAGTGTCAAATTTAGTCCATGTGCATGCTAGTGTACGGCAAATAATTCATTAAAGAGAGTATTATTATTAATCTCTCCAATGGATTAATTTTTTCCCAACACCCCTTACCTCAACCTTGCGATCGACCATGCTCATCCGTCGTCTGTGTCACCACCACTAGTCACAACCATTATTGGCATCCCCTTTATCGAGCCATTTGCCTTCTCCTCTCAGTTCGACATCTCCCTTTGCTTGTCTCTTTCGTAGGTCTCTCTTGGTCCCCTTCTCTTTGGACCTCATGGACTCCTCATCCTCAGCCACCTCCACTCTCGGTTTCTAGCATTTTTGATAAGTTCTCTAGTGCAGGTCAAATTTCAACAAGCAAGAGAGCAAATCCAATGAAATTAC
This sequence comes from Eucalyptus grandis, assembly GCF_016545825.1. Classification (NCBI taxonomy): domain Eukaryota; kingdom Viridiplantae; phylum Streptophyta; class Magnoliopsida; order Myrtales; family Myrtaceae; genus Eucalyptus; species Eucalyptus grandis. The sequence continues at coordinate 53,629,834 of NC_052612.1, forward strand.
TCATACTTGTTGAAAATATATGTATATATAATGTCTAGTAAAATATCATTCAAACAGTCTCATTGGCATGCATAAAAGTGTTTCAGAAAAAAAATACATAGGTTTCCTAAGGTCACATCAGAGTGAAGGGAAATTATGAACACTGAACCGGTCGAGAGATTTGATTTGGGGCTTCTTTTGCACTTCGCCATTGAATTGTTCGTGGCTAGATCGATCTTTAAAGGCTTCAACTTCCCCAACTTTGCACTCGCGAACAAGTTGTTGTCCATTGAGGAGCGCACTCCCCAAGCCTTCTTCGACTAGTTCAAGAAGCTCAAGTTCGTCAGCCCCCCGAGCTTCATTGCGCCAAACCCGGGCTTGCAGTTGGCTAGGTTCGCCAAGGCCAAGTACCTGCAGTTTGTGCATGCGAAGCATAAGATTCTCATGCTACCTTCACAAGGCCTTGCAAAAGAAACAGCCTGACAATCAACTATTCAACCCAATGGAACCAATAAACCCTAATAGAATTGAGTAACAGTGCATCTTTCTACAATCTTCATTTTTTCCAAATTTTGAAATGAAGTTTGAGCAATTGTCAGTGTTGCTCATCTTAGTTAGGCAAATGAGCAATTTGTCACTTGAGCAAAAATGCAGAGGAAAAGCTATTATGAAAACTGAAAAGAGCAAAAATGCGAAGGAAAACCTACCCTCTCGTCGTCAATCAGCCAGAAAGCTCCCGCCGGAGTCTCCAAGGGTGTCTCGCGTCACCCCCGATCGGATAAACAGAAGGAGAGAGAGAGTGGGGGTGCAACTAAGCTAGAGTTGGAGGGGGAGGCGGAGGCGAAGGGGTGTGGAGTTAAAGGCTGACAGGGGTGCTAGGTGAGCGGCGAGTTGCGGTGGGGCGGCTGGGCGAGGGAGTAGCCTCCATTGGGGAGACGAGCAGCATCCAACGGCAGCGTTGACAGCAAGCGGCTGAGTGGCGAGGCGAGCCTCACGACACCAACGGCGGCACGTGATAATGCTAGTATGAACACTTAGAGGGGGGGTGAATATGTGTTAAAGAAGTTTTTGCAAGACTTAACAACTTAGGCTGCGTTCGTTTCACGGAAAATGGGCCATCTCCGGAAAATATTTTCCCAGAACTCATTTTCCAAGAAAATGGCTATATTTTCCGGTGTTCGGCTGAAATTAAATTTTGAGTGGAAAACATTTTCCACCGTTCGTTAACTAATTTAATTGTTTAGAAAAATTATCAAAAAATTGAATTTTAATATTTTTAATTGACCAAAAATATTTGTATTTTTAAAAAATACAATTTTTATTATCTTCCACCGTTCATTTATTTTTTCTTTCCTTTTCTTTTTATTTTTCCTTTTCTTTCCCTTCTCCTTCCTCCTTCCTCTTCCTTCTTCCTCCTCCTTCCTCCTTCCTCCGCCGCCGCACGCCCGACAATGGCCGACGCCCGGCGGCCGACCAAGATCCGGTTGCTAGATCCGGCGAGCTTGAGGCTCGGGCGATCTCGCCCGAGCTCGCCGGGAGGTTCGTCGGGCTCGGCGAGCCGCGAGCTCGCCGGATCTCGGCGGCGGAGCTCGGGCTCCCGATCCGGCGAGCTTGGGCGAGGCCCAAGCCCCGCCCGGCTCGCCGGATCGGCGAGGCGCAGCTCTGCCCCAAGCCGGCGAGGCTCGAGCTCGCCGAGCTCGGGCGAGCTGGGCTTCCACAGATCGGGCTAGGCGAAGCCTTGCCGAGCTCGGGCGAGCTGGGCTTCCACAGATCGGGCTAGGCGGAGCCTCGCTGGCCCGGGGTGGAGCTCGAGCTGGCTCGCGGCCGGTCGCTAGTCGCCGGTCGCCGGTCGCCGGCCGCTGTCGGGGCCGGCCACCGGCCAAGATAAGGAAGAAAGATGAAAAGGGGAGAAAGAATAAAAAAAGAAGAAAAAGATATAAGGCAGAAGAAGTTATGGAAAATGTTTTCCACTTTTCAGAAGTGGAAAACATTTTCCTTATCTTTGAAGGTGGATTTTACTATTGAGGAAAACATTTTCCTTAAGAAGTTGATTTTCCGTGAAACGAACACTGGAAAATCCGGAAAACATTTTCCTGTAAGTTATTTTCCGTGAAACGAACGCAGCCTTAATTTGACTTTTATGAAAACAATAGACTAAAGATGTAAAAGACTGTAAACAGTTATTTAAGACTGCAAATTAAAGTAAAGAGTTTAGGGAAAGAAAATTGAAACACAAGGTTTATAGTGGTTTGGCTTAGACCAAGCCTACGTCCACTCTCCTGCACTGACAGCCCACTGGCTGGATTCCACTAAAAACCAAATGAGATTTTACAGTCTCACGTCATTGATTCCACAGTGTAGAGACTCTACTACACTTCCCCAATGTCTCACAAGTGTTTAATCTCTCTTTTGAGTACAACTTAAACTCAGGGAGTGAATCAACAAAGAACTAGGAGATTCAGACTTTGAAATTTTTCTTTCACCCATACACTCGAATAACTTGAGCGTCCTCCTTATATACTCCTCCATGCCATTATAACCGTTGGCACCTTCCAAAGGAGTTCTTCCAATCTACCCGTTGGACAGAATCAATTAGGAAGATCTCGAGTTATTTAAGGAATATGATGATAGCCCACCAATCCTACTCGCCTATACAATCAGGATCTAGGTTTCCATAAGTAGAACCTTTCAATTATACTTCGCCAATCAACAGATCTAATTATTCAAATTGATTTCAATAAGAATAATTGATCACGAGATGGTATCCCTAGCCGTGAGATCTTCTTCAACCGTACGAACCAAATCCTTAAAGATACACTTGCATCTGGATAAGTCTTCTTCATCAGATAAATCTTTTCTTCGTCGGTTTGAAAACTGTTAGTGAGGGTAGACTTTAAATCTTGAGTCTGGAGGTCTTCAGACTTTGACAATAGAGTCTGCAAGTCTTCAGACTAGACTGATGGAAACGTTTTGTCAACTTCAAAACAGATAATGAAGTTTTTTCCAACAATCTCTCTCTTTTTGATGGTGACAAAACTTTTCTGCAGATTTGGACACTTTGAACTGCAAAACAACACTTAAGTAAACCAAGATTTCTTATAAAATATAAGTAGATATTATGATAAGGATAGTAGCGATTTTGCAACCACAAAAAACATGTTAGTCTTAGAAAAGCAACTATCTTTATCATAATCAATAACATAGCTTAAGTTACTTGCAAGCATTATCAGTCCAAACCAGTCCACGCCACAACCAAACAAAAAATTAAGTCCAAAAAGATAAGTCCAAAAATCCAAAATCAAATCTACATCAACTTCTCCCCCTTTTTGTCAACAGCAAAAAGTGGAGAACAAATAAAAGAGATGGTTGAAAATAGGGTCAGAATCATGGCTGTTTTGGAAGGCGAACAAGCTCAAACTCTCCTATATAATTCATTGTCTTCTCAAGCCTTACAAAACTCTGCTTCAGTGACTGAAAATCTTCACCCTACACAGATGACTGCACTTGATTCTTTAGGGTGTTTAACTGATCGTGCAAAGACACTGAAGTGGCCATGAAAGCATTCTTGAGATTCTGCATCTCATACCCCATAGCATATTGCTACTTCCTTACATCCAATAAAATCTCTAGCAGTCTCGAAAAGTCTGTTGTAGGTTCTTTTGCAGCATTAGGACCGGTCGAGTCGATTCTAGGGATTTTGAGAATGGATAGAACTTCAGTAGATTGTCCACCATGACTATGAGTGGAAGCTTCTGGATAATGAGAGGTATACACATCCTCTATATCTGCTGCAGAATGACTTACATCACTAGTAAAGATAGGTGAAGAAATACCTTTCAGTCCAACAACTCCCCCTGTTTGGTTGCCTTCAGATGGAGTAGGTAAGATTTCTTCTTGATCAACTTCAACTTCAGGGTGATGCACGTCAACAGTTCTAGTTCTTGCCACTCAAAATTATTGGATAGGGAGACAACCAAAGTTGGCTTAAAAGAGTCTTCTTGACCTTGATTTTTTCCCCTTTCTTGTCCTCTTCCTTCTCTTCTTTCTACTTCTTCTTCATCTCCTCTTATTTCCTCTTCTCTTCTTTCTTCCTTTGTTCTCCTTTGTTCTTCATCTTCCTTCTCTATCTCTTCTCTCTTTGTTTCTCCTTCTTCTAGCTCTTATCGAGTCTCTTGAAAGCTAACAAAACTCTTCAAATTTCTTAAGGCTGAAAGAATCATTTCATCTTCATCCTCTTCATCCTACAAGATGAGAATTCTTTTCTTCTTTACTAGAGCAGCCATGGGCTCCTTTCCTTTTCTCTTCGATGCAGCAGAGTCTTGTTTTGTTTTGATGGGAGACTTCTTCTTCATACGCTCCAACACCTTGTTCAGCTCTTTCAAACGCATCTTTGTGACCATTTTAAAACCAATCACCATTGGAGAAATGGTTGTCAAACATAATGGTGCAAAAATGTGAATTTTAAAACGTCTAAAGAGGCGTTCGATAAGAGCAGAATAAGGAAGTTGTCCCTTATCCTTCACCACTGTTCGGTACATATGAAACAAGATGGTGTGAGGTAGAGAGAATTTAAATCCAGCATTGATGGCATACATCAATTTCGCTTCAGATCGAGAGACATCAGTCTTGGATGTCGACTTGGGACGAATGCAATTGATTACGATCTTGTGCATCAAGATGTTAGAGGCATTCATCCTAGAGTAGGAAATTTTGCCTTCAACATCTTGGTCTTTAACCAAAGCCAATGTAGCATGTGCAACTAACACACTGATTGGTTGGAAACTCGCTATTTCCACTCCAATTATGTCAGCCAACGTGTCCGTATTCACCAAGAACTCTTTATCTCTTACTGTGAAAGAAAAGCTGTTTGCATCCATGAAAGATAAGTTCGAGTAAAAGTAAGCTGTGAGTTCATGATAAGCAATAGTGGATTCAGAACAAAAGCATTCCAATTGCGGTAGAGCAAGCTTCTCTCGCAGATTGACTTTTATCGAATCAAGGAAATCAAAATCGACACTTCTAGGGTTCATTACCCCTCTCTTCATCAAATTCAAGTAAACCCTCTCGTGGTTTATCGATTTGAAAAGACTTGAACCATTACCAGCAATGTTCATAGCCACTTCTGTTCTAGGCTGGAACTGGGTAAACATCCATTCATCATCGTCCAGTCCTTGTGGTTGATTTGCAGTGTCATAGAATGGGTCACTTGGGAAATTTGCGAAAGTCCTTTCAGCCGTCCCTCTCTCTACAACTCCTAACATTTCCAACTCCTGCAAGAACAAGGTTTCATTCTCGTATCCTCTATCTCTTAAAAATTCATTGATCAAAGACATCGGTGTTCCTAATTTCTTCAAATTAGAGTAAAGTTTGAAAACAACCTTGGGAGTTAGCGTTCTCACAGGTTCAGCCTCTTCTATAACTTCTTTGTCTAGTTGAGTTGGTGGAGAAGACTGACGTTACTGAGGAGGTTGTTGCTGACTCGAACGCATTGGTGGAGAAGAATCTTCTTCCTTGGTCGTCGAAATGCGTAGGACCCTTAGGCATATCTCGTGGTCCTCTGCTTGCAATCCTTGAAGAATTTCTTGAAGACATTGTCACTTCAAGGGATAAATTCACAAACTTGCTTGAAAAATGTGAAAACTTTTGGACAAATCGAGAGCGAAAGTGAAAGCAAGTGGGAATTTTGTATTATAGGGTTTCAGTGTAAAAACAAAGAAGACGAATCTCAGTAGTATATAAAGCGAGTGAAGCGAGATAAACAAAACGACATAAAAGGAAAAATAAAAATACCTTTTCGAAAAAAATAACTTCAATTTTGAAAATAACTGTCTTTTCAAAATTGATAACTGCCTTTTTGAAAAAGAAAAACTTGGAAAGATAATTTCAATCAATTAGCAATTAATAAGTAATTGTACCTTTTTAAAATACTGGAATAGAAATAACTTATAGTCGTAACTCTTGGTCTTCTGAGTTTGAACACCTTTAGACTTTACTTCTAAGTCTGAGCTCCTTCAGAATTTAATGGATAAGAGATGTAATGTTCAGTTTGGTGATAACAGACTCAAATAGGCTTTTCTCCAGTGACTTTGTAAATATGTCCGCCAGTTGATTCTTTGAATCAATGAATTGAATTATAACTTCTCCACTTTGAACATGATTTCTAATAAAGTGATGTCGAATCTCTATGTGCTTTGCTCTTGCATGAAGAATTGGATTCTTTGTTAGATCGATTGTGCTGGTGTTATCACATTTGATCTCGGTGCATGAGTCTTTGATTCCAAAGTCTCTCAGTTGTTGTTTTATCCTTAAGATTTGAGAATAACAACTTCCAAGGGCCACATACTTTGCTTCAGCTGTTGAAAGAGTTTTGTTTTCTTGAGAACCAAGATACTGTCTTGTTTCCCAGCAATTGGCAAGTACCAGATGTATTCTTTCTATCAACTTTGCAACCTGTTAAATCTACGTCTGAAGATCCAAGGAGGGTAAAATCTCATTCTTTGAGATACCACATACCTAAATTTGAAGTAGTTGCAATGTATTTGATGATGCATTTTGCGGCACTTAGATGAGACTCTTTTGGATCGGATTGAAATCTAGCACAAATGCAAACATTAAACGAAATATCAGGTCTAGAAGCAGTAAGATAAAGAAGTGAACCAATAATATTCTTGTAAAGCTTCTGGTCAACTTTCTTTCCTCCTTCATCTTTATCCAGCTTCGAAGAACTAGACATTGGTATCTCAATCTTTGGAATCAAAGACTCATGCACTGATGTCTAGTTCTTCGAAGCTGGATAAAGATGAATGAGGAAAGAAAGTTAACCAGAAGCTTTATAGGAATATTATTCTTGGTGAATGAAAATTCCTTCATTCAATTGTTTTACTTGTAATATGAGAAAGAATGATAATTCACCCATCATGCTTATCTCAAATTCATCTTGCATAGACTTAGAAAACTTCTTGCATAGGTTTTCGTTAGGTGATCTAAATATAATATCATCAACATAAATTTGAACAAGTATAAAGTTTTTACCTTCCCTTTTAATAAACAAGGTAGTATTCTCTTTTCCTTTGACAAAATCATTTTGCATTAAAAAATTACTTAATCTGTCATACCAAGCTCGAGGTGCTTGCTTTAATCCATATAGAGCATTTTTTTCAGTCCGAATACTGAGTCTGGTTCCTTTGGATCTTCAAATCCAGGAGGTTGTTCCACATAGACTTCTTCTTGGATAAATCCATTTAGGAATGCACTCTTGACGTCCATTTGGAATAACCTAAAATTTTTATAACAGACAAAAGCAAGTAATAATTTAATTGCTTCTAACCTAGCTACTGGTGCGTAGGTTTCATCATAATATATCCCTTTTTCTTGCGTATATCCTTTGGCCACGAGTCTTGCTTTGTTCCTGATCACTTCTTTTTCGACCAACTTGTTCCTGAAAACCCATTTAGCTCAAATAATTGATTTACCTTTTGGTTTAGGAGTTAAATCCCATACATCGTTAATGCCGAGTTTTTCTTGCATTACTTCAATCCAGCTTTCGTCAGCTAAAGCTTCTTTTATGCTCTTGGGTTCTATTTCAGAAATAAGTGCCGCGGCGCTAGTCTCTTCTTGTTTTTTGGATCTGGTGCGAATCCCTTCGTCAATATCACCAATGATGAGTTTTTTGGGATGATTAGACTTGTGCTTCTAGTTACTTGTTGGTGTGACAGTTTGCTGATCTTCTTCTACAGTTGATTTTTCAGTTTCCGTCTGTTGTTGATTTTCAAAGGTCTGAGCTGCTTCAGGGGAGGTAGACTTTGTAGAGTTTGGAGTAGGTTTAGATTCTTTAAGATGAGTCTGAATCAGTTGATTCTGCAGAGAGTCTTGGAATTTGACATTCGTAGATTCTTCTACAGACTGAGTCTTTTTGTTGAATATAAGCTTTGCTAGTGGTTGAATATCCAAGGAAGATTCCTTCGTCTGATTTCTCCTTAAACTTACTAGTTCGATCATTTGCATTTTTCAAAATAAAACATTTGCAACCAAATACATGAAAGTAAGAAACAATTGGTTCTTTTTCCTTTGAATAACTCATAAGAAGTTTTCTCCAGAATAGGCTTTAAAAAGACTCTATTAATAATATAACATGCTGTAGAAACTGCTTCAGTCAAAAAATGAGAGAAAATACTACTTTCTTTCAAAAAGTTCTTGCCATCTCCTGCAAAAATTTATTCTTTCTTTCCACAACTCCATTATGTTCTGGTGTGTATGGAGAGGAGAAAATATACTGAAAACCTGATTCATTACAAAATTTTGCAAAGTCTTGATTTTCAAACTCACCTCCATGATCTATCCGTATGCTTAAAATAACATATCCTTTCTCGTTCTGAACTTTCTTAACAAACTTTGAATAGTAAGAAAATATTTCAGACCTACTTGCCAAAAAGTAAATCCAAGTGAATTGTGAATAATCATCCACGGTTACTAGACAATATCTCTTTCTGCTTATCTTTTAGTTATGGTTGGCTCAAAGAGATCCATATGAAGAAATTGCAAAACATGATTAATAGAAACCTGATTTATTGGTTTAAAAGAACTTCTAACCTGTTTTCCCAATACACATGGTGTGCATAAGTTAGATTTTTGAAACTTCAGGTTAGGCAGCCCTCAAACAAGGTTCTTAGAAGAGATCTTGGCAATCTGCTTCATGTTGACATGGCCAAGCTTTCGATGCTAAAGATTTGCTTTATCTTGAATTGAAATTAGACATTGAGATTTTTCTAGCTTTATAACCAGAAGATAGATGTTCTCATATCTTCGTCTAGTAAAAGATTGTGAAAGATCTTTATTAGTTCCCGAACATATTCCTTCTTGAAAATTGATTTTGAATCCAGTATCGCACAATTGGCTGATGTTGAGCAAATTGTAATTGAGTTCTTCCACCATGGAAATTTTGTTGATTGTGAAACTCCCAATTTTTATAGTTCCACACCCAACAATTCTTCCTTTGCTGTTTTCACCAAAAGAGATTTTTCCACCATTTATTTGCATAATTTTTACAAAACAACTTGAATCTCTAGTCATATGCCTTGAACAGCCACTATCCAAATACCATTTAACATTTTTTTTTTATAGTGACCTGCAATTAAAAAAGAAACTCAAGCTTTCTTTGGTACCCACATTTTCTTGGTTCCAGAGGAGTTAGTGCAATAAGCAGTCTTTGCCCATTCATTCTTAACAAGTCTCCAAACCATAGGACATTTTTTCTCGAGTGTTATGTGCTGTTGCACTTAGAACATTTGAGAGCACTTTGCCCAACAGGTTTTACAAAAACTTTTTGAAAATGATTTCTGTAAAAAAAATGTGTAGGCATTTGTTTGATTCTTTCCTTTACTTTTGGAAAATCAATTAGAGGAATAGTTTCAGAAATCATTTCCAAGCCTGATTTGTTAAAGTAAGGTCTTTGTACTAAAAGAATCTTTTCTAACTTCTCAGATCCTATTGAAAACCTTTTTGAAATATTTGAAATGTCATTTTTCAAAAATGTATTTTCTTTTGAAAGAGAGTTTGCATTTTCTTTTAAAGTAACAAAACTTTTATATAAATTTTCAAGCTTTTCTTTCCAAAAAATTTCATGTTGCTTTAGTGTAAAATTCTCCATTTTTAGCTCGGAAATCCTCTTGAGAGAGGTTTTGAGACTAAGACAAAGTTCATCAATGTATTTCAAGACTTTAGTAGGGATTTTTAAATTACTTACCTCGGTTTCAATATCTAAGTCTGAGTCTGTATCTATTTCGGAGTCTGAGTCTGATTCTGATTTTACCATTAGATAATTATTTGCATAATCTTCATCACTTTCTTTGCATTTAGTATTACTCCATGTCTCTGCCTTGAGAGCCTTTCTGTATTTCTCAGCTTTTCCTTTCTTTTTCTTCAACACGGGACAATTGGGTCTGATGTGTCCCTTTTTTTCTTGCATTCAAAACAGATCACTTCTTTATTGGCTTCATCATCCTCACTTGGTTTGTTTTGAAACTTTTGAATGCTTTGTTTCTTCTAATTGAATCTTCTTCCCTTTTTGTTTGGTTTCCCTTATTGAAATCTTCAGAATCTGTAACATCAGAATTATCATTAGATCTCAAATCAATTGACTTCTTACCTTTGAGATTTTCTTCCTCGTTGATTTGCTCCACTTCATAGGACTGAAGTGTGCCAACCAATTCGTCTATAGAAAGTGGCATGATCCTTTGTGTTTCCCTTATTGAAATCTTTATGTGATTCCAGTCTTTGGAGAGTCCGTGCCGCAATTTGTTAACCTTCATGGGTCTTGAGATTGGTTGTCCTTGATACTCTAGACAATTTACAATTTCTGTAAAATGACTAAACATGTCGGTGATAGATTCTCCTGGTTTCATCTTGAAGGCTTCATACTGTCCGAGTAGAATATTGATCCTTGTTTCTTTCACTCGATCAGTTCCTTCATAGGTAATTTGCAGCCTATTCCAGACTTCTTTGGCTGTTTCACAAGAAGATATTTTGTTATACTCAGTAAGAAATAATGCACAATATAAAGAGTAAATTGCTTTAGCATCAAGAGCTTATCTCTTGGTTATTTCTTCTTAAGTCATCTTGCCAGCGTCTGCAATTTCTTTTCCCCTTTCTGTAACTGATGTAGCTTTAGGAATAATTACTTTTTCTACCACATCCTATTCCAGAGGATCTTTTGATCTTAGAAATGTCTTTATCTTGTTTTTCTATATGCTATATTCCTTTCCATCGAAATAAGGTGGTTTGGTGTTGCTTTGGCCTTCAACCAAACCTAGAGCCAACATACTAGTCATAGATCTTTAACTTAGAAGTAAAAACACTTCAATTAAATGAGCACATAAGCTCTAATACCAATTGATAATGTTAGTATGAACACCTAGAGGGGTGAATAGGTATTAAAGAAGTTTTTGCAAGACTTAACAACTTAATTCAACTTTTATGAAAATAGTAGACTGAAGATGTAAAAGACTGTAAACCGTTATATAAGATTGCGAATTAAAGTAAAGAGTTTAGGGAAAGAGAATTGAAACACAAGGTTTATAGTGGTTCGGCTTAGACTAAGCCTACGTCCACTTTCCCGTACTGACAGCCCACTAGCTAGATTTCACTAAAAACCAAAAGGGATTTTACAATCTCATATCTTTGATTCCATAGTATAGAGACTCTATTACACTTCCTTAAGGTCTCACAAGTGTTTAATCTCTCTTTTGAGTACAACTTAAACTCAGCGAGTGAATCAACAAAGAACTAGAAGATTCAGACTTTGAAAATTTTCTTTCACGCACACACTCGAATAACTTAAGCATCCTCCTTATATACTGCTCCATGCCATTATAACTGTTGGCACCTTCCAAAGGATTTTTTTCAATCTACCCGTTGGACAGAATCAATTAAGAAGATCTCGAGTTATTTAAGGAATGTGATGATAACCCACCAATGCTACTCACTCATACAATCAGGATCTAGGTTTCCATAAGTAGAACATTCAAAGTATACTTCGCCAATCAACAGATCTAATTATTCAAATTGATTTCAATAAGAATAATTGATCATGAGATGCTATCTCCAGCTGTGAGATCTTCTTCAACCGTACGAACCAAATCCTTAAAGATATACTTGCATTTGGATAAGTCTTCTTCATCGGATAAATCTTTTCTTCGTTGGTCTGGAAACTGTACTTTAAATCTTGAGTTTGGAGGTCTTCAGACTTTGACAATAGAGTCTATAAGTTTTCAGACTAGATTGATGGAAATGTTTTGTCAACTTCAAAATAGATAAGGAAGTTTTCTCCAACAGCACGAATGGCACGGTGAAGACAATGGCGGTTGCAGCTTAACTCATGGCCAAGGGGGGAAGAGCTCGATTCTGGCGGAGGCGGTGGTGGTTTGGAGCAACGACGGCTCGGACGGCCGAGTGAGTGGCAGCAAGAGGTGGTGACGGTGGCTTGGGGACGGCGGCGGTGGCTCACGACGGTGAGGGGCGCCGTAGATGGCGTGACAGATCGTCGGGCTCAACAGCGAGACGGCTCGTCGGATGAGCGGTGGGTGGTGGTGGTTCGGTGGCCAAGAGGTGGTGGTGAGTAAGGCATGGGGCGGTAGTGTGGTGGTGGGTGAAGCAACAGCCAGCAAGAGGAAGGAAGGAAGAAGAGAAGAAGAAGAAGAAGAAGAAGAAGAAGAAGAAGAAGAAGAAGAAGAAGAAGGGGTGGGGTTTCGGCCGAGAGAGGGGGAAAGAGAAGAGAGAGAGAGAGAAGAAAAGAAAAAGTTGGGGGCGCAGGAAGTGACGTGAGGAGGGAAAATGGGAGAAAAGAAAGAGAGAAAAAAAGAAAGGGGAAGGGGGAAGAATTGGCAGAGGGGAAAATCACGTGGGGGAAGCTAGGGTTTTTTTTTTTTTTTTTTTTTTGGGAATTATGACCGGAACCGGTCTCTTTGGAACCGGGAAGCTAATTGGACCCTCTGGTGCGGTTCTCCGGTTCTCGGTTCTACCCGGGAACTGTGCTCACCCCTACTCATCGATATATGATAATATGCCCAATTACATTACATGTCTTCTCGAGTGCGTATGGGTAGGTTTCCCATCATTTGATTATATCTGACATGATATCGGATGATTTACCAAACCAAAGATGGATAATTACAATTTCTCACATCTTCTATGCTAACTTATTTTATCAAGTCCTAATTATTGTTTTGTGATCAAATACAGTAAAAGAACATTATTGCTTCCCTTTTTCTTTTCATATAATTTATGGGGGATTCTTTGCTCCTTTCTTGAACAGGAAATTTGCTAAATCTACTCCTTAATGATGAACTCTGCGTCTTTATGAACTTGCCAAGGAAGACTTGTGATTCAGAATCTAACTGTTATCTCTAAAAATGACCCCATCATTATCTTAGCGGGGCTTTGCGGAATATTTCCAAGGACCGGTCCCAACCACTTCGGAGGATCGCCCCTCTAAGTTAAACGACAAAACCCCTTGTTCTTGTCACATGCGTTATTAAGTCAACTGACAAAACCGCCGATCCCTTTGTCCGCGTTGCATGCACTATTAAGTTAAACGACAAAAACCGCCGGTCCGGCTCTCCTCGTCGGCACATGTGGAAAACTAGGTCGTGTTTCCATCTCCTGCCCCACTCGTTGTGAGTGCATGCACGTCCTCAGCTTTGCAGAGCAGGTCGGCGTCTCTTTCCTTTATTTCCTTGTTACAATTTGCAAGCATATCTACTCGACTGGGTTGACCATGATGTAGAAACCAATATCAAAGCTTGGAATTCAATACAGCTAACTTTTAGTTGAAAATCCCTTGGGAATAACTCTCCCGTTGTACACAAAAAAAGAAAAGACAACAAGGATTTATTGATTTATAATACTCTCGGTTCAACCGACCACTGAATAGATGATAGTAACTTTGTCGTAGGTGCTTAGTTGGCGCCGGCCAAGGTGGTGAGTTGTTTCTTAACAACTTCAGCGATATCTGCAAACAGCTTCACTGAGATGAGGGAGACATCAAAGGAAGCCCCATTGGCGATTTCATACTCAATGGTGGACTTGATCATGCACGAGTTCTCGTCCTTGCCTATCACTTCTAATCGCAATCGATACAGGGAGAGTCCCATATTTAGGAACCCGCCTTCGATCGCCTCAGTTTCTTTCACACGGTTTTCGTGGTCCACCTTGGTGAACTTCTCTTTATAGGAGAAACCTGTCATGACAAAAGGAAGATGGGGAATAAATAAGTGCAATTGATGATTGTTGCGTCACTTAGAAAATGGTTTTGCTAGTATAACAATTTCTGAGGTACTGTAAGAATAATGATTTGTTATGAATCACAAATTTTTGAAAAAATGGGTCTCACAATAATTTATGATTATTTATTAATTGATTTTTTGTTGTTTAGAATGGACTGTTATTCTCATGGTAGATTAAAGACTGTCACGCAATCTTTTTTCTAAACACATTTACACATATAAGATCACGTACCTCCGGCCAAAGTGATCTTGATGATGGTGCCGACGGCACCCTGGCCTTCCAGGATGTCAAGTCCGATGATGGTGTCGGGGAGGGCCTCCTTGGCCAGCAGGGCCATCTTGGTGGTGCCATACAGCTCCCATACTTTGGCTGCTCCCGCCTTCACTTCTGTCTCGTACGACACCTGCCCAGACATCTCTCTCTCTCTCTCTCTCTCTCTAACCGACGACGAGTTTATGCGTGTGTGGTGTGGAGGATGGGATGGATGCGTTATGTGTGGGTTGGAGTAGGGGGGCGGCACATGTATATATAGAACGGTCGGGGAAGTGGTTCCCTTTTTTGCTTCTTCATTCACTCTCAAAACACGGAGGAAGGAGCCCGTTGGCCGGATAAGCGAGGGCACATCAAACACGACCCATTGCCACGTGTTTACGGGATTGAGAATGATCAATTCCACACGACACTTGCGCCTAACGTGACTAGGCATTTTTCATGCTTTGCATGAAAAAGAAGTTTTGATTTTGAAATTAGAAAAAAAAAAAAAACTAAAACCTGAAAAATTGTTGGGATTTTATCAAGGAAAGTTGCCGATCAGATCCAAAGACATCAAGGCAAACTTAGAATTTTCATACCAAAGTCCCAAGTACATATCAAATGCATGACTATGAACAAGAACCGAGAAAGAAAAAACATCCACTGGTACATTTTCGTGTTCTTCTTAGCTGGTGCAAGCTTGTGCTTCACGCCTTTGATCTCAACTGGAAATTGGAATGGGGACTTTCCTTCTTCAATATCGTCTTCATTAGGTCCTTTGCTATATTCTGAGCAATATAGGCAATCGTTTTTGAGAGATTGTATCACAAAAAATAAATGATTTGAAATAAAAGGTTTCCTAAAATGATTGCTCATATCATTTATAAAATTGAAAGAATGAAAAATATTTTTATCATACAAGAAAATATTTAAGACATAAATTGTAGTTAATAAATTTATTATTACTAATGAATTCAAATGATAGACCATCATTAGAAAATATGTTTTAAATGATTTATTTTGCGAGAAATAAATAAGCCGCTTTTAAAGAGTGGTCAATGGATTTAGCTAAATTTCATGGCCTGGGGAGTGGGCCGGGCTCGAAGTGAATCGAAACGTGAAATCCGATCCAATAGAGTGGGCCTCGAAGAATCATGGCTCGATGCCGCCATCTTCATCGTTTGAGCGGACCGCAACATGACTGAGTGGGAGGAGGAGCAGAGCGACTAATGACTGATGAGGCGGTGGTTGGTTGAGGTGTGGAGGTCGGGGCGATGCTTTCCCAGCTCCTCCGCTCCCCTGCCACCTGCTCTCCTCTCCTCTCGTCGTGTACGTAAACGTAACTTCGACTTTCCAAATTTCCACTTTTGATGTTTGCACCATTGCTTCCACTTGTTGTGTAACTGCGCTCGTATGCGATCGAGGAAATAGAACAGCTCGGGTCGTTCTTACGCATTCAATGTAGGCAGATTATTGTTTGCAGGATGCATTCTGTGGTTGAGCATCTTCTGCGTCTATCTCACATTCGTCTATGTTGTGTTGTGCAGAATGCTAGGTCCACCCCCCTCGGTCCCGCTTCAGCAAGAGAAGCTGGAACAGTTAGGTCTCCCAGGTGATCATCGCTGAACGAGTCTCTCCACTAGAGACATGGTGTTGGAGCTGTTCTGTTGATGTGTCAGCTTCTCTACCCGTCATCTCTGTTGGAGAAAACTTCCTTGAGTGTTTTGAAGTTGACAAAACGTTTCCATCAGTCTAGTCTGAAGACTTGCAGACTCTTCTATCAAAGTCTAAAGACCTTCGGACTGCCAAACTCAAGACTCAAAGTCTATCATCATTGACAGTTTCTAGACCGTCGAAGAAGGCTTATCCACAACTGGATGTTTTGTTAAGGATTTGACTTTATCGACTGGAGAAGATCTTTTGGCTGGATATAACATGCCGGAATCCATTATTCAAATCAAGATTGATTCAGAGATTATGGATCCGTTGATTGATGGAGTAATCTTGGAAGGTTCTACTTATGGAAACCGAGATCCCAATTGTATGGGCGAGCAGGATTGATGGGCTATCATCATGTTTCTCAAAAAGCTCGAAAGATCTTTCTAATTGATTCGGTTCAACGGGTAGATTGGAAGAATTCCTTTGGTAAGTGCCAACGGGTATGATGGCATAAAGGAGTATATAAGGAAGACGTTCAAGTTGTTTGAGTGTGTGCGCTATAGAAGAATTCCAAAGTCTGAAGCTCCTTGTTCTTAGTCAATTAAACTGTTGAGCGAAATCTTGTACGCAAAAGAGAGTCTATATCTTTGAGAGACCTTGAGGAAATGTAGTAGAGTCTCTACACTGTGGAATCAAGGCAGAGCTTTTCTGTAACAACACTTTTGGTCATAGTGAAATCCTGCCGGTGGGCTGTCAGTGCGGAAGAGTGGACGTAGGCTTGGATTAAGCTGAACCACTATAATCTCTATGTTCATTTTCTTTTATCTACGCTCTTTTACCTTGATCATATTGTTTTGTCTACAAGAGACAAATTTCCTTTTCATAATTTATTGTTGATTAATACTGCACATATCTCACAAAATTGTTTCTGCACCTATTCACCCCCCTCTAGGTGCTCATACTAGCTTTCACAATTGATATCAGAGCTTGTGTACTCACTTAAGTTGAAGTGTTTTACTTCATAGTTAAAGATCCATGGCTAGTATGTTGGCTCCAGGACTGGTCGAAGGGCAAAGCAATACTAGACCGCCTTATTTTGATGGAAAGGAATACAACATATAGAAAAACAAGATGAATGCATTCCTAATATCAAAGGATCCTTTGGAATGGGACGTGGTAGACAAATGATTCATTCCTAAAGTTGCATCTGTCTTAGAGAGAGGAAAAGATGCTGTTGAGTCTAGTGAAATGACTCAAGAAGAGATTGTTAGGGAAATCCCTTATGATGTTTTGAAGATGACAAAATAAATCAAAGGCTACTAATATGTTTGATGGTTGAGTAATAGACCATGCAGATGATAGAACATGTAAAGGATATTATCAAAGTCGAAGACGGCCGTAAGACCGAACGTAACATATGTCCAAAGTATATTCGAAGATTTCCAGGACTTCGTGTCAAAGTCGAAGACTGCCGTGTCAAAGTCCCGAAGACGCGGACTTTAGTGTCAAAGTCATTTCTACATCAAAAGTCTGCTCACTCGACTAATTCCGGGCATCGAACGTGAATGATGAACCGAGAAGACGAGACTCTATGCTGAAGCCGAACCAAAAGACAGACTCTATTCGAAGCGAACCGGGTACGAGACCTTAAAGCTAAATCTGTTCAGAAGCAGATATGTTCAGACCTAGATTGTAAAGTCTACAGACTCAGATTGTAAAGTCTATGGCTATCAGACTTTACATCCAGAATTCAACAGAACGTAATACAAGCCCAATCATATAACGGCTAGTGATCTGGTTTGGATTCCACATCAAGATTGATTTGATTGATTCAATCTATTTGATTGACGATTGGATCTTGAAGACAAGATCTTTCTATACGAAGAAGCTTTACTTATGGAAACCAAGATTTCGTTTGTATGGGCGATCGGAATCAATTTGGGATTCTACCTTTGTTACTCAACGGCTACCAAATCTTCTAGATACGAGCTGTCCAATGGGTATATTGGAAGACGATTCTCGGGATACTGTCCAACGGCTAGTTTGGAAGTGGAGGAGTATTTAAGGAGATGAAGGACCGATGAGCAAGTAAGAGACGGAGCGTAGAATTTATAATTCCAAAGTCTCGAGCGACTTTCAATCATATACTTGTCTCTTGAGAGCTTAAACGTTTGTAATCGTGAGAGAAATACCAAAAGAGTGACTTAGTGAGATAGTGTGATCTACTACTAAGTGTTTGCACTCGAAGTTGTAATCTCTTGTTGATTGCATATTGGAATCTAGCCAAGAAGGCTGTTATCGTGGGAGAGTGGACGTAGGCTTGGATTAAGCCGAACCACTATAAATCTTGTGTTCTTATTCTCTTCCCTAAGTCCTTTATTTTGTTCATACTAGCACTCTCAGAGATAACCAAGAGACAAGCTCTTGATGCAAAAGCAATTTATTCTTTATATTGTGCATTATCACCTACTGAATATAACCGAATATCTTCTTATGTTACAGGTAAAGAAGTCTGTGATAGATTACACATCACCTATGAAGGAACTGATCGAGTGAAAGAAACCAGAATCAACATTCTGCTCGGTCAATACGAAGCATTCAAAATGAAATCAAGAGAATCTATCACTGACATGTTTAATCGTTTTACAGAAATCGTGAATGATTTTGAAAATCAATGTCAACCAATTTCTGATCCCATGAAAGTAAACAAGCTACCGCGTGGACTCTCCAAGGATTGGAATCACATAAGACCTCAATAAGGGAGACACAAAGAATTATGCCACTTTCTGTCGATGAATTGGTTGTGACTCTTCAGTCTTATGAAGTGGAGCGAATCAACGAAGATGAAGATCCTAAAGGTAAGAAATCCATTGCATTAAAATCTAATGATGATTCTGATGTCACAAATTCTGAAGACGATATGGATGATGAAGAGCTTGCTCTCATGATAAGAAGATTCAGAAAGCTAAACAGAAAGGGGAGAAGATTCAATCCAAAGAAACAAAATTTTCAAAAGCAACAGACTAAGTCTGTTGAGGATGATGAAACCAATAGAGATGTAGTCTGCTTTGAATGTAAGAAAAATGGACACATCAGACTCAACTGTCCCCTTCTGAGGAAAAAGAAAGGAAAAAACTGAGAAATATCGAAAATCACTCAAAGCATAAACTTGGAGTGATACATAATGTGAAGAAAGTGATGATGATTATGCCAATATTTGTCTCATGGCACAATCAGACTCAGATTTAGACTCCGAGATAGACTCAGATTCAGACAGTGAAATCGAGGTAAGTAACTTGAAAATCCCTACTAAAGTCTCTAAATACATTGATGAATTATGTCTTAGTCTCAAAACTTCTCTTAAAAGGATTTCCGAACTTAAAAGAGAAAATTCTGCTCTAAAGCAACAGGAAATGTTTAGAAAGAAAAGGTCAAAAGTCTAGACAAAAGTGTTACTACTTTGAAAGAAAATGCAAACAATCTTTCGAAAGAAAATGCATTCTTGAAAAATGACATCTCAAATATTTCTAAAAAAATTTCTATAGGATCTGAGAAACTTGAGAAAATTCTTTCAAAGCATAAAGACCTTACTTCAATAAATCTGGTTTGGGAATGACTGCAGAAACTATTCTTGTAATTGATTTTCCTAAAGTAAAGGAAATAATTAAGCAAAGACCTTCAAGAGATGTTTCCAAAAATCATTTCCAAAAAGTTTTTGTAAAACTAGTAGGTCGCAATGCTCTAAGATGTTCTAAGTGCAATAGCTCAGACCATTTTGAGAAAGAATGTCCTATGGTTTGGAAACCTGTTAAGAAGGTATGGGCAAAGACCGTATATCACACTAACACCAATGGACCCAAGAAAATATGAGTACCAAAGAAAGCTTGAGTCTCTTTTTTAAATGCAGGTTACTATCAAGAAAAGATTAAATGATACTGGATAGTAGATGCTCAAGGCATATGACAGGAGATTCAAATTGCTTCATAAAATTTGTTCAAGTTAATGGTGGAAAAGTTTCATTTGGAGGGAACGGCAAATGAAGAATTGTGGGATTTGGAACTGTAAAGATTGGAAGCCTCATGACCAGTAATGTTTCCTTAGTGGAAGGACTTAACTACAATTTGCTAAGTATCAGTCAGCTGTGCGACACGGGTTTCAAAATCAATTTTCAAGAAGGAATCTATTCAGGAACCAATAAAGACTCCTCTCAGTCTTTCACGGGTCGAAGACATGGAAATATCTACCTCTTGGATGTTAAACCAGATGAAACCCAATGTCTAATCTTAATTCAAGAAGAAGCAAACTTATGGCACAGAAAACTTGGGCACATCAACATGAAGCAAATAGCCAAAATTTCAGCAAATAAGCTTGTTCGCGGTTTACCCAATTTGTCATACCAAAAGTCTGATCTATGCACACCATGTGTGTTGGGAAAACATGTAAGAAACTCATTTAAATCCATAAATCAAGTTTCCACTAATTGCGTACTACAGCTTCTGCATATGGATCTCTTTGGACCAACCAGAACTCAAAGCATTGGAGGTAAGCAATACTGTTTAGTGATTGTGGATGATTATTCAAGATTTACTTGGGTATATTTCCTTGTAAGTAAGTCTGAAACCTTTTCTTACTTTAAAAAGTTTGCTAAAAAGGTTCAAAATGAGAAAAGATGTGTTATTTCAAGAATACGGATAGATCATTGAGGTGAATTTGAAAATCAAGACCTTACAAAATTCTGTGATGAATCTGATTTTCAGCATATGTTCTCTTCTCAATACACTCCAGAGCAAAATGGAGTTGTGGAAAGGAAGAATAGATCTTTGCAAGAAATGGCTATAACTCTTTTAATTGAAAGTAACATCTCTTCACGTTTTTGGGCTGAAGCAGTTTCTACAGCATGTTATATCATTAATAGAGTTTTTCTAAGGCCTATTATGGAGAAAACTCCCTATGAGTTATTCAAAGGAAAGAAGCCTATTGTTTCATAGTTTCACGTGTTTGAAAGTAAATGTTTTATATTGAAAAATGCAAATGATCGAATTGGTAAGTTTGAAGAAAAATCAGATGAAGGCATCTTCCTTGAATATTCAACCTCCAGCAAAGCTTATAGAGTATACAACAAAAAGACTCAATCTGTGGAGGAATCAATGAATGTCAAATTTCAAGACTTTATGCAAAATGAATCGATTCAGACTCAAATTGAAGAATCTGAACCTGCTCCAGACTCTATAAAGTCTAAATCTCCAGAAGCAGCTTAGACTTCAGAAGACAAGCAACAAATGATTGTCAAAGATTCAAATGAGGAAAAAGATCAACAGTTTGACAAATCAACCAGCAACTGGAAGCATAAGTCCAGTCATCCCAAGGATCTCATTATTGGTGATATTAATGAAGGAATTCACACAAGATCCAAAAGGCGTGAAGAATCTAGTGCTGTGGCTCTTATTTCTGAAATAGAACCCAAGAGTATAGAAGAAGCTTTAATTGATGAAAGCTGGATTGAAGCTATGCAAGAAGAACTCATGCAATTCAGTATTAATGATGTCTGGGAATTGACTCCAAAACCGAAAGGTAAATCTATCATTGGAGCTAAATGGGTTTTCAGGAACAAGATGAATGAGAAAGGAAAGGTAGTAAGAAACAAAGCAAGACTCGTGGCCAAGGGATATACGCAAGAAGAAGGGATAAACTATAATGAGACTTACGCGCCAGTAGCGAGGTTAGAAGCAATTAGATTATTACTTGCTTTTGCTTGTTATAAGAATTTCAGGTTATTCTAAATGGACGTCAAAAGTGCTTTCCCAAATGGATTTATCCAAGAGGAAGTCTATGTGGAACAACCACCCAGTTTTGAAGACCCAAGGAAACCAGACTCTGTATTTAGACTGAAAAAGACTCTATATGGTTTAAAGCAAGCACCTCGAGCTTGGTACGACAGACTAAGTAAGTTTTTAATTGAAAATGACTTTGTCAAAGGTAAAGTAGATACCACATTGTTTATCAAAAGAGAAAGCAAAAGTTTTCTACTTGTTCAAATATATGTTGATGATATTATCTTTGGATCTTCTAATGAAAGTCTGTGTAAGAAATTCTCTAAGTCTATGTAGGATGAATTTGAAATGAGCATGATGGGTGAACTAATCTTCTTTCTCGGGCTTCAAGTGAAACAACTGAAGGAAGGGACTTTTACTCATCAAGAAAAATATGCTAATGATCTTGTCAAAAAGTTTGGGCTAGAAAATTGCAAAAGGACTAATATACCAATGTCAAGTTCCTTGAAGCTGGACAAAGATGAAGGAGGAAAGAAAGTTGACCAGAAGCTATACAGGAGTATCATTGGTTCACTTCTTTATCTCACTGCTTCTAGACCTGACATTTTGTTTAGTGTTTGCATTTGTGCCAGATTTCAATCAGACCCTAAAGAATCTCATCTAAGTGTTGCAAAGCATATTATCAAATACATTGCCTCAACTTCAAACTCTGGTCTCTGGTATCCTAAAAAGGGAAACTTTACTCTTCTTGGATACTCAGACGCAGATCTAGCTAGATGCAGAGTTGATAGAAAGAGCACGTTAGGCACTTGTCAACTACTTGGAAGTAGGACAGTGTCTTGGTTTTCAAGGAAGCAAAGTACAGTAGCTCTTTCCATAGCAGAAGTAGAGTATGTAGCTCTTGGAAGTTGTTGTTCACAAATTTTGTGGATAAAACAACAGTTAAGAGACTTTGGAATCGAAGATTCATGCACTGAAATCAAATGTGACAACACCAGCGCAATCAATCTCACAAAGAATCCGATTCTTCACTCAAGAGCAAAACATATAGAGATTCGACATCACTTCATTAGAGATCATGTTCAAAATGGAGAAGTTTCGATTCAGTTTATTGATTCAAATAATCAACTGGCAGATATATTTATAAAACCTTTGGAGAAAAATCAATTTGAAGTTATTCGTTCCAGACTCAATATCTTAAAGTCTGAGGAAGTTCAGACCCAAGACTGAAAGTTTAAAGACACTAGACTCAGACGATCAAGATTCTTGACTGTAAGTTTTTTTTTTTTTTCAGATCAAATCTCGAAAAGGTACGGTCATATATCCGTAATTGATTATTGCTATTTCCAATTTCCGTGATTATTGCAATCTCTCCTTTTTGAAAAAGAAGTTATTTTTTAAAAATGACAGTTATCTAATTTTTGAAAAGGCATTTATTTTTAAAAGGCATCTTTATATTTCTTTTTACGACGTTTCGTATGCCTCTCTTTGACTGTCTTATATACTGTCGGTTCCTCTTCGTTTTACTCACAAAAACCCTAAGAGAACACAGTTCGTCCACTTCTGTCATCTTCACTTGTTTAATCTTCAAAAAGTTGTCATCTTTCTTCGAAAACAAGCTTGGAATTTCTCAAAGACTGTGAAAGATGTCTTCCCAAAGAAAGTCTTCAAGGATCGCTAACAGGGGACCACAACAAATGCATGAGGGGCCTACGCACTTTGATCTCACCGAGGAAGAAGAATCTCCTAGACAGCGGCAGAGCCCACAACATTCTCAGCAGCGTCCATCTTCTCATTCTAGACCTCAGAATGTTGCACATCAAGAAGAAGAAGAAATCATCGAAGACGTAGAACCCGTAAGAACTCTAAGCCTGGCTTTACTTATAAGCTTTACTGTGCTTTGAAGAGGGGTGGTACTCCTTTGAATTACATTAACGAATTTTTGAAAGAAAAAGGGTATTGAAATAAAACCTATTTTTTTACGCACAATAGAACGATTGGGAATTGCCCCTGCTAGGTCGGCAGAAGAGGCATTGGCAAATATCCCAAGCGATCCACGTGTTGGAGAGCTGAGTCAGCCTGATGGGAATGGCGATGATAGGATGTACAGTCAGTTTAAACCGAGAATGGGTGTTGTAGCAAAAATCCGAAGTAAAAGGACAGACTTGTTTCGATCGGATGACCACAAGCAACTATACTCTAAGTTGCTGAAGCGAGGGCTGATAAACCCTAGAAGTGTGGATTTTGATTTTCTTGACTCTGTGAATGTCAATCTGCGGGAAAAATTCAGTCTTCTTCAACTCGAACAGTTTTTGTTCTGAATCTACAGAAGCTTATGCTGAACTTATTGCTTATTTATATTCAAATCTCAGTTTCTAGGACGCAAATAAGTTTTCTTTTAGTGTTCGAGATCAGGACTATGTGGTTGACATGAATACATTGGCTGATATGATTGGGGTTGAAAGAGGGAGATATCAACCTATTGGTGTATCTATTGCTCGTGCAACGTTGGAACTTATTTAGGATAGAAGGACATAAGGAAAGATTTCCTATTTGAGCATGAATGCTACCAACATTTTGCTTCACAAAATTGTGATTAATTGCCTCAGACCAAAATCAACTTCAAAAACCGATGTTTCAAACTCGGAGGCAAAGTTGATGTATGCCATCAATGCTGGTAAAAAATTCTCTCTTCCACACACTATCATGTTCCACATGTATAGGGCAGTGGTGAAGGATAAGGGTTAACTTCCATACGCAGTGGTGAAGGATAAGGGTCAACTTCCCAGAATTCTTTGTGCTCGAACGTGCGATCAAATGGTGATGGGACTGAAAATGGTTTCTAAAATGTGTCTGAAGGAACTCAACAAGGCGTTGAAACAATTCAAGGAGAAAACCCCTGTCAAGACTCATCAAATCTCTTCGACTGCAAAAAGAAAAGGGAAGGAGCCCATGGTTGCTCCATCCAAGAAAAGAAGAGCTCTCATCATTGAGGATGAAGAAGATGAGGATGATATCACCATTTCTGCAATGGCATTGAAGAACTTGAGACGTTCTGTTCCAGAATCAACGGAGAGACAAGAAAAAGACATGGATGAGATAGAACATAATACTGGAGAAAGACAAGATTTGGAAGCAGAGGAGAAAGAAGCAGAGGAGAGAGATACAGAGGAGGAAAGAATTGAGGAGAAGAAGAAGAAGAAGAAGAAGAAGAAGAAGATGAGAGAGGAGATCAAGTGGAAGCAGAGCATGAGGAACACTCTTCTCCACCTGAAGGCATGTAAACAGGGGGAGATCCTGAGAAAAGAGGAACATCCTCATTCCCTGCCACCAGTGAAGGAGTAAGCCGCTCTCCAACAGATCTAGAGGACATCTATGCCTCTCAATTTCCTGAGGAGGGTCATGATGTTTCATCACCCAATCTGCGTGACCATGCTGATTTACCATCATCTGCCTATATACCATCTGATCGTGCGGAGGCCAGTACTCAGATTGATAATTCAACAGATTTTCGCATAATTCTTGAAGTTCTCTTAGAGATGTGGGGTCAAATATATGCTATGGGATGCGAAGTACAGAACTTGCAAAATGTAGGCCAAACCTCTTCAGTTTCTTTACATGATCAAATCCAAGCCATTGCTCTTCAAGTTCAAGCAAATGCTAAGGGGGAAGATGTGGCTCAACTGAAGGAGGACTTGAAAAAGCTGGAAGGCATTGTCCAGTCAATGGGAGATTTCCAGCTTGTTCGTGTTCCCAAGTAATCTTAATTCCATTCTCTTTTCATCTCTACATTTTTAAATGCTGACAAAAAGGGGGAGAGATGTGGTGCAGATTTGATTTGATCTTTGAACTTTTAAACTCTTGACTTTTGTGATGTCTTGACTTGACTTTTGTGTGGCTGTTTGGATTTGGATTGGATTTGGGTTTGATTGTTTGAACATTTATTTATCTTAAGTACTATTGATATCTCATGGCTTTGTTCATCTACAAGACTAACCTACTTTCTGTGGATGCAGATTCTAGTGTTATTATTAAGCCATTTATCTTTGTGAGATATCCATATTTGCTTGAGTAATGTTTTGCAGGTCAAAGTTATCCAAATTTGCAGGAAAGTTTTGTCACAATAAAAAATGGGGAGATTGTTGGAGAAAACTTCCTTGAGTGTTTTGAAGTTGACAAAATGTTTTCATCAATCTAGTCTAAAGACTTGCAGACCCTTCTATCAAAGTCTAAAGACCTCCGAACTGCCAGACTCAAGACTCAAAGTCTATCCTCATTGACAGTTTCTAGACCGTCGAAGAAGGCTTATCCACAACTGGGTGTTTTATTAAAGATTTGACTTTATCGACTGGAGAAGATCTCTTAGCTGGATATAGCATGCCGGAGTCCATTATTCAAATCAAGATTGATTAAGGGATTATGGATCCGTTGATTGATGAAGTAATCTTGGAAGGTTCTACTTATGGAAACCGAGATCCTGATTGTATGGGCGAGCAAGATTGATGGGCTATCGTCATGTTCCTAAAAAAGCTCAAAAGATCTTCCTAATTGATTCGGTTCAACGAGTAGATTGGAAGAATTCATTCGGTAAGTGCCAACGGGTATAATGGCATAAAGGAGTATATAAGGAAGATGTTCCAGTTGTTTGAGTGTGTGTGCGATAGAAGAATTCTAAAGTCTGAAGCTCCTTGTTCTTAGTCAATTAAACTGTTGAGCGAAATCTTATACGCAAAAGAGAGTCTATATCTTTGAGAGACCTTGAGGAAGTGTAGTAGAGTCTCTACACTGTGGAATCAAAGCAGAGCTTTTCTGTAACAACTCTTTTGGTCATAGTGAAATCCAGCCAGTGGACTGTCAGTGCGAAATAGTGGACGTAGGCTTGGATTAAGCTGAACCACTATAATCTCTGTGTTCATTTTCTCTTCTCTACGCTCTTTTACCTTGATCGTAATTTGTTTTGTCTACAAGAGACAAGTTTCCTTTTCATAATTTATTATTGATTAATACTGCACATATCTCGCAAAATTGTTTATGCACCTATTCACCCCCCTCTAGGTGCTCATACTAGCTTTCACAATCTCCCCCTAGGATTTTACCTTCTGCGAGTGGGCTGTTCAACTTATGAGATTCTAATATCTTATATGCTGGCATTACCGGTTGTTCTCTTTCCGTGCTTCACTGTTACTGCGGCGAAGCTTGTGACTCTAGGCTGGAGATTTGTCGCGAACACAATTTCGATCCCCAATCCGAGTGTAATAAAATCCTCGATTGATGGACTTTTAGTTCATAGGTTGTTGTCGAGATTATGTTTAATTTTTTTTTTTTGAATTTTTCATTAAAATTTTCTTTTCTTTTTTCTTATTGTTAGGGGCTGGCAAGGGATCGCAACCATTGAGTGAGGACGTGCAAGCCTCGTTGACCACTAGGCAAGGGCTTACAGCTCTCACTCATAGCTAGGCGAGGGCCATGAGCCTCACTGCAGCCAGTGTGGACTTGTAGCCCTTGCCTAATAGCTCACGAGCGCTCGCAACCCCCATTTAAATCTAGCCAAAGGCTCCCTACTTATACCGTAGTCGACAAGGGCTTATAGGCCCTTGTTTAGAGGCTGGTGGCTCTTGTTGGCCCTCAAGAATAAAAAAAGAAAGAAGAAAAGATTAATAATTTTTTTTAGAAAATTTACAAGATAAGGATAAAAAATAAAAATCATGTTAGCGCCACTCATGCCATGTTGGATATTCGGTGTCCATGTCATCAATTCTTGGCCAAAATCAACCGAATAGACTGAATTTCTAACTTATCAAAAAATTTATTATTAAATTAGTCAAATTAAAAGGCTTAGGATTGAATGGCATAAATACAATTGGTTTAAGACTTTTTAAATATTTTTCCCAACAAAGTTAATATGCATGCACTATCATTGCCACATCACACGACCCAAAGTAGCAAGGGTTCCATATACGCCACATACATGACGACATAACCATGAATAAAGTAGAAGGAAGAAAAAGTCAAAATTCAACTAGGCTTTATATATGTGAATGAATAAAGACAATTCGTATTTGTCCTCAACTTCGTTGGAGGAAACCAAGCAAGTAAGTGCTAATAACACATGAATTTGTTGTAAAATATTGTGTTGCGAATATATAACAGAGAAGAGATTGTGAAGAGAAAGCAAGTGAACACTAGAGATAGTAGAGAAAGCTAGATATTTCACTGTATTGTGATTATTGTTCTATTGTACATAAAAACTAAACTCCTATTTATAGGAGAACAAGAATGTACTTATCATTAATATTAATGTATCGAATGATACATGTACTGGATATGGGAGATGAACGTTCATTGTTTAGGGAGATGTACTTAGAATATATGATACAAATATACCATAATAAGTACATTAGATAAGATGAATATAATGAATATTCATTCATGTATTTCATAACACTCCCCCTTGAATATTCATCATATTCATTACGAATGTGCATCGAATAAAACTGCCTCATTAAAAACCTTAAGCCGGAAAAACCCAGTGGGATAAAAATCGGACAAAAGGGAAAAAGAGTGCAGAGCACAAATGTTATGATATCTCCATTTTAAGGATGCATTAATTGCCTCGTTAAAAACTTTAAGCCGGAAAAGCCCTATGGGAAAAAAAACCGAACATAAAGAAAAAAGAGTGCAATGCATATATAGCTACTCATGGGGCTAATCATTATTGCATCTTGTGAACTCGCCGCATATCAATGCTGCAATGCATAGTTCATAATATCTCCCCCTCAATTGAGCCATATAGCCACTTTTGGGGCTAATCAATCTTGCATCTTATGAACTTGCCGCATACTAATTTCTCAAAACTTGATGTTGGCAATGATTTGGTAAAAAGATCTGTAAGATTATTTATGAATCGAATCTGTTTAACATCAATTTGTCGACTTTCTTGAAGTTCATGAGTATAAAAAAAGTTTGGCGAGATATGCTTGGTCCTATCATCTTTGATATATCCTCCCCTGACTTGTGCAACACAAGTAGCATTATCTTCATAAATTATAGTGGGAGAATTTGTAACCGGTATTAAGCAACAAGAATTATGAATATGTGTTATAACGGATCTTAACCAAACACACTCTCTTCCAGCTTCATATAAAGCAATAATCTCATAATGGTTAGAAGATGTAGCTACTAGCGATTGCTTCGTAGAATGCCAAGAAATAGCGGTGCCGTTATAAAAAAAATAAATACCCGGTTTGAGAGCGAGCCTTATGTGGATCGGATCTATATCCAGCATCAGCATATCCAACTAAACCAGAGTTAGTGGAATCCTTGGAATAATATAATCTCAAATCTATGGTTCCTCGGAGATAACGGAAAATATGTTTAACTCCATTCCAATGCCTCCGAGTTGGCTCAGAATTAAAACGTGCCAATAAATTTACCGCAAAAGCGATATTTGGTCTCGTACATTGTGCCAAGTACATCAAAGCCCCAATTGCATTGAGATATGGTACTTTAGGACCAAGTATCTCTTCATCAGATTCTCTAGGACGAAATGGGTCATTTTGGGAATTTAGAGACCTTACAACCATAGGGGTGCTCAATGGGTGAGATTTGTCAATGTTGAAACATTTAAGTAATCTTTCAACGTATGTTGATTGATGGACAATTATTCCATTTGCTTTATGCTCAAGCTCTAGACCAAGACAAAGTTTGGTTTTACCCAAATCTTTAACTTCAAACTCCCTTTTCAAATATTCATCAATTTCAGCTAACTCTTATGGAGTTCCAATTAAATTTATGTCGTCGACATAAACTACTATAATAGCTAATCTGGTTTCTGATTTCTTAATAAACACGCATGGGCATATAGGATTATTCTTGTACCTTTCCTTAATTAGGTACTCACTTAGGCATTGATACCACATGCGACCAGATTGCTTTAACCCATACAAGGATCTTTGCAATTTTATTGAGAATAAATTGCGGGGAGTGCATGCTTCAGGCATTTTGAATCCCTCAGGAATTTTCATATAAATATTAGAGTCTAATGAGCCATATAGATATGCCGTCACAACGGCCATAAGACGCATTTCCAATCTTTTAAAGATTGCTAGGCTAATGAGAAAACAAAATGTAATCATATCCATCACAGGTGAATATGTCTCATTATAATCAATCCCAGGTCTCTGGGAGAATTCTTGGGCAACGAGTCGGGCTTTATACTTGATAATCTCGTTTTTCTCATTTCGTTTTCGGATAAATACCTATTTATATCCAACAGGCTTTACATTATCGGGGATACGAGTTACATGTCCAAAAACCTCTCAGTTAGTTAGGGAAGCTAATTCAGCTTTAATTGCTTCCTCCCACTTAGGTCAATCTTGTCTTTGACGACATTCAATAATAGATTGTGGCTCACAATAATCATCCATAATTTTATGAGCAACTAAGAATGCAAAAGCATCATCAATGATGATTTTATTTCGATCTCAAATTTCATTATAATATGTAATGGAATTCTCAGTATTCCCGGGGCTAATGCTCCTTTCATGGGTTTGCGTCTCTTCAGGGGCAATAAGCTATTTGGGAGCAAGCACAACGCCAGGCTCTTCTAGAGCAGATTCCGGATTCTTTCCCCTTCGTTTTCGAGGAGCAGTATCTTTTGATCCTATCGGTCTACCACGCTTCAAGTGCGGGAGATTTTGATCCATTTTAGCCTGTTCTTCGGGAACATCTATCCTAGCTGGAGTATTTGCAGCTGGAATATGAGACTTCGTTACCTTAGTAACATCATTAAATGCATCAGGAAGTCTATTGGCCATAGCCTGTAAATGGATTATGCGCTGCACCTCGTTTTCACATTCAGGAGTCCTTGGGTCTAATTGAGATAAATTTTTCTCATTTCAGGAAAAAATCTTAATTGGTTTTTGTTTTGCAGTTATGGAAGTTATAGGTATCCCAATTGATGGAAACCTAGTCTCATTGAAATGACAATCTGCAAATCTGGCAGTAAAAAGATCACCAGTAATTGGTTCCAAGAACCTAATGATAGACGGTGAATTAAACCCAACATAAATGCCCAAACGGTGTTGGGGACCCATTTTTGAGTGGACCCATGCAACTAATGGGTGGTTCCCAGTTCCCGGTTCTGGGTGGTTGCTAGTTCCCAGTTCTAGGCTGGGAACCGCCCACCTAGACCATGCACATCCCTACTAGTCATTATGGCATTTATCCCCACTCATGGTGGCACTTGTGGCTCTCTCTCTTCTCTCTAACAGCCCTCATGTGTCAACCCAAGAAATAGGACAGACTGCTTGGACAACAACACATTCGCAGCTGATGATATAGCAATCATCAACATTGAAGTTGTGGACAATGTTGTGCATAGAGACAACACCACATCTCTTCGTCGAATCAGTCTATTGAAGCACGCTCTTCTCTCGCCTATGCTTGACTCTGCATCATTTGTTTTCAGTGATTCCAAGTCGTCATCCAATCTCACAATTGGGTCTAGTTTTCTCCTTACCTTTGCTGAGATTAGCATACGGAAACTTCCGTTTCGAGTCATAATTGTAAGTTTCCGGGTGGGTAAGATGAAGAATCCGCAAATAATCGCATTCAAGGAGGTGTTTGTGGATCTGAAGTACACTGATCACTTGTGGGAGGTTTTGGAAAATGCTATTTACGAGATTTACAATCACAATGCCGGTGGCCTTTGCATGAAGACATATGTAGGCTCTTTCTCTTTTCTCTTGAATTTTCTCTCTCTCAATTTTTTTTTTATCTTGTTATGAAATACATGAATGAATATTCATTTATTCATTTGATCTAATGTACTTATTATAGTACATTTGTATTATATATTCTAAGCATATCTCTTTATACAATGAACATTCATCTCTCTATTCAATATATGTATCATTCGATATATTGATATTAATGATAAATACATTCTTGTTTTCCTATAAAGAAGAGCTTGGTTTTTGTTGTAAACATAACAGCCACTGGAAATAAAATCTTCTCCTCTGACTTTCTCTACTATCTTTGGTGTTTACCTACTTTCTCTTTTCAATCTCTTTATTCTCTTTAGGGTTAATACCTTAAAAAACCTCAAACTGGTACACATGTGACAAATTTACCCCAAACTATTTTTTTTACCACAAAAAACCCCAAACTGATATACCTTTAACAAATTTACCATAAACTGGTACACTTGTGACAAATTTATCATCTGTTAGTTTTAGTTAAATTTTCTTGTTAAATTATAAAGTTAAATAACACGTGACAATTGACCGGTATATCAATTTTGGATTTTACACTCTGTTTGTCACAGTTTATAATTTTTGTGATTTTTTTGTGGTATTAATCTAATTTTTCGAAGGGTATATTAGTTACAAATTTACCAGTTTGGGGTTTTTTGTGGTCGAATAAATTAATTTGGGGTAAATTTGTCATAAATGTACCAGTTTATGGTTTTTTTATAGTTAGTCGGGGTAAATTTGTCATAAGTGTACCAGTTTGGGGTTTTTCATGGTCAAAAAAATAGTTTTGGGTAAATTTGTCACAAGTGTACCAGTTTGGGGTTTTTTAAGGTATTAACCCTTCTCTTTATTATATAGTTGCAACGCAATATTTTACAACATGTTATCAGCACGAAGATCTACCGACTGAGTAATTACAAGGTATGTATTCTTTTTATTAATCAACTTATACTTCATCTTCTTCTATCAATTCTTCATTTTTATTTTTCTTGGCCCGAAGCCACATTTTAAATCTAAAAGTATCACTGTTCCTAAAGTAGCGGTGGATATTTGGAAATCCTTTTAATTAATTTAATGATTTATTTTTGTAAGGATTATGGCAAATATTGAAAAGCCCAAATTCCACATCCTGGAAGTGAGTGAAAAGAATTATCTATCTCGGTGCCTTGACATGGAAATGCACCTCCGAGGGCAAGGTCTCATTAATACAATTATAGAGGACGAAACCTCAAATGCAAAAGATAAAGCAAATGTATTGATTTTTATTCACCGTCATTTGCATGAAAGCTTGCAGACTTAATATTTATCCGTTCGAGACCCTCAGATCTTGTGGATGAGATTGAATGATAGGTATAATCATACCAAGATTGTTATCCTCCCTCAAGTGCAATATGATTGGCAAAATCTAGACTTCAAGATTTTAAATAAGTGTCTTACTATAATTCCGCTTTATTTGATATTATTTCTCGGCTTAAGTTATGCAGTATCAAACACTGATATGGAATTGGTAGAGAAAACTTTCTTCACCTTCCATGCTTTGAATATTGTATTGCAACAGCAATACCGACAGCGTCAGTTTGCTAGATACTTTGAATTAATTTCTGTGATTTTTACTGCCGAGCAAACTAATGAATTATTACTCAAAAATCATGATCTTAGATGTGTTGGCTGAAAAGTATTGTCAGAAGCACATGCTAACTTTAAGAAAAATGCTGGCCATTTTAAGGGCTATAAGCGTAGGCAATAACATAATCCTAGAAGGGATAGCATGAAATTTAACCGCTTTAGGAAATTTAACTTTGACCCGAATCATGGCAAAGAAAAGAAGTCAAAGAAGGTGATTAATGAAAGTATTTATCATTGATGTGACATGACTGGGCAATGGTCACGTACTTGTCGTATGCTAAGGTACTTTGTTGACCTATACTAGGCATCTTTAAAAAATACAGACAAGTGTGGTGAATCTCATGCCGTTGAAGTCAATCTTACTGCCATAATCACTATTGAGGCCAACAATATATCCGTTGGTGAGACTCCTCTTGTTCCTACAGAGCAAATGCATCCCTAGATGTCTCTGACTTATCTGAAGACATCTGATTACTTTGATGAGGCATCAGATTGGTGGATGATGATTTGAATTTCGAATTTTATTATTCTAATAATTTCTTTTTAGTTGTTTCGCTTTAAATGTATTACTTTTTATTGTTCTTTCATATGGTTATGAAATGCTTATGAACCTTATATAATATTTATTTGACTCAATAACTAATATGCAAGATTGATTAGCTCTATAAGTGGCTATATGGCTCAATTGAGGGGGAGATATTATGAACTATGCATTGCAGCATTGGTATGTAGCGAGTTCACAAGATACAAGATTGATTAGCCCCAGCGGTGGCTATATGGCTCAATTGAGGGGGATGTATTATGAATTATGCATTGCACTCTTTTTTTCTTTCTATCCGGTTTTTTCCTACAGGGTTTTTCCGGCTTAAAATTTTTAATGAGGCAATTAATATATCCATAAAAGGGAGAGATCATAAAATTTGTGCTCTGCACTCTTTTTCCCTTTTGTCCGGTTTTTGTCCTACTTGATTTTTCCAGCTTAAGGTTTTTAATGAGGCAGTATCATTCGATGCACATTCGTAATGAATACAATGAATATTCAAGGGGGAGTGTTATGAAATACATGAATGAAAAAAATACATGAATGAATATTCATTTATTTATCTTATCCAATGTACTTATTATGGTACATTTGTATTATATATTTTAAGTACATCTCCCTATACAATAAACGTTCATCTCTCTATCAAATATATGTATCATTCGATACATTGATATTAATAATAAGTACATTCTTATTTTCCTATAAATAGGAGCTTAGTTTTTGTTGTAGACATAACAGTCACTGAAATAAAATATTCTCTTCTAACTTTCTCTATTATCTTTGGTGTTTACCTACTTTCTCTTCTCGATTTCTTTATTATCTCTATTACATATTTGCAATGCAATATTTTACAATATATCTATCCATTTTTGGTTTTGTCATAAGGGTGTGTTTTATGTCTTTTGTGTGCCCAATGCTATGCCATGTCTTGTCTCTGTATTTGATGTTCGGTTTGGGACGCAACACTTACTAATCTTGACTGCATCTATCATGATGGAGAAGACAAGAATGGTGGAGTCTTGAATTACGACGCTAATTTCCCAAAGCAAAATGTGATGAACGAGGCTCTTGCTCATGATGCAAAATCCATCATGAAAATATCATGCGAGACGGCATCTCATCTTGTAAAAACGACATCGAGGATGCTGAGACTCTTATCATGAGATCGAGTGCAAGATCTTTGTTCAGGAGGAGATTTAGCGATCCTTCAGTCCAGAGTAACATGAGTCACTGGCCGTCCAAGGTCATTGCTGGTCCTGGCCTCAATCCCATGATTGTCATCATTTACAAGGGCTGTCAATCACAAGGGTGAATAGAAGCAGTTTGCTGCAGTGGAAATCTTATTCAAGGTCCTCACGAAGATCCACGAGATTGTTAAGGCACACCTCGGTACGACTATCGAGAACATCAATCCTTGCGGAGGGAAGAGAGGACCCAATCTCGACAACTCCGACCCAACTCGTTGAATTCAATTTCAAAATCTTTTGGATGTTGGGGTCGATTAGTCTTGGTCTTGCAAGTGTTTGATTCATTACCTGGTGCCGAAGAAGAAAATTATGTTATTTGTGGTTCTTGAAATCTTTCGTTGCCTTCTTTGTTGTGAAGAGAGGCACGAAGAGGATAATCATTACGAAGAGCTAATCATTCTTCCTACAGGGACCCTCTCTAGCAGTCTTTCTCGTCTGTCAATTTGCAATATGTAGATCGAGCCGACCATAGCGAGGTCCGTAGCTTGGTTCGGTGGTGTGAATTTGTTACGGAGCCTATGAGATGGCATTGTGACAATTCCTCGGCATGGCTCCACAATCTTGAAGTGGGTCCGGAGAAGGATGATACGAGAGCTTCCAAAAATTTAATATCATGAAGCAATGAAGTGGTCATATGGCTTTATTTGATGTTAGCCTTAATCATCTAAGATTCTTCATTCTATAATAGAGTGGAAGATGAAGATGATTGCAAGAACTTATGATGGCTAACTGTCTCTGGATGTCTCCTGGTGCAGCAAACTATAGCTGTTATGAGCTTCCAGAACATGTATGCATGACTTTGGTCAACTGGACATCTAATTCTATTCTACTAACCATTTCAAAGGACACTAAGGCCTTGAAAAGGTTGTGTGACCATATTGTTTGTTATGCTTGGGTTCATGTCCCTTGTTTTTGGTGGGACGCTTATCACAAGTATGTTGTTCCTCTACATGATTCTCGGTGTAATTGTTGGTTACTTTGTTGTTCGACCTTGGAGGACTATCACCTTGTAATCACAAAGAATGGGCGTTAGTCGCATGGAAAGCCACATGCTTCTTTCCTGGTATAGCCCTATTGATCTTGACCATTATGAATTTTCTCTTATGGATGAAGTAAGTACTACCTTATGTATTAAATAGTGGGGGTTATTTTTGAGCCAAAGTGATTACATGGAGAAGATGTTGAATAAATTTAAATATGTTGGTTTTAAAGAAATGAGTACTTCATTTGAGTCCAACATTAAATTAAATTATAATACTAGTAGAGTGGTAGTACAACTTGAATGTGCGAGTGCTATAAGGTTTTTAATGTATGTGATGCATTGTACTAGACCTAATATTGCTTTTTATGTGAGCAAGTTGAGTAGATATACTAGTAATCCAAATATAGAACATTGAAAGGCTATTATTAGAATTTTTGGTTATTTTAAGAGAACTAAAAATTTGTGATTGTTCTATAATAATTATTCGGCTGTATTAGAAAGATACGTCGATACTAGTTGGATTGCAAGTATGGGAGATGAAACTTCTAGGTGGATTTTCACATTATGTGACTATGTTGTTTCTTGAGTGAGCAAGAAACAAATGTGCATAATTCACTCAACTATGAAATTTGATTCGTTGCTTTAGTGGTAACTGGGAAAGAGGCCAAATGGATTATGAATTTGTTGTTGGATATCATATTATGGCCTAATCCTATGCCTTCTAATTCTTTCCAATGTGATAGTCCGACTATTTTGGCAAGAGCCTATAGTAGCACCTATAATGGTAAGTCTAGACATATTAGTCTAAGACATGAATATGTGAGATAATTGATTAAAGATGGTACCATAACAATTGTCTACATGAGGTCAAGTAATAATCTTGCCAATTCTTTGATGAAGGCTTTACCGAAATACATGGTAATAATGACCTCACAAGAAATAGGGTTGAAACCATTTAATTGAAATCACCAATAATGGTAACCTGACATTTTTTCTAGAACATCACTAGTTATAATGTTTAATGGGTAAAAACAAGTCATTGAATGTGATTGTTTGATACTAACGTAGTTTTAATATGAGAAGTCAGTATCGTTTGTTACATTTTGTAGGTTGGATTGAATTCTTAATGAAGTATAATACAAATTTGTAATGTATTGATAGTAACAAAAACACATTGTAAATACTTTATCTATATGAGCTTAGAAGTTGTGCCGCTTCTTACAAAAGTTAAGATTGCTTTCTAGAGAGCTTATGAAATAAGATCAAGTAGAAGGCCATAATAGTACGGAGTAATATAGAACTTCACACTGAAACAAGAGGTTAGTATATGTGTGGTATGTTCGGTTATATTATATAAAAGTACAAATTTAAAGCCGAGCTAATTGTTACTTTGATAGAGCTTTGAGATATTTGCACTAAGTAAATGTTTAACTCGAAAAAGATCTTTATGTATGTATATTAATCTCACTGAAATTTTGGTTGTGTATTTCTAATGTTTTAATTTTTTTTTTTTTTACAAACAAAAGTGGGGGATTGTTGGTAGTTTGTTTATAAAACAAATGAAGAGGTGCCTTGTTCCACATCGAAAAGATGTGAGTGCGCATGTGGACGAGATTTGATACTAACCGATGTCGCGACCTTTCCGAAGGTGAATTACTCAAAGAAGGCTAATGGATTACTAAGTCCAAAGACTTAGCACGAATCCTCCCAAGTCCTACCAATCGCGACTTGATACTAAGAAATTAACTCATTTAAACATACAACTATACTCAATTTGGAGCTGCCACTAACCAATTAGGGTTGATTAGAAATCCAAGTAAAGTATGGGAGAATACTTTACTTTTGCAAACTAGAGATTCAATATGTCTGGGACATGGTTACGCTAGATTAATTTAACGCCATTTCGGTACATTTTCATTCTAATTTCAAAAATATTTTGCAGGCAATCTTAATTAATTTTAACCTAAGCTACTAACATACAAAGGGTGGTCATGTGGGTCTACAATCAATAAAATAACATTCAATAAACTGAAGTGATAGATTGTAAGAAATTATAAACTACAACTTTATTAAGGTCTACTCTCTTAAAATGCATGCCCTAAACATGATTTCTAAATGACATCACACCTAATTTTTCTTTTTTCTTTAGAAATATTAATTATATGCAATCTTAATCTAAACTTAATATGCATGAGTTTTACTTTAATGACATGTGAGATGTAATTCATATGACATAACTTGAACCATCACAATACGTGTGTAATCTAATTTACATAATCCTAAATATGTATGTGTTACATGATACAGAATGGATGACGTGGTAATTCTATATGCATGTTCTTTTTATGATTTTTCTTTTTTTTTTTTTAAAAAAATAATGCAACTTCGATAAATTCTATTTTCCTCTTTATATATATATATGCAACCTACACTAAAAAATAATGATATGAAATGGGATTAATTATGAATTAACCTATTAACTAACCAAGTAAATGACCTTTGTGTTTTCTTTTTCTGTTTCTTTTTTAAAATGACAATAATTTTTATTAAAAAGAAAGTAACATAATGATGCAACACTAATCTTTTGGCATTTTTTGATAAAAAAAAAAAAACTACATGATGGGGATACCAAGACATTAAACCTAAAACATATGACTTACTAACTAAAGCGCAACATATGGTGTGCATATTATGACATCTATATGACCTAAATAACAATTTTGTTCTATATGAATCTTAAGAATCAAGATGTGTTGCTTTAAACATGAAATGTGTACGGACCTAAGTTCTAGATATCACATATGATGCATGATATGTGATGTGCAAATAACGACGACGCATCAAAATATGTGTCCTATTGATAATCCACCAATACAAATCAATGACTTATTATCTTAATGCGAATGAATTTCGCAAAGCAATCCATAAATTTGCCATGAAAATTTGAAATAATCAAAAATCTAACCTGATGTCTCTCGACTCAATATTTTTTTATTATTATGACTTAATATAACAAATTTCCTAATTGGATAACGATTAAATATGACAAAACAAATCAAGTCGGAATCACAAGCTAGGAAATCGAATATTTGAATTGAATTTAGTCTAGGGCACAGTTTTCTCGAGGGGGCGGGGGCAAGGCTTGAACGGAAATGAGCTATGGCTAAATGATATCAGCAAGACACTGATCACTGATGGTATAGGTGATGCTATAATGATCGCCAGAGATCGTGGCAAGATAGGAACACCGGGGCTAATGACAAGATCGTCTAGTGAGGCAAGGTCCATGGTTGGCTCACCAGAAGGCCTGCAGGAAATCGTCGAGAGCTAGATCGTGAACCGAGAACACCTAAACTCCCTTGGAAATGAGATTGAGATCCAGTTTGGACGCGTCGAAGAAATCACCAAGGCCGGGTTGGACTGTCGTCAAGGATGTCGGTTTTTTTCCCACACGCGACTTCAAGGAAAAAGACTCCTGGCCTCTCTCTATGGCTGCGTCAGCCTCTTCCTTTCATGTAGACCAATTCTCACTTTCTTTTCTGTGTCACTCACGAGGACTCTTAAGAATTCTTTCTCTCTCCACAAAGCTCCAACGAAACATCACTAGCACTTTCTAAATTTTTCCCCCATGGAACCACACGAACCTTTTGCCAATTTCTTTCCCCCTTTACTCATGAAACCACACAAGCACTTTTTGTCAAAATCTCCACTCTCCCAGCAGGAAGCCTTGCACTCTCTATTTATAGAGAAAAAAA
This sequence comes from Eucalyptus grandis, assembly GCF_016545825.1. Classification (NCBI taxonomy): domain Eukaryota; kingdom Viridiplantae; phylum Streptophyta; class Magnoliopsida; order Myrtales; family Myrtaceae; genus Eucalyptus; species Eucalyptus grandis. The sequence continues at coordinate 53,669,183 of NC_052612.1, forward strand.
AAAGTTCGTTTTTCAAGTAAAGATTTTCCGAGGTAATTGCATATAATCATTCAACCACCAACAAATCTTTCAAAAAAGAGGGGATACACTCAACAACAAAATGTCTCCAAAATCTAAAATATTTTGTGAAGATTTTCTAAAATAATTTACCCAACTGCTGACAATAATCTTCTATAACAGGGGAATACGCTCAACAAGAAATATGCTCCATTATCCAAAATCTAAAATCTTTCAAAATCTCCCTCCATAATCAAATGTTTCATTTTATAAATTATTTCTTATCCTCTCTTTTTCATCATTTTTAAATTTTTAAAATTTTTAGAACGATTTTTTTTTAAAGATAAGTTAAATATTATTGTTACCTAAATGTAAATGTTATGAAATACTTTATAGGGTTAATACCCTGAAAAACCCCAAACTGGTACACTTGTGACAAATTTACCCAAAACTATTTTTTTTTACCATGAAAAACCCCAAACTGGTAAACTTGTGACAAATTTACCCCGATTGACTATAAAGAAAACCCTAAATTGGTACATTTATGACAAATTTACCCCAAACTAATTTATTCGACTACAAAAAACCCTAACTGATAAATTTGTAACAAATATACCCTATGCTAAATTGGATTAATACCACAAAAAAATCATAAAAATTGTAAACAGTGACAAACGGAGTGTAAAATCCTAAATTGGTATATCGGTTAACTGTCATGTGTTATTTAATTTAATAATTTTATTCTAGGGTAAATTTGTCACAAGTGTACCAGTTTGGGGTAAATTTGTCAAAGGTATACCAGTTTGGGGTTTTTGGTGGTCAAAAAAATAGTTTGGGGTAAATTTGCCACAAGTGTATCGGTTTAGGGTTTTTTAGGGTATTAACCCTACTTTATATGACGAACAAGTAAATAAAAGAGTCAAAATTTAAGTGTCAACAACTGACAATTATTATTTTTATTTAGGGTTAATATCCTGAAAAACCCCAAACTGATACACCTATAACAAATTTACCAAAAACTATTTTTTTTAATCATAAAAAACCTCAAACTAGTACATTTGTGAAAAATTTACCCTAACTGACCATAAAAAATTATAAACTGATACTTTTTTGACAAATTTACCCCAAACTAATTTATTCGACCTCAAAAAACTCAAAATTGGTGTACCGGTCAATTGTCACGTGTTATTTAACTTAATAATTTGACAGTAAAATTTAAGGAAAACTAAGTCGGGGTAAATTTGTCACAAGTGTACCAGTTTGGGATAAATTAGTTTTTGGTGGTCAAAAAAATGGTTCAGGGTAAATTTGTCACATGTGTACCGGTTTGGGGTTTTTCAGAGTATTAACCATTTTTATTTATTGAAAATTCAGATTTATTTCTATAAAAATTAACTATAAATCTAGTTGAAAACTGTTCACAAAAAGTTATGATTATTTATTATTTATTTAATTTTGATTTTTAATGTATTTTCAACGTAACCTTTGAGACATACTTGTTTATTTTGCATCATTTCCGAAATGTTGCCTTTTTTTTTTTTTTTTTGCAACATTTTGAAGAGTTGTCTCTATTCGAAAGACAAAGATAAGTAACGTTGTTTTGAGATCAAACAATCATCTTCTTCTAGTTTTGTCTTCTTTAGAAAGATTATATAGCCATTGTTTTCAATTGTTTCCCATGAGAGACTTTGGAGAGAATTGCTATATAATATTTTCATTTTGAGACTTTGTTGTATCTTGGAGGAAATTTACCAGTGACCATTAGCAACATTGTGGGGGCAAATAAATCTTTAAAGAAAGTGATATCACACCTCAAAATCCAACTTAATTACTCTAAAGATCCAACTTCATTATTCTACCAAATTCGAAACCATAACTTCCCAACATTTCCAAGGACTAGTCCCAACCACTTCGGAGGATCAGCCCTCTCCCCTGGGTGTGTGTTGTTGTTACATAGCATTAAGTTAAACGACAAAACCCCTTGTCCTTGTCACATGCGTTATTAAGTTAAGTGACAGAATCGTCGGGCCCCTTGTCCGTGTGGCATGCATTATTAAGTTAGACGGCAAAACCGCCAGTCCGGGTCCCCTTGTCGGCACATGTGGAAAACTAGGTCGTATTTCCATCTCCTGCCCCACTTGTTGTGAATGCATGCACGTCCTTAGCTTTGCAGAGCAGGTTGGTGTCTCTTTCCTTTATTTCCTTGTTACAATTTGCAAGCATATCTACTCGACTAGGTTGACCATGATGTAGAAACCAATATCAAGCTTGTTAATCAATACAGCTCTAACGCTCAGTTGAAAATCACTCGAGAACAACACTCTTGTTGTACACAAAAAGAGAAAAGGCAATGAGGATTTATTGATTTATAATACTTTCGGTTCAACCGACCACTGAGTAGATGATAATAGCTTTGTTGTAGGTGCTTAGTTGGCACCAGTCGAGGTGGTGAGTCGCTTCTTAACAACTTCAGCGATATGTGCAAACAGCTTCACTGAGACGAGAGAGACATCAAAGGAATCCCTGTCGGTGACCTCATACTCAATGGTGGACTTGATCATGCACAACTCCTTCTCATCCTTGCCTATCACTTCTAATCACAATTGATACAAGGAGAGTCCCATATCCAAGAACCCGCCTTCGATCACCTCAGTTTCTTTCACATGGTTTTCGTGGTCTACCTTGGTGAATTTCTCTTTATAAGAGAAACCTATCATGACAAAGGGAAGATGGGTAATAAATGAGTGCAATTGATGATCATTATGTCACTTAGATAAGGGTTTTGCTAGTATAATAATTTTTTAGGTACTGTGAGGATAACAATTTGTTATGAACCACAAATTTTTGAAAAAATGTATCTTACAACAATTTATGATTATTTATTAATTGATTTTTTATTGCTTAGAATAGACTGTTATTCTCATAGTGGATTAAAGACCGTCACGTAATCATTTTTTAGACACATCCACACACATACAAGATCACGTACCTCCGGCCAAAGTGATCTTGATGATGGTGCCGACGGTGCCCTAGCCTTTCACAATGTCGAGTCTGTGGCAAACTTAGAATTTTCATACCAAAGTCCCAAGTACATATCAAATGCATGACTATGAACAAGAACCGAGAAAGCAAAAACATCCACTGGTACATTTTCGTCTTCTTCTTAGCTTGTACGAGCTCGTGCTTCACGCCTCTGATCTCAAATGGAAATTGGAATAGGGACTTTCCTTCATCAACATGGTCTTCATTAGGTCCCTTGCTACATCAATCAACTCATTTCCCTTTCTCGATTTGGTACTTGCACTTCCCGCATATATTTCAAACCTATCTCGTCCATGAAACCTTCTTCCTGGGTTAGGCCCCTCATGCCATTGTATGTTAATTTATTGAAAAAAAAAAAGGATTGAAAGATTAAAGGGTGTTTATTTGAATGAAAACATTTTTGGTGAATTAATTTTCTTAACTTTTACACATTTCATTAGTTGAAAATGATCAGCCTACGGAAAACCATTTACCGTTACAAAAAATAAGCAACCTTAAAATTAGGAAAATAAATTCTCTTATTTGAAAAGGGAAAATTATTTCTCGGAAAGTGTTTTTCTCTATCATGATTTTTTTTTTAAACAAACACACTAAAAATGATTTGGAAAACATTATCCTAAAAACAATAGCATATATTATTTACAAAAATGAATGACCGAAAAACATTTTCTTCGTCAACGAAAATATTTAGATATGAATTATTATCGTAATGAAACATTATTTAATACATAATTTTTTAAACATTATTTACAAAAATGAATGAGCGAAAAGTGATTACTTATATCATTTAAAAAGTGAATGAATAAATTTTTTTATTGTACACAAAAATATTTAATAAATAATTTTTGTCAATTTTTCTTGACAAATTAATTCAAATAGTACTATGATCTTATTAGAAAATATTTTTTTAAATAATTCAATTTTCCAGAAATAAATAAGGGGGTGAATGATAACCATTTTGTTCTAGAAATAGGTTATGGAAAAGAAATAGATTTTTCTATTTCTATTTCTAGAAGAGTTTCTAAGTAAAAATAACCGTTTGATAACGATACAAAATTTCTACTCTAAAAATAGAAATTTGTTTGATAATGACACAAATTTTTTTTCTTTTCGGATGGCGGTGGACTGGCGACTGACAGTTGGTGACCGACGGTGGTGGCGGCAACGGCTGGCGATGGTGACCGGCAACCAATGACTAGTAGCAGTAGTGGGCGGTGGCGGCGGCGGCAACTGGCAAACGGTGGTTGACGGTGACGGATGAAGGACTGGTTGATGAACGATGAGAAGAATTTGTATTTCTCATTTTTATTCCAGAAATAGAGAAGTAGAAAATTTCTACTTCTGATTTCTATTCTAAACCTATTTTTGGAACAAGAATCTATTTCAGAAATAGGAAAATGGAATAGGTTTACCAAATGGATTTCTATTATAGAAACAGGTTTGAAATAGAAAAATTGTTTCTGGAACAGAAACAAAGGTTTATCACGCAACCCTAAGTCTACTTTGAAAGAGTGGTCAATGGATTTAGCTAATTTTGATGGCGGGGGGAAGCTGAGTCAGGCCTGAAGTGAAGAAAATTAATTCACCAAAATTTTAAAAAATTAGAATTTCTCAAGATTAGATTAGTGTCCTTATCAGCTTCATTGCGATTTAACAAATGCATGTAGAATTAGTCCTTCAGATTGCAAATTTTCATAGAAATAAAAATAACAAAAGGTTAACTTTTTTGTCAAACCAAAAAATTAGAATTTCATCAATTTCTAGTATTTTCTTTTAGACATTTGATCTAGGGACATTAAAATTTAGAAACCTCAAGTCTGATTAAAGAAATTTAAGTCTATGGAACCGATAAATCATTTAGAACAAGAGATTTGGGCAACGGTGTTAAATTTGCATAAGTTCATATTTTGCACGATTGAGTCAAGTGGTGCAAGGCACGAAACCTAGATGAAGACCTGTTTTCACTTTTGGCAAAGGGGTTGGCAGTTGTGCAAAATAAAAGGAAAATAGATTTGTGCATTAAAGGTCCTAAAATTTGTTAGATATGTGCAATTAAGTCTTTTTGTTAATACCGTCAATTTGTATGACTAAAAATGTTGATGTAACATTTTAAAATTTATTTCCCTCTCACGCGTGGCATCTTTTATTATTTTCTTCTTCAAATCTTATTTTGATTAAATTAAAAACTAATAAAACTAAATTTAAAAAAAAAAAAGCGTCCGGACTGCACGCACTAAGTTAAAGGGCAAAACCCCTTGTCCTTGTCACCCGCATTATTAAGTTAAACGAAAATACCGCCGGTACCCTCGTCCTCGTTGCGTGCATTTTTAAGTTAAGCGGCAAAACCGCCGGTTCGGCTCGGAAACAATGAGAGGCAGCTGGCCATAGTTCGACTTGTCTTTGAGCCGGGTAGGGGTGTTCGCATTGAGTGGTCATTCTCGTGAATCCCGGCTGCTCTGGTCCTGTTTTGGCCGAAACGTGGAAGCCGGAACTCGTTTTCCTTAGTTCATATGCACGCTGTGTTCTCGTGAGCTGTTGTGGCTGATTTCGAATGACTCTTGAGGCTTTGCTTTGAGTCTAGATCTGAGCTCGCGTGTTAGAATGGCCAAAACATTCTCCCCAGTTCATGCTCACCGATACATGATAATATGCCCAGTTACATGTCCTCTCGAGTGCGTATGGGTAGGTTTCCCATCATTCGACTATATCCGACGCGATATCGGATGTTTTACCAAACCAAAAATGAATAATTACAATTTCTCACATCTTTTATTCTAACTTATTTTATCAAGTCCTAATTATTGTTTTGTGATCAAATACAGTAAAAGAACATTACTGCAGCCCTTCTTTTTTTTTTTTTCAAATGATTTATGGGGGATTCTTTGCCCCTTTCTTGAACAGGAAATTCGCTAAATCTACTCCTTAATGATGAACTCTGCACCTTTATGAACTTGCCAAGGAAGACTTGTGATTCAGAATCAACGGCAAAAGAACGCTTCAAGTGCCATAACTTTGGCTAAAGGGACACTTAAGTGCCATAACTTACGAAAGGTACACTTAAGTGCCAAATTCGAAAAAACCGGATCACTTGAGTGCCACTCCAAAGTCCGGCCAAAACGCCAACGTGGCGTATTTCCGGTGAAGCGCGCCCAAAACGACGCCGTTTTGCACGCGACGTGGCCAAAACGGCGTCGTTTTGGGCCGACGTGGCAAAAAGAAAATTAAAAAATTAATTAAATTAATTTAAAAATTAAATTTAGTTAAAATATTTAAAAATAATAATTTTAAAATTAAATTTATTTAAAATATTTTAAAAAACTTTAAAAACCTTTAAAAATATTTTTAAAAAATTAAAAAAATTAAAAAAATTAAAAAAAAAAGGGAATGGGGAGGCGGGTGGGGATCGGCCCTCGGCCCGCCGCCGCCGCTCGGAAGGGCCGGCGACGGCGGGGGGAGGGTCGGCGGGGTCCCCGGGCCCGGCCGGGCGGTGACCCCGGCCGACTGCGGCGAGGGCTCGCGAGCCCTCGCCCGATCCTGGGGCGAGGGTCGCGGCCCTCGCCAGATCCGGCGAGGGTCGGCGGCCCTCGCCGGCCGGGCCAAGGGCCTCCGCCCGCCGGTGGTCACCCCCGGCGGGCGGCGGCCTTGGCCCCGGCCGGGCGAGGGCCGCCGACCCTCGCCGGATCCGGGCGAGGGCCGCGCGCCCCCGGATCTAGCGGCGAGGGCTCGCGGCCCTCGCCCAGATCCAGCGGCGGGCTCGCGAGCCCTCGCCGCCCGTCGACCGGCGAGGGCCGCGAGCCCTCGCCAGATCCGGCGGCGAGGGCCGCGAGCCCTCGCCCAAATCCGGCGGCGAGGCGCGAGCCCTCGCCCGAATCGACGGGCGAGGGCTCGCGGCCCTCGCCCAGATCCAGCGGCGAGGGCTCGCGAGCCCTCGCCGACCCCCCGCCGTCGCCGGCTCTTCCGGCGGCGGCGGGGGGCGGCGCGGGCGAGGGCGATCCCTCGGCCGCCTCCCCCTGTTCCTTTTTTTTTTTTTTTAATTTTTAATTTTTTTAATTTTTTTTAAAGTTTTTAAATTTTTAAATATTATTTTTAAAATATTTTAACTAAATTTAATTTTAAATTAAATTAAATTATTTATTTATTTATTTTGTTCCACGTCGTCGAAACGACGCCGTTTTGGCCACGTCAACGTGCAAAACGGCCGTTTTTGGTCATTCTTAGGAAAAACGCCACGTTGGCGTTTTTGGCCGGATATTGGCCGGATTGGCACTCAAGTGATCTCTTTTACTCCGATTTTGCGACTTAAGTGTACCTTTCGTAAGTTATGGCTTAAGTGTCCTTTTCAAGCGAAAGATTAAAGCTGACTTGAGGGGTCCGCACGTCCAGAATCAACTGTTATCTCTAAAAATGACCCACCATTATCTTAGTCGGGCTTTGCGGAATATTTTCAAGGACTGGTCCCAACCACTTCGGAGGACCGGCCTTCTCCCCCCGGGCGCGTATCGTTGTTACACAGCATTGAGTTAAATGACAAAGCCCCTCGTCCTTTTCGCATGCGTTATTAAGTGACAAAACTGCGGTCCCTTTGTACTAGTTACATCCATTATTAAGTTAAACGACAAAACCGCCGGTTCGGCTCCCCTCGTCGGCACATGTGGAAAACTAGGTCATGTTTCCATCTCCTGCCCCACTCGTTGTGAGTTTATGCACGTCCTCAGCTTTGCAGAGCAGGTCGGCGTCTCTTTCCTTTATTTCCCTGTTACAGTTTGCAAGCATATCTACTCGACTGGGTTGACCATGATGTAGAAACCAATATCAAGCTTGGAATTCAATACAGCTAACGCTTAGTTGAAAATCCCTTGGGAACAACTCTCCCGTTGTACACCCAAAAAAAAGAAAAGAAAAGGCAACAAGGATTTATTGATTTATAATACTCTCGGTTCAACCGACCACCGAGTAGATGATAGTAGCTTTGTCGGAGGTGCTTAGTTGGCGCTGGCCGAGATGGTGAGTTGTTTCTTAACAACTTCAGCGATATCTGCAAACAGCTTCACCGAGACGAGGGAGACATCAAAGGAAGCCCCATTGGTGATTTCATACTCAATGGTGGACTTGATCATACACGACTCCTCGTCCTTGCCTATCACTTCTAATCGCAATCGATACAGGGAGAGTCCCATATTTAGGAACCCGCCTTCGATCGCCTCAGTTTCTTTCACACGGTTTTCGTGGTCCACCTTGGTGAACTTCTCTTTATAGGAGAAACCTGTCGTGACAAAAGGAAGATGGGGAATAAATAAGTGCAATTGATGATTATTGCGTCACTTAGAGAATGGTTTTGCTAGTATAACAATTTCTGAGGTACTGTAAGAATAATGATTTGTTATGAATCACAAATATTTGAAAAAATGGGTCTCACAATAATTTATGATTATTTATTAATTGATTTTTTGTTGTTTAGAATGGACTGTTATTCTTATGGTAGATTAAAGACTGTCACGCAATTTTTTTTCTAAACACATTCACACACATATAAGATCACGTACCTCCGGCCAAAGTGATCTTGATGATGGTGCCGACGGCGCCCTGGCCTTCCAGGATGTCAAGTCCGATGATGGTGTCGGGGAGGGCCTCCTTGGCCAGCAGGGCCATCTTGGTGGTGCCATACAGCCCCCATACTTTGGCTGCTCCCGCCTTCACTTCTGTCTCGTACGACACCTGCCCAGACATCTCTCTCTCTCTCTCTCTCTCTCTCTCTAACCGACGACGAGTTTATGCGTGTGTGGTATGGAGGACGGGATGGATGCGTTATGTGTGGGTTGGAGGAGAGGGGCGGCACATGTATATATAGAACGGTCGGGGAAGTCGTTCCCTTTTTTTCTTCTTCATTCACTCTCAAAACGCGGAGGAAGGAACCCGTTGGCCGGATTAGCGAGGGCACATCAAACACGACCCATTGCCACGTGTTTACGGGATTGAGAATGATCAATTCCGCACGACACTTGCGCCTAACATGACTAGGCATTTTTCACGCTTTGCATGAAAATGAAGTTTTGATTTTGAAATTAGAAAAAAAAAAAAAAAAACCTGAAAACTTGTTGGGATTTTATCAAGGAAAGTTGCCGATCAGATCCAAAGACATCAAGGCAAACTTAGAATTTTCATACCAAAGTCCCAAGTACATATCAAATGCATGACTATGAACAAGAACCGAGAAAACAAAAACATCCACTGGTACATTTACGTCTTCTTCTTAGCTCGTACGAGCTCGTGCTTCACGCCTCTGATCTCAACTGGAAATTGGAATGGGGACTTTCCTTCTTCAATATTGTCTTCATTAGGTCCTTTGCTATATTCCGAGCAATATAGACAATCGTTTTTTGGAGATTGTATCACGGAAAATAAATGATTTGGAATAAAAGGTTTCCTAAAATGATTGCTCATATCATTTATAAAATTGAAAGGACGAAAACTATTTTTATCGTACAGAAAAATATTTAAGACATAAATTGTAGTTAATAAATTTATTATTGAATAATGAATTCAAATGATAGACCATCATTAGAAAATATGTTTTAAATGATTTATTTTGCGAGAAATAAATAAGCCGCTTTTAAAGAGTGGTCAATGGATTTAGCTAAATTTCATGGCCCAGGGGAGCTGGGCCAGGCCTGAAGTGAATCGAAACGTGAAATCCGATCCAATAGAGTGGGCCTCGAAGAATCATGGCTCGATGCCGCCTTCTTCATCGTTTGAGCGGACCGCAACATGACCGAGTGGGAGGAGGAGCAGAGGGAATAATGACTGATGAGGCGGTGGTCGGTTGAGGTGTGGAGGTCGGGGCGATGCTTTCCCAGCTCACTCCGCTCCCCTGCCGCCCGCTCTCCTCTCCTCTCCTCTCGTCGCGTACGTAAACGTAACTTCGACTTCCCAAATTCCCACTTTTGCTTCCGCTTGTTGTGTAACTGCGCTCGTATGCGATCGAGGAAATAGAACAGCTCGGGTCGTTCTCGCGCATTCGGTGTAGGCAGATTATTTGTTTGCAGGATGCATACTGCGGTCGAGCATCTTCTGCGTCTATCTCACATTCGTCTGTGTCGTGTCGTGTTGTGCAGAATGCTAGGTCCACCCCCCTGGGTCCCGCTTCAGCAAGAGAAGCTGAAACAGTTAGGTCTCCCAGGTGACCATCGCTGAACGAGTCTCTCCACTGGAGATATGGTGTCGGAGTTGTTCTGCTCATTTGTCAGCTTGTCTACCCGTCGTCTCCCTCTAGGATTTTACCTTCTGCGAGTGTGCTGTTCAACTCATTAGATTCTAATATCTTCTATGCTGGCATTACCGGTTGTTCTCTTCCCGTGCTTCCCTGTTACCGCAGCGAAGCTTGTGACTCTAGTCTGGAGATTTTCGTGAACACAATTTCCATCCCCAATCCGAGTGTAATAGAATCCTCGATTGATGCACTTTTAGTTCATAGGTTGTTGTTGAGATTATGTTATTCTATTGTGTAGCATTTCTAGTGAACCCCTCATCCTTTTGGCTAACGTGAAGATCTAGTAATTGGTTTCCCTTGGATATCCATGGCATGACAAATGCCAAGATGAAGAACCTTACTGCTGCCATTCTTTTGTGTTGGAGTTCGTTTCCTGATGCATCGACTTCCTTCTTTTTTGAAGGGAGGGCCAGGGATTCTCTTATGGTCTTAACTGGGCTTTGGCTGGAAAGGGTGTGATTGTGAAGGATAGAGCTTTTTATAATTTGATGGTTCCTGAGCTGCATCAGAAAGGTGCAACAGTTATTGGTAAAGCAGTTGCATCTTTTGCATCAATACCTTTTCTCTCTGCCTCATTTGTTGTCATCCTCACATTTTCTTTTATCTCCGTGAAGAGTCCATATCTGGGCTTCCAGTTCTTGTCAGAGGAAGGAGCAGAGGAGCTTCAGACTTTTTGAAGGCTCAGTCCAGTAAGCTTATGAAGCAGGCAAGTAAGATTTTGATTATCCCTCCCTTTCTGTACCCCCACTGCTTCTCTCTCTGAACTTACTTTGTAGTCTAATTATGTGGTTGTTGCGGTGAAACCTGTTCTTGTGATGTCAATACATATCTTTTGCTGTTTTTTCATTCAGAATGCTGAATTGGAGTTCTAAATGAATAGTATTATGGCAAGAACCAACAGTATAATGAGTAGGAAGCAAGTGACTTTATTTGCATCGTGATTGGTTGCTCAGCTGCAAGAAAGGGGTCATATTGGTGGATGGAATGTAGCCATGGGAGTGTCAACTTTAGGGATTCTACTTTTCCAAATAATAAATTTATGCTGTAGATGGAGCGATTTTCGAACTGTATTTTTGGATCTGCAAGGAAAGAAGCGAATGTAGTCTTTCTCTACTCATTTTCAGGCAAATGCTGTTCTTACCACTGAACTTTTGTGAGACTATGTAGCTTAGGAATCTTAAGAATTTTATAATCATTCTGTCCTTCTTTTAGCTCATTGGAGCTTTCTAAAAAAGGAGCCAGCATCTGCCACCTCTTTATATTGTATTGATGTCACCAATTTGTCTGTCCCAACTTATGTCCATTCCTGCACCTGAGGGCATAAACCTTTGTAATCTTAGAAGAATTTTCTTTTTCTGTTGGAGTTTCATTACCTACCTCCTTGTCAGTATAGCATGCTCTCTCCCTTAATTTTTCTTTTTGGGGGGGAAAGTTGTATGCAGCAGCTCTGACCAATCTTCTAGGCCAGCATTTGGGTCTGTTATTGTTCATTTGGCTTCATCCAGCATCATTTGTTGGTTGGGGTAGCAATTTTTCATATTCAGTCAAATGTGAGACCATCAATGACCATTGATCATTTTTTTCAGTTTGGATTAGTATGCATGCCGCAAAATTTCACATCCTGTCATTATTTGTGTTTGTGGTCTAACACTTAATTGTATTGATGTTATCAGATCTGTTCTCATATCTCATCAATCTCCAACATTTATGTCTATGATGGGGCCATTGGTTCCTCGCCGAAATGTGATGCGAAAGTCCGTGTCATAAGTGATAGTCCCTCTGCTATACTATCTTTATCCAGCGTCCTATGGGAGACTCCCGTACGTGCAGTTTCCCACGATTCTTGTCCCTTGACAATTTATGTTGGCACGTCCATAAGGTATGCACAATTTGAAGTTTAACGCAGAAAGCTTTCACCATATGGAGTGATTTCTCTATGGTTTTGAATTGCTAAAAGAATTAAGAGTCTGGTCATTTAGTAGCGTTTGGATCTTCCTCATGTTTGTATTTAAGTGACAGGCATCAATCGTGCTGGAATTTTCTCTTCTTCTACTGATGATGGAAAGTAGTCATTCTATCTGTTATAAACTATAGCTAATCAGCATTGGATAGTCTAACATTCATATGGTTATATGTTTAATAGATTCATGGATGAAATTTAGGAGATGCACCATAATACACCATGAAGGGTTAATCAATTAAAGGTATCTTCTTACAATATCAGAATTAACTTTCTACTCATAGATTCCTTTTGACATGTTCTTGGCCCAAAAGGCTGGTTGACCGTGAACAAACACATTGGTCAATGTAAAAGAGACATTTAGGGGCTGTTTGTTTAAATTTGTTTGTCCCCGGAACACAAATTTTTGTTATTTTGTTCCGGGGAACAAAAAAAGAATAGAAACACGTTTGTTTACACTTTTGTTCCCGGAAACAGAAATAAGAAGTTTAAAAAACAGAAACAAGAATAGAAAAAACTTGTTTTTTGTTCTCGGGAACAGTTCCGAGAAACACATTTTTTTTTTAATTTTCTTCTTCTTTGGCCGGCGACCTCGTCGGAGCTCGCTTAGATCTAGTAAGGCCGAGCTCGCCCAGGCAAGGTGAGGCGACCTCGCGTCGGCGGGCGAGGCTCGAGCCTCGCCTTGGTTGGGCGAGCTCGCCTCATTGGATCTAGGCGAGGCCGCCGGCCCTCGTTGGCCAGTCGCCGGCCATGGCGAAGCGGGCAACCGGCCAAAAGGAAGAAAGAAAAAAAAAAAGAAAAAATATTAAAAAATTAAATGAAACAAAAAAATTATACAAGGTTTTTTTTTTCTATTCGAGAACATAAATTTTGTATAAGTTCCAAACGCATTCTTCTATTAAAAAATTATTTCCGGAAATAGAAAAAACTATTTATGTTCAAAAATTGTTCCTTGGAACAAAAACGTTATCAAACGCGCCATAAGTTCGAAATGTTGAAATTACAATTAAAAGCATCGCGCTATTCTAAGGGTGCGCATGACAATTTCTGTTCCGAAATTGATTTCGACGTAAATCAATTTCTCCTCAATTTTTATTTCAGAAACTGAGAAGCTAAAAATTTTAGCTTCTGATTTCTTCTTCAAATCTATTTCTGGAATAAAAATCTGTTTCAGAAATAGAAAAATCAAATTGCGTTACAAACGGATTTCTGTTTTAAACCTGTTCCGGAAACAGAGAAACAGAAAAATCAAGAAACAAAAATTTTATCATGCGCAGCCTAAAGATGCTCTAAGAGTCCAGAAGAACTAATAACTAGGAGTCCCAAATATGTTCTTTCTACCTTAATTCATTGTGAAAGTATGCAAATTATTAGGTTTCCCTGTTGGTGCAGCTTCTGTGCTAGAACTTTCCAGGGAACTTCTTTTGTAAATGATAAACTACTGTAAATAGAATGAAGTACTGTACATCTCATTTTCCTTCCATTGTATCTCTAAAACCTAAATCAGCTTTTTATGCACCTGGTGAGTTCTTCTAATGATCCCTCTGACCCTGCAGTTTGAGTGTGGGCTCCAATATCAGTCTTGATCCTAAAGGCCATGATGGATTTATAGCAGCTGATGTTGAGAGGTCATCAGTTATTCTAACTGGTAAAGCCTTTGCAGATATAGTTGGAGTTAAGGAGGCATTAACTGCTGTATCTGAACCTATCATTTGTGCAAGGGGAGGCCTTCCTCTATCAGCAAGGTAAAGATTGTCATTTGCTGTAGAGCTTACATGATCGATGTCTGTTCAGCCATATGATTTGCATCTGAAGTCCGCGAATTGCAGGCTTCTAGTGCATGGGTATGATGTGGTTCTCCTATTTGCCCCTGAGGCTACTATCCAGAGCTGCAAAGACCAATTAGTGTCTGCAGATGCTGGCCTAATTGTCTCTTCTGAAGGCACTGCGCTACTCTTTCCAACTGGATATTCTAATGGCCCCAGTGTATACAAGATACCAGCCGCCATTGTCCTGGCAGCTTCTGACAGGTGAGACAAGTCACCCGCATAAGACTAGGATAGTTACATAATGCTTTTCGCCACCACTCCACATTCTGGAGGCAATATTTATAAAATCTCTTTGGAAAATTTAATTTGATAGGTCTAGCGTCAATTTATTGTTCATCCAAATTGATTGGTAGTTCTTGTGTGGTCTGCAAGAATCTGCCTGTGGTGGAATGCCGCCCTGGGGGCGGCGGGCTTAGGATGGCCTCTGGCACACAGTTGATTGTTTATTGCCAGCGAATTACCTTGTCTTTTCTGCATTCTTCTTTTTCAAAATTGAGAAGAGCACGTGATGAATGATGGAAAACAGAGAGGCCTTTGAGAAAGTATCTTTCCATGAAATCATTTCTTTGTGTTCCTCATACCCAAAAGCTATGCTTTGTGGCTTTTTTTCCCTTAATTTTTCTACTTAATTAGCTGTGTACATGTTATACTTTCTTAAATATGTGTGAACCATCAGAGGTAAAAGTTTGTTGAAGTAAACCATAGTAGGCCATGTTGTTAAACATGCCAGAGGAGCAACATGATGGTCAACTTTCTGAAAGGTCAATGTTGAACTGTACTCGCAGCATGTGCCTCTTGTCCTCCGCTCTTGCTCTTCTGACTTTTATATGTAGAAAAATCCATGTGTGTTGCATGTATTTATATTTGCCTCTGCTGCATTTTGATTTCTCTACTGTAGATGCACCTAAATTTGTTGGCATTGGTTTTGCTTTGCTTCCCAGTACTGGCGCTCTCCCTCCTTCATCCAAGCTGACCCCTGAGCAAGCGGCTTATCATTTCTTAGCTGGCTATCAAAATGGGACCTTTACACCTGTCTACAGCAAAGGCTCATCTGTCAATCCATTAGAAATTGCAAAGGCTTTTCTAGCCAAGGTTATATACAACTCTCTCCCTCTCTCTCGTCCAAATAGGTGTTTTATTTCAAACTTTGACTTTTATTGCAATATTTCTGAATTGCAGCTGAAAGACAACCAGATCTCTTGTTTTCTGGTTAATGTCAGTGAAGGAGAGAAGGCTCCAATAGGTAGGGATGAGCCAAGAAATAATTCGAAATGACTGAGGAAAGATATCCAAACTTAAGAAACATCTCCTTTGTCGTGTGTGTGTAATTAAATTTACACTCTGTAAACAAACCTATAGCATTGCCCACTTTGGATGGCATTTATCTCTCCATTCTTTCCCTTGTTGATCAGTCTGTATAATCGATATGTAGATAATGCTTGTGAGTAACTGAATAAATAATGCCTGCAATGGAAAAACATAGAAATATAATCAAACCCCTTTTGTGGGATGTTATTTGAAATAATGAGGGGTGGACGTGTTATTTAGCCTATACTAGAGTGCGGTTCGTTGCGTTTAATCTTTATGAGCAGTAATTTTCCTTGAGCAATTGATCCAGTGGGCAGATTGCTTACATGTAGTCACACTATTTAATTCTAGGTAACGAATTCATGAAGTTGGTGCAATCAACTCTATTCAAGAAAGCTCCACCCTTTGAGCCTAAAGGTAGGCCTGCAATCATTGAATCTGTGAAACTCTCGTTATTTGGCCTGGAGACTTACTTGGTGGTTTTTGCAGGGGGATACTTGAAAGCAAAATACCAGAGCTTCTTGTCAGCCAAGTTTCCGGAGATACCCGAGGAATTTTGCTTCTAAGTGAATGGAGACCCTGTCGGAATGTGGCTTCGTTTTCTCAAGTTGGTAATTGTGGCTTTTGTAGCAACAAGCGTGTACCATGTACATATCTATGCCTGTGTTTCATTCCTCTGGGCCTATCAAGCGAGTTTGCTGCATCGTCTTTTGCTTTTAACGAGTTAATTGTGATTTGAAAAGTACTCTCATTCTTTTGCAACCACGGCTATTGCTACCATGTCGAGCAGATTTGAATGAGAATTCTGACGAGTTTAGTAAATTGGAAGAATGGGTCTGACACAATTTCACATATTAAAATAGACAGTTGAGAAGATAAAAAGAGAATAGATCGTTTTGCCGCCTCTAACAGATCAAAGATCTTTTGGAAGCTGATATGCATTGTCCTCTCCCCGACAGTTTCCCCTCCATGTCTTTGACTTATGCAACCACTTTATATTTTCGGAGGGAAGGAAGATTCGTGGGTGTGGACAGATTACTTGACAACAAATCTGCCGATGTGGGTGAGGTTAGATGGTACGATATCATAGGAGAGAGAAAAGCAGAGTAGTTGTACCAAAGGGTAATATTGAGGTGGGCAGAGCACGTGCGAAGATAAAATGATTGATCAAGACCAGGACCCTCCCTCTAACAAAATGTTTGAACAAAATGTTTGCTTGAAAATCAAGGGATTACAATCATGATCATTTGTTTAGGCAAAGTAGTTGGTTAGGCAAATTAGCAGGAAAACTAACAAGGATGCTTGACATCCTTGAGAGTTGAGTTGAGAACTCGAGCTGAAAATCATGTTAATGTGGTCAGACTCCCTTGCACAGACACTGAGTGAATGGTTCAGAAACATACTCGTCGTGACAGGTAACATAAATCCCGCAAAAGAACGTCTAGTAAATAACTCATGGTCAGCAGGAAACCAAAATCTCAAAGCAATCGCGAGAAGAATAGCTGGTGGTATTCACTGGTTGGCAATACGAATAGCACTAGGATACTGTTCATGTCCGAGCATTTGTCTCCAAAACTCGAAACACAATCTGCAGCATCGACCAGAGTGTTGTGACCTTCATCTCTAGTTCAAATGTGCTCTTCAGGTCCACTGTTTTTCATAAAGGGCACAATCCCCACTACACTAGAGTATAAACAGCAAACGGCGAACCATTTAGGTTTATAATGGTATACTTGTATCCTGTGAAAAAGCGGAGACTCGAGGGGGGAAATGAAAGGAAAACCAAATGTGGTAAACAACAAAAAGTTCTAGGCAAACAAGATAAAAAATTTATACACCACCATGAATAAAACCTTTTGAGTTCTCTCTGACATTTTAACATGTTTTTACCTATGTAGAACAGTGGAAACGCACATGACGAGTACAATCTGTGACTCTACAAACACAACAAATGATTTGATCTTGTGATAGGGCAGACAAGCTTAGTAAGGTTCAATACAAAGTTCACCACTCCAGCAGGCTCGTTCTTTTCTCAGCAGGAACAGGACATTTCAGGGAAGACTAGAATCAATCAGGACCTACACGATTCCCCCAGCCAAAGTGAAGCAAAAAGGAAACAAATGACAAAACCTGCAATCACACACCCCTTGGATGCTTAGCTAACCTGACGATGGAAACTAAGACCATGTAATTGAGCAGATCCAGATGATAACTGTATCTGATCTACCTGTCTCCCAGTGAGGACATTTTCAGTTTTTTCCTTTATTTCGGATTGCTTGCACCCTTCTTTTTGAGTAAACTTCCAAACTTGCGGAGCAACGGTTTCTTTTTCTTGGGATTCTGCTGCTTGGATGGTGAAGTTGCACCATCATCAATGTTCTCTGCTGAGTTTGTCCCGTTTATCTGATCAAAGCTCTCGCCACCATCAGCCTTTAAGTCCGCTTCCTCTTCAACTGATTCTTGCTCCGGTTCTCTCTCTGGTGAAAACTCTTTCTTCTCGATTTTGCAGCTCTCCCACATCTTGTATTCAACCTGTACTGAATCATCTTCTTTTTCCTTACTCTCATCCTCTGTTTTCCCATTCATACACTCACCTTTGGCCATGACCACTGGATCAGACACATCCTCTGACACATTATTCTGTTCTGGGGAATTTTCCACCCTAGATTCTTCATGTTTTGGTGGAATCTCCACTACATGCTTTTCTTCTCTCCCATGTCCATTCTCCTCAGAGAATTCAACCACCTTTGGAAGCAAATCATAATCCTTTTCACTGTCAGAGAGCTCACCATTTTCCTCGCTGTGACGTTTCACCCTAGCTTCTTCAAGAAGCTTAGATAACTCGTCAGCCTTCGCAAGAGAAGCAGCTTCCCTAGTCCGAAGCTCCTCATTTTCTTGAAGAATACACTGCAACTCATTTTCTTTGTCCAATAAGCTTTCCTTCAATTTCATACTCTCAGCCTTTGCTTCTCCAAGAGCTTCCTGTAAATAAGTGACCTCAGCTTCGGCTTTGTTCAGACTATCCTTTAGCAGAGCTTCTTCTTGCTTTGCAGCACCAGCTTTTTCTTCAGCCTGTTTGAGCAAATCTAACAGCCTATCTTTCTCTTTTTGCAAGCAATTCTTTTCTTCTTCTGACTGCTTCACACAGTCCACCAGATGAAGTTCTTTTTGCTCCCACTCTGCCTTGGAGTTCTCGTATTCATTCTTGGATTGTTTGACAGCAGCTGCAAGAGCATCCATTTCATGTTTTGCATCATCAAGCATAGTTTCATATTTCTCATTTGTTGCTTTCAAGACCAATTTAAGATCCTCCATCTGGGACTCACAGTTTTCATGCTCAATTTGAATGCACACAAGCTTCTCTTTTGTATCCCTTGCTTCAGCAGAAACTTCATGCAAGGCTGAAGCTAAACTCTCCATTGCCTTTTTGCTCTTCTCTTCTTCCTCCTTGGAACTTTTCAAATCACTGACGAGTTTGGTCTTCTCTTCCAGCAGACTCTTAACATCAGATGCTGCAAGTTTCTCACTGTTCACAGCTCGAGTTTTCTCTTCCTTCACAGTATTAAGCTCTGTTTTAAGAGAATCGATCATTTTTCCCATTTCCGAGTTTTCTCCCTTCACCTCATCAAGGTGATGTTCTGACTCCTGCAAATCTCCCTTTTGTTTTCCAATTGTCAGTTCCAGCAAACCCACCTTCTCTTTAAGAGCAGCAACTTCGGATTCAGCGTCATGAAGCAAATCGTTGCTTTCCTCTAACTGTTTCATCACAGAAGTCAAAGATTCTGATGCTGATCTCTCCAACTTATTAGCCTCCTCTACACTTATCTCCAAGTCCTGGACCTTGTTTTTCCATTCTTCCACTAGACTGCGTGCATAAGACTCAGCCATCTTTGCAGCTTCTAGCTCAACATTAAGTTGCTCAATAGAAGCTTCTTTTTCTGCCAACTTCTCCTCGAAGCCTCCTTTGGCCTTCTCAAGCTCTTCTCTCAGAAAGCCAATTTCTTCCTTGAGCTGTGACACCATTTTGTTGTTTTCACTAGCCTCCGTTTCAAGCTTTGAATCAAGCAAAGCTTTCAATCTGGTCAGCTCGGCCGAGAGAATCTGCACCTTCTCTACATGTATCTCAGCAATTTTAGTTGCATCGTCAGCATGGCTCAGCGCCTGATCCTTGGCATCGCAAGCCATGGCCACCTCATGTTGAATTCTTTGGAGCTCCTGAGAAGTGGAGAGAAGAGCAGCCACATCCAAGGCATGTTGGTTTCTCACAGCTTCAAGCTCTTTCTCCCATTCTTCTTCCTTCTTCTGAGCAGCCTCGATCCCTGACTGCTCCAACTCAATAGCCCTGAACTTTTCAATTTCTGAACTCTCCTCGGCTCGCTTCTGTGCCACCAAAGCATCCCTAAGCTTTTCATTAGCATCTTCAGCTGCCTTTTGCACTTCCTTGAGTTCCTCGAGAGCTTTTGCCTTCTCCTTCTCAATCAAAGCCACATGTTCCTTTGCTTTCTTAAGTTCATCTTGAGCAAGATTTAATTGTGTTTGCAAGTCAGAGCTCTTCAACAGCCTCGAGACTGGCTTCTGGAAGCACATAGAGAAAAAGTGCTTGTTATATTAGCTTGGTTCGTAAAGAAGGAATGGTTAGGCCATGTTCAGTGTCTTCCGAACAATTTAATGGCAAACCTAGCGCATTTGCACCAAATAATAGACCTTGGGCATGTGTGGTGCCATTTTACAATATTTACAGCATGACTAATAGTAGCTGCACGTTGTTCCAGAAGCAGCCATTTATTCAGAATCATCAGATGGGTCTTAGCTGCTCTTTGAGAAAAATATAGGAGAAAAGTTTCAGACAGCTCCGAATGCTACTTTGCAGAAACTGTACAGGGTGCTGCGGATTTGGAAGTAAAGGAGAAGGCATCCGTGGACATTAAACATAACATTCAAAGTAAAGGGCTCGTTGACTTACATCAGGTGGAGTAGCTAGCTTGGGGGAGCGGCGATCGACTGTGGGTTTAGAGGCGACAGAGCGCGGGGAGCGATCAACAGAGAGGCGCGGATTGGGGGATGGAGTGGCTGCATCAGGCTCGGCTTTTGTCCCCTTCCGACCCAATTTGCTAACTCTGGGAGTTGCGGGGGAAGCTTTGCTATTGGGAGTTTCCGACGAAGTGGATCTGCCGAAAATTCAAACAATCGGAACTAAATACACAACGACATCACGAATTTAAAGGCGCAAACGAGAATGCAGCACAGCAGTAGCGTATGGATCTAGTTGCAGCCAGCTGTGGGAGCTTGAAGCACCAACTGGACGAAGCAGCCCAAGTAAACGCTAGATATAGAGAACCCAAAAGGAGCAAACTTTACAAGATCGGCGTTTAGAAACCATGACCCAGATCCAATCGGAAGTCTTAGACCAGCATATACTAATCACTAAGCAAAAGGGCAAACACAAGAAGTCGACGGGAAGCGAGGCCGGGATATGGAGAGCAGAATTCCAGATCTAGTCGCGGAGATAGATCAAGGAGAGAGGACACTTACTTGGGCTTGGAAGACATGGCTGAGAAGGGAGAAAGTAGAAGTGGTGGGAGAATGAGCAGAGGGCGTTGCTGTCGAAACCGAGAAAGGAGGCGCTACTCTTGTCCGAGTGTTAAAATGCCCACATTGCAAAGCTCACGTCTTTCTTCCGTCTGGTGTTTCTATTAAAAATGGGATGAGGGCAGCTCCCAGATCCGGAGATGCAAAGCGACTCTTTTTACAGCGGGCATGGCATCAGATGGAAGTGGGGGGGAGGCGGAGGAAGAAGGAAAGGGAGAGAGCGAGAATTCACAGACGAACGACTCGACACCAAAAATTTGTTGGCCTGATTGTAACTTCTTCTTCTCCCCTCTCTGCCTTTCCATAAAAATAAATATCCTCCCTAGTCGAGTGTCTGCGGACCCATTAATAATGAAAGCCCCAGATACTGATGCCCCCCATACATATACCATCACATGCAATGCAACATACTCTGTCACTCGCGTGGCTTCTCGAATGGACGCAACTGCCCCTCCTTTTCCTATGCCATGTCCCCCAAAACTAAAGCGAGGGCCAGTGGCTCTGTTCCTCATGGACGAGAGCTCAAAAAGAGAGAGAGAGGGCGCCCCCTCTATCCACTTCTTTTCTGCAAAAAGCAGACAAGAGTCATGCCGGGTTCCCCCTCCCCATGATTTTCTCGCCCCCTTTCCTTCCTTTTTTGCTCCTCTTCCTCTTTTCTTTCCGATTCAAAATGAGACGGCTCCTTTTTACTCACCGTCCTTATTTCTAGGACAAAATGGTGTGGCTTATACATTAAACCTACCCAAGAGTTTTTCTTACGGAGATAGCCACAATTGCCCCCCCACAATCTTCCACCTGCTTCTTTCTTTCTTTCTATCATTTGACTAACTCGGTGGGGAAAAATACACGCAGAATAAAATGATGGTAGAGAAGAGAAAAATTGACGCTCTTCAAGTGGCGGTCTTTTTAACTCCTCCTCCACCATTAGAAACTTTGATGCAATATTTCGGACCTAGAGAATTTTAAGATAACTCTAATTACCAAATCATCAGTTATAGATATCAGTCATATGCTCACAAATTAAAACATCGAAGAATTATAGATATAATTGGAGGGGAATTTCCTCTAGGAAAATATGACCCGTGACATAGCTACGGTCCTTGCCTAAATAAATTCATCACTTTCTGACCTTCGAAGTTGTCTTTTTGCATAATTACCCACCAAAGTTCTCACTTTACAAAAATCTACAACACCAACGTACCACCATTTTATCGAAATTCCTTTGCTAGGAAGTCTTCGACAGGAACGTTTTCCATCTTGCTTTAAGGGAGAAGCCGTCCACCAAATGCTTCGTACAACATCCGTCCTCCTCCTAAAAATGTGTAAAAAATTGAATTTCGTACATTACTATTTACATTATTCAAGAGCTATAACTTTTACAGTTGGTAATTAGATATTCCTTTTGTTTTTCGACATCCGCTGCACCGCACTGGGATCAGTCTTCTGACATGACAGACAGGTACAAAACAAGAAGAAGAAGGATGGCAACGTGCAATTATAAACATAGCTGATATTTTAATGTGAAATAGCGGTTGACAAATCTGGTCCGAGCTGTCCCGTTCAGGTCCATGTGCCCAACCTCCACACTAGAAAACTACAACCCCGATTTCAATGCGCTCCCTCTTTCTGTCTCACGTACAATTTTGTATTTTAATCGCCCCACTGCACCCCCCAAATTCACGGGAAGGCGAAGTTTTGCAGATAGATGGGGTCGTGTATTACCTTATCCACAGACTTGACTCGCTACAACGGAAACCATGTGGAGAATTCGTGGCAATCAATCACGTCGAGGTGCAATCATCATCAGTCCATTCTATAAACCATTGTGGGGTTCGCGGACAGGGGAAGATGCAGCTATAGATCCAATGCCTTGTTTAAAAGGCAAACAAACACGCAACCCACACCCTTCATTTCCACCCAACTTACATGTTTACTTTGATCCGAAGCCTCCGTCAGCACAAGTGAAGGTTTAACATCAAGCAAGTAAAGCCCGAAGGCATGACAACAGTTAGCTTTAAATAAGAGGCAGCTAGCACCAGAACGAATTAGAGCAAATTCGGCTTACCCAACACCCCAATAATCGCTATCAATTTATAAAAGCAAAAGGTAAGGGACCATCTTGTAGTTGCCGCCATTTCTTCGTCAAGCAACAGTACTAAGAATTGACCCTCTTGCACAATCCAACGTAGACCCTACATACAGTCATCGATTCGTCGGATCTCTCCACCCCACCAACCACTTCTGACGCTAATTTCACGACCTTTGGTGACCCAAATATTTGATAATATATGATAGATAGTTTAGGCGAAGATCCCCGCCATTTAAAATGTAGGCGAACTTAACCTGCATATGAGCGCGGAGCCAAACACCACAAAAGAAGTAAAAGGAAAGGCGTGAATAATCTCACTCTAGCCAGTTCCGCCAGGTGGACCTATAAAAAAATTTATCAGCCAGACACGGTACAAAAAGGTCCAACAGATATCCGTGTCCTCAAATGTTTGCCTCACAAGTTCACACCGAAATCAACTAAAAAGGGATTCAAAAACAGTCGAAAATTTGAGAAGCCTCATTTGACCATCGACCAACTTTAACCCTCCCGTGAGACCCTTGCCCCGTCTCTCCCAGATGACACTCAGTTTGGATGCTCACTTGATGACGTGGGTCCTTTTACTCCCTCAAGTGCATTCCCCCACAGCCTTTCATCGAAGGACACTCTTGCAGCCACTGCATAGACGTGGACGTGCTGCCCAAGCATGCACAGAGCAGATGGAAACATTATGTTCCACTTGTCGACGCCATCAGATTAGAGCATGGGGAGATGACATGCGGTGATTGCATGTCTTCAGCCACCCTGGTCTCCCCACAACCCGAGCCACTCGATGGGGCTTTACTCAGAGTGGAATAGGCAACGAAACTGCCATTACGAATATAAGCCACCCCAAACCACCGATTTTCCCGGCAAGGAAATTCAAAATTGATGCTAGACACCACCATTGCAGAGTTAATATGGGTGTATGGGCGTGTGAAAGAGGAAGGGAGATTCTTTGAAATTCAAAAGAAGCACAGTTAAGACACTTTCTTTGGCCTCTACAGCTCAGTAGATGTCGAATGTACACACGGATATGGAGGAAATTCAGGCATCTAAGAATTCCTTCAATGGCGTGCGAACAGAACACGAAGTGGGGATGGAGATACATAGCGTCCGGCAATGCTTAGGGAAATCCTCCGTCCACGCCCGCATATAATCGGCCGTCGTCTCCTAATCATCGTCATAAGAGACATGGGTGCTAGTTGTGCAGCCAGGAGCTTCGGGGTCCTCAGCGCCGCAGCAGTCGTAGAACTTGGCGGCATAAGGGGGATCATCAGGTCCCAACTCATAGTACCTTCAAGAGCAGAGCAGAGGATGCAGAAACTATTAAACCCTCCCAGCTCGGAGCAACTATCGTTCGTTCGTACTGAAATCACTCACGGGGTTCAGCTATAAGAGCGGAAAATGGGATGGAACGACGAGAGATAATGAAGGAGGAATCTCGAGATCAGTCGAATCAAATCAATTGAGATCATGGAGTCACGCACATATATGAATTTATGCCCGAATGCTACCTATTGATAATTTGATAGTGATACATAGTCACCGCCCAAGTTTCAGATAAAGAGAAATGACAAAAGGCGACAATCGCGCGGGAACCCTAGCGGGAGCGGAGGACCAAAAAGGGGAAAGAAGCAGAAGGGAGGGAGGACCTGCGTTGGTCGTCGTGGCGACGGGAGACGAAGAAGGAAGGGTGAAAGCGGCAGGCGGAGGGATGGTTGGAGGAAGGGGGGTAGCTACGCTTGCACCGCTTGCACGTCTTGGGCTTCTCCTCCTCTTCGCCTCCCTCTCTCCTCGGCGTCTCCTGCGTCCCAAGCTCCGCCATCGATGCCCAGACGATGATGACGATGATGATGATGATGATGATGATCGAGTGTTGGGTACAAGATGGACTTGGAGGAGCATATTCATGGAGATTGGGCCCCGGGGGTTGTTTCATTTCAACACTCCATGTAGTTTATGGGCCGACCCCATCAAAAAAGCCCACATTATGTCTCGTCTCAACTGAAAATTCCTGGGAATTTTATCTGGCGTTCGCCGCCGCCCTCCTTCCTCCCCGACCCACCCTAATTCTAAAATTCTATCCACACCCAGAACCAGAACCAGAACCAGAACCAGAGAGAAGCGCAGGGAGAAGGAGAGAGAGAGAAGCGCAGAGAGAGAGAGAGAGAGAGAGGTTGTGGTTTTGGGTGGTGTGGATGGAGAGGGTTGCTTCTCCATCCCCGTCTTCTCCCTGAAATTTCCTCCCTCCCTCCCTCCCTCCCTCCCTCCTGTTCGTTTCGGGATTTGTTGTAATTTATTATTATTTACGATGATGCCCGCCGCGACGCTGAAGCATCTCTCTCTCCTCTCTCCTTCTCCCCTCCGTTCGTTCCCCCTATCTCCTCTCTCCTTCTCTCTTCTTCTTCCTCATACCTTCGCCCCCCTCCCCTCCCCTCCCTTCGCTCTGTTCCCGTCCCACCTCTTCAGCTTTCTCTCATGTCCGCTTTTACGACGCCCCCTCCTCCCCCTGGGGTTTCCTCCTCCTCCTCCTCGGCCTGCTTTTGCTTTCGGGCCGACCGGGAACGCCCCCCGGATTCCCCTGCTGCAGACGCCGACGGAGATGAAGACGACGACGACGATGAAGACGAAGGAGACTTGGCTTTCCATGTCAGGGACGGCAGCAGCAACAGCACCTCTCCCTCCTCTGCCGTGCCCGACAAATTGGACGTCCTCGGCCTTGGCCAAGCCATGGTTCGTTCCCCCTCTCTGCTTCCCACCCCCTACTTTTACTTCCCCCCTCTCGTGTCTGCTTATGTTGTGCTTCCTCTATTGCGTCCTCAGGTGGATTTTTCGGGAATGGTTGATGACGCTTTCTTAGAGAGGTTAGGACTGCTAAAGGGTACCCGAAAGCTGGTCAACCACGAGGAGCGGGGCCGGGTGTTGCGCGCCATGGATGGCTGCAGTTACAAAGCTGCCGCCGGTGGCTCTCTCTCCAACAGCTTGGTCGCCCTCTCGAGGCTCTGCACTCGGCCCTTTGGAGGTCCTCCCCTGAACATTGCTATGGCTGGGAGCGTGGGCAGCGACCCTCTGGGTGGATTTTACAGGTCTGGCCCCCTCATCTCTTTCCAATTTCAAACCTACACATCCCTTCTCGCCTTTCTTTACTCGCGGAGCGGCTTCAATCGAATTCCCTATTAATTTGGACCTCCCTTTTCATTCGTTAACAGGGCAAAATTGCGTCGTGCAAATGTTAACTTTCTGTCTGCGCCTGTAAATGATGGGACAACAGGCACGGTGATCGTTCTCACAACTCCCGATGCGCAGCGTACTATGCTTGCATATCAAGTAAGACATGATTCTAGTGGCTCTCCATCGACGACTTCTAAGAATAATATGATTGCTGTCGCGACTCTAGCTGATGCATTTGCGCAATTTGATGATTGATGCTTCTCCAATAGAATGCAACCTCTAGTTTTGCATTTTTGGCCGGCCGGCCAAAAAGTCCCTACGTCTCTGATGGAGCGGTTCAACGGCTTGGAGTTTTTGGCCTAAACTTGGAGACGTCAGTCAGAGATGTTGATTGATTGCAAAATCTAATTTTTTATTATTTATTTTTTAATTTGCTTTTGCCGGAGGATTTGTGCTCTGTGTCCATAATTTTTTGCTGATATTATCTTCATCTCTGGTCCCACTCTGTCCCTAATTCAACAATGAAAATCCATTTAAAAGGGGAAAACTGAAGGCTGCTTAAAAGATGCATACAACTACCTAAGTACTTAAATCTGTGATTTTTTTTCATTTTGTGGTAATTCTCCTGATAACATATTCTTTCCTACTTCCATTCTCTTTCCTCCAATGAGCCAAGCCTTATCATCCAATTTAGTCAAACACTATCTCATCTTTTGCTTGGTGGAGGTAGACAGAAGCCAAGAGCTGTTGTTCTCAAGCGGCATGGGTGAAAAGGAAAATGGGCAGACCTAATTTTTAACATTTAACTTTAGCCGCTTCTAACAAAGCAGATGCTGAGTTCATAGAGGTCACTTTTACTGAGAGTAATCAGGGGCAGGCTTCTTCTCATTGTTCAGTGAAACAAGATAGAAAAGTTAAAGTGCAAAACGATATTTGGCTTACACATGGAAAAAAAATTTAGTGTTGTGCAGGAAACATAGGCAAAGTACCAAAATATCTGATGGATCGAGTGTTAGTGGTAAGATCTATTAAGATGAGGCATAACCTACTATGCAGCACTGCTTCGAGAAGAATGATTCTGTTTTTGAGATGACTTGTAACTAAGGCATAAGGGAATAGCCTGTTTGTTGTTCTGAAGATTGTGGGCACTGGGTGAGACCATGAGCATCCTAAGTGTAGTGCTAATCTTTTTGTGCAAGGTCATTTCCTTTTGCTGTTGAATCATCAGAAGATGGATTTTTGAGTTTAGGTTTTCAGCTGGCAGAAATCTAACTCGTATGAGCTCCGGAAAGGCCTCGTGAAGTGGTCTTATTTATCCTGCATAATGTAACATATACTGTTTAGAGCTATTTCCTGGATTTGGATCTCATTTGTGAGCTACTGATGGTAAATCACTCCTTTACTACTGCCTTTCTTTTTATGTGGTCAGGGCACATCATCCTCGGTTAACTATGATTCATCTTTGGCTGGCATGGTTTCCAAAACAGATGTCTTCATTGTTGAAGGTTATTTATTTGAATTTCCTGATACCATCAAAACCATAGTAAAAGCATGTGAAGAAGCACGCAGGGGTGGTGCTTTAGTTGCCATAACTGCCTCCGATGTATCGTGCATCGAGAATCACTATGATGATTTCTGGTAAGTTCACTTTCTTTTTTGACCTCCAATTTGCTATCCCGAAATGTTTCTCTTGGACATGGATAAATCTGGCATCCCATGTTTGAAGAGTGTACCCACGGAAGCTGTTTGTAATTGCTCGTCCTTCTAGTTGTCATTTGGGTTTTCCACAGAGACAGTTGCCCATGTCTCTTGAGGTTGTTAGAGGAACTTTTCTTTTCGAAAACTAATGACCAGGGAATTGTTGAAGCAACTATTTTTCCCCCTAATTTTGAGCTTGTTGCCAATTAATTAGCGTTGTATATGAAAATTAATCATCAGTGGTTGCGGTAGATTAGGTTAGACTGGCAAAATGGTCTCTTTGTTTAGCACATTCGATCCTTGGTGCCTGATATAGATGTGGACATCTTGCAGGGAAGTTGTTGGAGAGTATGCAGATATCGTGTTTGCAAATAGTGAAGAAGCTCGAGCTTTTTGTCACTTTTCCTCGAAGGAAAGTCCTGTCTCGGCTACGAGGTACCTGAGCCATTTCGTCCCATTAGTCTCGGTTACAGATGGCCCACGGGGGTCTTATTTCGGTGTGAAGGGAGAAGCAATCTATATCCCTCCTTCGCCATGCATCCCAGTGGATACTTGCGGAGCTGGGGACGCATATGCCTCGGGCGTTTTGTATGGGATTTTGCGGGGTGCATCTGATCTGAAAGGCGTTGGCGCCTTAGCTGCAAGGGTTGCATCCACGGTCGTCGGGCAACAGGGCACCCGGCTTAGGGTCCAAGATGCTGCTGAGCTGGCAGAGTCTTTTGCATTTAACGTCGAGAATTCTGGGATCCTGTCAGATGTTGCTTCTGATCATGTGTCGAGCTTGTAGCCTGGTGCTCAGCCCGTTTAATTGATGATCTTTCCCAATTTCAATGGGATCTGTCATTGTGGATAGCAATGTATTCAAGTGGATTAGGACATTCTTTTGATTTATATATAAGTGGAGTTTTTTTTCGTGTTCGGCCGGGAGTTACGACCGTCCGGGCGTTCCATAGAACTGGGCGGGGAAGGTGACTCTGGGGCCCATTGCTGCGAGGAGTGGATTTGTTAGACCAGGCGCCGTATGGTAAAAGCAAACGCTTATTCCGAGTACACGCACGTTCCGTTGATCTTCTAGGATGGTTTCTTCTCGTCTTCTTCGGGACACGTGCTGCTTTTATGACTTCGATGAACTTGTTGAGCGGACGACTGCCGATAGCCGAAAGAGAGAGGAAAAAATACTGGGTTCATCAAATGTACCACCAACACGTTACATATATATTCCTATACCATTCCCCACGTGACGGGTGAGACGTAAAAGAGACGGTGGTACCGCAGATGATTATGGTGCTCCTGATGCACTGTACGCAGCATTAGGAAGCGTCGTCGTGATGAAGGAAACACGCATGTCGTAAATTGCCTTACGATATCATCCAAAGGACAAGAAAAAAAAAAGACGGTTAAACAAGAAAAGGGGGGAAAAAAGAAGAAAAAAAACAAGAAGCGGAGGTGACACGCTACTGTGTCCAATTTAGAGAATTCCGTAGAAAAAGAGGAAGAGGGGGGATGGGCCGCAGACATTTCGCCATTTGTTCATATAATACCAAAGAGGGGAAAGAAAAGTAGGGAGCTGAGCGAGCGTCGTCGTCCCCTATAAGTAGTCGAGGATGGGATCCCCTCGCATTCTCATCCAAAAAGCCACCCTCGCATCTATAACCCAGCAGAACGCCCCCCAAAAACCGAAGCAGATTTACTCCCCCTTCCATTCCATTCCATTCCATTCCGATCCATTCCCCAATCATTCATCAAATCCATCGCCGAAATCACCATCCTCCTCGTCGAAGAAGCAAAAAGTATAGTGACCGATCCATCATCAATCACACCGGTGGGTGGGGGGGGGAGGGGATGGGGTCGGAGGCGAAGGAGGAGGTGGCGGTGGTGTTCACCTACGGCACGCTCAAGAAGGGATTCCACAACCACCGGGTGCTGGAGGAGCTGATGGCCACCGGGGAGGCCGCCTTCCTGGGGAGGTGCCGCACCTCCATCAAGTACCCCCTAGTGTGCGGGCCCTACAGAGTGCCCTTCCTCCTCGACCTCCCGGGCTCCGGCCGCCTCGTGTCCGGGGAGCTCTACTCGGTTACGTCGGAGAGAGCCCTCTCCCTGCTGGACGAGCTGGAGGGCACCTCCCGCGGGCACTACCAGAGGCGTCCCATCGAGGTGGTCGAGCTGGTAGATGGGGAGGAGGAGGAGGAAGAGGACGGAGAAGAGGGGAGGAAAAGGAGGAAGACGAGGAGGGCGGAGGCGTACTACGCGGACGGCGGCTACGCGATGGAGATGTGGGACAAGTGCGGGAGGATGGGGCACGGGAGCTACACGGCGGAGGTGGCGCGCGGGTACGTGAAGCGCGGGGACAGGCCCCCCAACCTCTCCTTCCTCCACCACATTCGCTGCTTCCTCTCCTCCTCCTCCTCCTCCTGATGGCATTGGCCGCCACCTTTTGTTTATTTTTATTTTTATTTTCTTTTTGTCTCTTCCCTCCTGTGACTTGTGTGTGTGTGTCTCTCTCTCTCTCTCCTCTGTACTCTTTTACTCTCCCCAGTGGAGGACGAGCCCTTTACAATTTCGTTGGGACGAAAAAAAAAAAAAAAAAGAAACATTATAGCACGAGTCTCTTTTGGCACTCTCTCGTCCCGTATCGCATCGTATCGGCCTGACTCAGCTCTACGCTCCCGTTTTTATTTTCTTATTTTTGGGGTACCGAGTTAATAATGTGGCGTGACCTCATTTGCCAATTGCCAATTGGTGCTTTGTCTTCTTATAACAATGATAATAATAATATTTGGAATGAGGATGATGACATCAAGCTTCACGCCTGCTCCTCGCGTATTTTCTTTTCCCAGGCTATGATGCGTCACCATCTCACGTCCTTTCCCCACCACACACAAATTCATTCCCTTTGTTGCTATCCAACGTGCGATGTCTTCATTATCCTTTCCATCTCCTCCCTCTAGAAACTGCCTGAGCTTTCTTCTCGGAACAACATTTGATTCCTATTTTGGGATTGATTCTCTATTGGCATTTTCGCCCACTTGTAACATTCTCGATACATAATTACTCACAAGAGCAACAGTGAGCGACACGTCACACTGTCGAAATGCAGAAATGGTATTTTGTACTCAACTTTAGTCCCACAAGGTGAAGACAACAGAACATATATCAAGTATTGGTCCAACGCATCTGCTGCAAACTCAAAAATGCTGGCTGTATCAGATATTTCTTCTTCGGCTCACCATAATGTATAATCAAAAACCCAAATGAGTTTAACAGAAATCAGTAGGATTATCATTCCCTTCCGAGCACGCCTACACTTCCGAAACACCACCACCGCTTCCCTGCTTTTGTCAGCCAAAATAAGCATCGAGCGCATCTCCCAAGCTTGTCGACGGATGAGGCATATTCATCTAGAGGGTAGCTTCTACTTCTGGATCAGTCTCGATTGGGACATTAGGCGCATTATTTCCACCCCTCAGACGAGAAGAAACATTGTCAATGGCAGAATTGAGTTGGCTGATCTTGGCATTCAGAGTCTGCCTGGTCTTCTGCTTGCAAGAAGAGGACATTCAGAATCAGATAATGTATCCTATCCCTCTCAAGGGAGACACATTCCATAAGGAGTTACCCTGGAACAATTACCTCCAAGCCTTCATCGTAATAGATTGGCCTCTTGGCCCTCCGAAACCCATACTCATCTTCGTTTAGCAGAGATCTTCTAATCTAAAAGACACGAGGTAAAATCTCTCTATTAGTAGTTGCCGTCCAAACTCACCTTTCCAGACCCTCACTTTTTTCTCATACTTAAAATGGACGACATACACCACGTTCCTTAACTTCACTTTGATGTTATAAATCAGGAAACTCAAACCAGAACCAAGTTATCTGCATGTGTTTCTCTTTTTGTGCTTATGTACAAATATCACAGTACAACTTGCATAGAATTCGGTAAATTTTGCACCACAACAGTGCTGTCAAACTCATCTCCCCGAATAAATAAGAAGACTACTTACTGCGCCAGATAAGTACTAACTAATTACCTGCGGAGCAAAAACGTAAGCTAATGTTCCGAAAATAGCACCACCCAGAAGAAAACCGGCAACAAAATCACTGCCTCCACCCCTACCACCATCGCTGCACACAACAAAATTTTAGTATATACTAGATCAGCTCTATAGGTTAGAAATCTTGGGACAAAATATTAAAGAAAGTTATGATGTTAAAAGAAACAAAAAAAAGAAAAAGAAAAAAGAAAAGGAAAGGTCACAAAGCATCATTAGAGGAACTATGATATAAAACAGAAAGAACAACGGCTTCTGAAATGACTTTGCAACAAGAGGCGTGGTTGTGATAATGTCAGAGAGAGTTGACAAAACTACTCAATAGTATCAAACAAACATGTGAATAAACTCAAAAATGGCGTTTGCCACTCAAGTGTAAAAACTGAATTCTGTCCATGAAGACTTCAAACTTAGAGGGAGTCATAATATTGAACACTGGATTAGAGGTCATAGTGATCCCTATCTTAACTTCTGCATAAGGGAATTTGGGTGCCACCCAAGAGTTGCAAAGCCAGACTGAAAGTGAGGCTGAATAGAACAGTATAAATTATTCAGATTATGTTGTCCTTCATCACTTTCTTTAAAGCAAATATGTTCAGGACAGGGACTCCTTTAGTAACTTGCTAAGAAAAAGGAGGCCCTATCACGTAAGAAACCAGAACCTGTTATTGGATATCAAACTTCATAAGCTGACAATTATGAGGTACAATATCCTGCAAAATTTGTGCAACATCCTGCAACATTGTGTTATGCACAATTTGTGCATTGAAAATGAAAATCACACTTTGTTAAGTATGGTGAACAAGTGCAATGGGGCACTCGTTAACAAGACCCACAATATATATATCTGCAAGACATGTCCATAGAACGAAAAGTAACCCTAAAGCGTTTACAATCACAGACTACTTTCAGCAAGAGCTTTCTTTTTAGGGGGACACAACAAAGTTCAATTGAAGAGCATTGCCAACCACTACCTAACCTAATCACAGCAATTTCAGAAATAAACTATATGCCTATAATATGTAACTCCTGTTGATTTGAATAATACTGAAAATATGACAAGTATTCGAGATATTCCATACCCTACACTATCTAAGTAATTGGAAGAACTAAGCATCCTTCAAATGCACGTTACCATGGACAAGGATTTTATAGAATTCTTTACATGTTTACCCGCCAAATAAAGTAACAGATGACTTAGAATAATTGAATGGACAATAAAAAGAAAGACACTGAAGGAGCACAAAAGTCGCAAGCACAAGTCATAGACAATCTAAGCACACGAAAATCAGACAATTCCCAGGATCTGAAGACTATGTCAATATAAAGAAAAAGGACAACCCCAGTAAGTAACACTATCAGGAGGTAAAAATGCATCGTGTCACATAATTTCTATACATTAATCACATAAAACTCATTCAAGTGCCCATCACATTGTAGTAAGATTCAGATAACGTACTGGTACTCAGCATGAACTGAATGCGCCTCTTATCATCAATTTCATTTGACTTCTTCTGAATATTCAGCCTCGGTCCAGTCCGCAATGAAGTTGACTTGAGAAAGCCAAGGTCACAAGCCTTCAGATGAGATCCGCCTTCAACATGGTTAAGGTAATAGCATAAGATGAAAGGAACAAAAGAACTAAATTAATGAGGAGGTGAAGCAATAACTATGGTATCCTCGGAAAACGTAATTTGACAAAAGCACAAAAAGAAAGAAGCTCAATCTAATCTAAAATTAAATTAAGAAGCAGAGCAATAGAAACTGAAGCAACATCACATCTGCACTTATGACCAGCGAGCAAGCAGGCAATGTAACAATGTCCAAACGACTAGCATTCTCATCAAGATTTAGAGAGCATAGGCAGCTATAGGATTGAGGATTCTCGAACCTAGCAAGACTTGTACACCAATTGCTGACGAAATCAGTACACAACTCTTAATCCTGAGGCTTTAGAAAAATCAGCTGTTGTTTATGAAGCATTTGAGCTGACATCTAAAGATTAACTATCCTTTTCTCAACAAAATCTCATTCAAGTTACAATTTCTGACAGCCTAATAGATCCTCCACCCTCGACCATCTGAATCCGAGCCTAAAAAACCATCATTTTAATGTTCAATGGGATTACCGACTGATGTTCAGCGATTTTTGGTCATACTTCAGCCGAGATTGGGCTCACTTTGCAAATAACACCGACCTACAGGCTATACTTGTTAAGGAACGCTAAACCCATATAAATTGCCCGAGTTGCCTGAATGAGTTATTCTCTCACCAATCACTACCCAAAGGCAGTAGAATTATCTCCTGTGGCAGCAGGAATCTAGAGTCATCAGCCAAGGCATTTGTCAAGAGGATCTAACTCCCAAGTAAACGGTGGAATGGCTTGTATTCCTAAATTGCTCTGCATGCAACACCCCATCCATGGGGGCTCTCATGAGCGCTTCCCAGCATGTTTCAAGCAGGGCAGCTAGATCAGATAAGGCCCAAAGTAAGTAAGCAGAAGGAAAGAAGCGGCAATCGCAGTCGTGATATTGTACAGACAGCTTTAGGATCATTCTTCATGCGCACAGGACGTAACATAAGCGTTCGCTTCCCACGGGAGGGTTCAGTACGAACTCGACTGAGAGAACCCGGAAGCAATTCGGATGGAAACAAGGAACACCACGGGTAGATAGCAAAGGGAGCGAAGGGTGGCGAGAGCGAAAAAGGAACTCGGGATCCTTCTTCATTGGCAACGCGTATATTAGCAGAAGAAGAAGAAGAAGGAAGCGTAACAAAGAAGGTGAAATAGAAATTTACGACAGAGAGAGGGGGCAGGTGGGAGGGTAGGGAAGCGAGGATGGGAACGAATCGCGGACGATTCGGTGGCCCGGTGCGATCGGTGATGAATTGAATTTGTACAAACCAAAAGAAGGGAAGGAGGAGGAGGAGGAGGAGGAGGAGGGCTTACCGGGGGAGATCGATAGTGGAGAGAAACAGGTCGCCATCCCCACGACACAGGCCGAGAAGACGCAGAGAGAGAGAGAATCGAAGAGAGGAAGCAGAAGAAGAAGAAGAAGAAGAAGAAGAAGAGGAGAGAGAAGGAGAGGGAGAGAGGATAGGAGGGAGCGGAAATATCGAAAGAGCATCTGGTTGTCAATGGGAGGGGGAATTACCCTCCCTAATCCTTACATTTACGAAAATTGCCATTGGGGTGGACCGGTGGACGTGAGTAACGATCGATGGGAGAATAATGTCGATGCAAGAACCCCGCCAAAAAAAGAGAAGCCCTTTGGGGTTTCCGTCCCTCCCAGCGGATCGTGGCAACATTCCAAATTGATCTTCACTCTCCTCCTAACAAAAATTTTATTCCCTTGTCCATTTCCTTGGCATCACCGCTGACATTTTTTTTACTCCGTGGCCGTTCTCGCTATATATATATATATGTATGTATTCACTATACAACATGAGCGATGGGTTCTGTTGAGTTTCACAAATTAACATTGAAAACAAATTCAAATTGAGATTAAAAGTATTTGGGGCAAGTAGGCCAATCTTTGAACTTTTTTTTTTTTTAATATGATCATATTGACAAATCGAACTAGTGTACAAAAAGTAGGTGACGTGGCCTGCGACCCCAATCTTGGGGTTAAAAAGTAAAGGAAAACAAGGGCCAGCCCATCCCATATCAAGCCAAGCCCATTTTATAAAAGGGATGGAGCCCATTTAGACACTGACTTTACTTTCGACAGCCTAAGTAGCTGACACCGATATACATTATATATGCATTTTTTTTTATATATGACAAATTTTCATTTTTTTATTCAATTTCACAAATAGATAAATAATAAATCAAGAGCCTAAGATGAATTTACACTAAAAGAAGTAATCCATCATTTATTAATATTATTCATTATTTCAATTTGATAAATTCAACTCCATTCTAACCATCCATAAAACTTGGAGGAAAGAAAGAAGAAAATGTAATCCATATGTTGGACTTACATGTCAAACCGTATTGAAATAGAAGAAAAAAGAAATAAACTATGAGGATAAAATGTATGTCATGGAAAGTGAGAGTTAGAAGAGAAGAGTAGATGAGATTTTTTTCCCCCTTATTATTTTTTATTTGTTTACATATTTACATTTTTGATCTTTATTGAAAATTTTAAAAATTGATCCCATATGTGTCATGTCACAATCACGCGTCAGAATTCCGAATTTATGTTGTAGAAAGTATCAAGAGAATTGATCAGGTGTTGAATTTTCCAACACCTATTGACCGAGTATCAGAGAATGTCAAAGAGTATCGAAATGTTCGACATAACATGAACGCTCCTACGGAGTATAGATATTTCTTAGTAATGGCAGCTCTATCCCGAAGGCCCCTTTGGGCATTGATGTCGGCACAAAAGCCGCAAGGGACACAAGAAGAAGTAAGAAAGGAGGGGTACATTAATGCACCGTGGGAGAGAGAACGAAACTCTGCTGTAGCGGATGACGAGAGAGGGAGAGAGAGAGAGAGAGGGCGAGAGAATGTGGTGGTGACTGGTGAGAGCTGGCGTTGGACGAGACAACAGAAGTGGGCAGATGGAGCGCGAAAGGGTGAACGTAATACTGCGACGGATATGAAGATTTCTCTGCAAATGCTGACGGCGGCAACTAGATAAGATCTAAGTACGTCGTCAGCAAAGCAACATTTAGCAGATGTGCAAGCTCATGGACATGGACATGTTGATGTAAAAACGTAAATGAGTTCCAGTCCTCCAAACACCTATGAACTTGTTAGATGCATATATACAACGTCAAAGTCACCCTACCATCCCAGTCCTCTTCTTCCCCGTTCCTTTTTTGTTACAAGTAGCTACACTCCATTCCATTCTATGAAGATAGCTGAAGCGGCAGAAAAAGTTCAAAGCCCCTCAAATAGCACCGTGAACCCCACGAGAAGACACAGTTTCCAGCGGAGACCGGCGAGTAAGCTCACCGACTGGTACGCACCATCGACATTCCCAGATCAACAATAACTTCCAAGTTGTCTGTGGCTTTCAGAGCCCGGATAGCATCAGAGAGAAGAAAGTAAGGGACAATTAAGATTACCAACTTACAGCCCGAAAATTCCTCAGTATCTTCAAGTCTCGGCTTTCAACTCCTTATATACATACAGCAGTGCCTGTGCACTCAAACAGCGGAGAGGCTATAATGTAAAAACTCGAGAAAAAAAGAAAAGGAAGCAAGTATTTGGAAAAAGACTATTGGTGAATCCTATGTGGGTTATCAACAAATGGTATAGGCCTTCCCCTCAGAAAGCCAACAGAGGACGGACGAAGTCCCAGCACATCCATTGGGTAAAACTAAATGTACACCATTTGTGCAAGGACCAAAGGTCATTTTTCTGAAAAGTCCCCAAAAAGGAGCAAGGATGTATTCACACGACGGCTTTCAGGCAATAGTTGCTCCGCATCAGGAACAGGTTTAAATCCTTTGTCACTGTCTGGGAAAGGGAAAGAAAGAGACAAGGAAAGAGAACCAGAAACAGGGTCCTCTTCCTGGGCAGCCACCGCCTCTGGATGACTATCGCTTTTATCTGCCACACCAATCCAAAGGGGCAGAAGTCCTTTGTTTGATGACTTTGTTTTTGCTCCCAAAGCAAGGTCAAGATTTGGGACCCCATCATGAGATCGAGCTGGAACCGATGACGGCAGTGTTTTCCAAGGCATGGAGCTCTCCGCTGAGGTTAGGTCCTTTGCATGATTGGAAAGGACAGGAAAGAAGAACCTCTCAGCAGTTCCCGTGTTTTCCAAATTGATCGGCTCATCACACACTTTATTGTGCAACTTCTCCACAACTGCCAGAGTGGAATCCTGCGCACTTTTCTGTGATGCAAAACCATCTACCAGATTTGCATCTATCGGCCTACTAGCCTCATATATTTCCCTACAATCAGTCTTTTGCTTCTTATCCACATGCTCTATTTTAACATTTTCACTACTAACATTATTCCATGCCACTTTTTCATTAGTGCCAAACGAAGTTTGTAAGGCTGTCTCAACAAGATCTGAATGTCGCCGCTTCTTTTCATGCTGCAAATGCTTGAGCACATCTAAAGTCGTCGATTCTACCTCTAATGCAGCACCTTGCTTCTGTTCATGCTGCAAATGCTTGAGCACATCGAAAGTCGTCGATTCTACGTCTACTGCAGCACCTCTATCCATGAGCCTGTCTTCTTCCTTCAAGATTCTGTCAAGCTTCACTTCATTTCCCGTGCCATGCAATTCTTGCTCCCTGCTATTCCTGATTCCTCCAAGCAAAGAATGGGACAAAGAAACTTTCGATGCCACTTTTTCATTAGTGCCAAAAGAAGTTTGTAAGGCTGTCTCAACAAGATCTGAATGTCGCCGCTTCTTTTCACGCTGCAAATGCTTGAGCACATCTAAAGTCGTCGATTCTACCTCTAATGCAGCACCTTGCTTCTGTTCATGCTGCAAATGCTTGAGCACATCGAAAGTCGTTGATTCTACGTCTACTGCAGCACCTCTATCCATGAGCCTGTCTTCTTCCTTCAAGATTCTGTCAAGCTTCACTTCATTTCCCATGCCATGCAATTCTTGCTCCTGCTATTCCTGATTCCTCCAAGCAAAGAATGGGACAAAGAAACTTTTCTGTCCGGAGAGGTAGCACACTGCATCAACATCTTATCATCTTCGGCACTACTATGGGCACCAGTTGTTACATACGGCTGAAGCTCCATGGGCACTATGGCATCTGAACCAGAAACTTCATTCTACAGAAAGTATTGTAGATGTCATTTGAACCATGAAAAAACTTAAGATCACCAGAGAACGGTCAACGCTATCACAATCACAACTTCTGCAACATAAACACTTAAAAATTGAATATCACGAGTTTCACACTCTGTGTCAGGTTCTACATAGTTGCAGAAACAGTGTTAGAAATTAACAACTACATAACCTATTTGATGCAATGGAACAACAGAAACAAGAAGAGTGCTATTTGGGTACTTCACATCAATGACATCAAGCAAACCAATAAACCAAACAAAGCTAGGAACATAATGCTGTAACAATTTTCTACAGAATACAAAGCAAACTAACAAAAATATGCTACTTGTGACAAAGGCTCAGAATCTCTTGGATTGCAAGGACTCAAGGCAAAAGGTGCAAACCCTCTACCAAAAGGACCATTAAGATTTCGATTTTCTTCATGAATGCACAACATTAGTAAATTACCCTATTGATGTCTCAGTTAATATCAAATTCACCTCTTCATGGGAAACACTGACCATGTATTGCAGGTAAAACATCTTATTAAGTATAAGAAACCTCCTAGACAAGTCATAAGCAGCATACATAGAGGGCCCCACCCAACACAAAAAAAAAAAAAAAAAAAAGGAATGCACAGAAAGCATTCTAAGAAAGATTCATGCCTGGGATGTTTGAGGACATTTCTTTTGCTGCTTTGACCAGTCACTGCTTGTAAAGGAGCCATGCAAATCAATGGAATCATGTCCACTGTCTTCCTCAATTGAGACTTCGTTCAAACATATACGCATCTTATCAATTGAAGAGTCTTTTGCATGACAGTTTCCATTCATGGCCATGGATGATGGTGTGATCTGAGAACTGCCCAATGAAGGATTCCCAGAGGGAGAACTCTGTTCGCAATATTTACCACATGGAGGCAGATTCTCACCATTACATTTAGGAAGAGATAGCTTATTAGATGACGGTACAACAGAAGGAGGAATATCTTTCTCTGGAAGTGTCACATTCGAAGTGGATATACTTGACTTCAGTGAAGAACCAGATTGCTGCTCTGAACCAATTACATTTCTTCCCCGGAAAACACCCCAGAGATAAAACAACGTGTTCCAGCCTGTCAACAAGAAGTCTTTTGTTATTCTCCATTGTATGAAGGACATTACATATTACTGAAAGCTTAAATTTTCTATCCTTACTCAACCTACAAAAATTCAAGAGATGCCACTTCGACAGCAGTAATGATGAAGCCCTTCCCTACTACCAGGGGATCATTCAAGAACGTGCAATGCTTAGCCTAGTCACGGATAAGACTAGCACAGTTGATTACACGATTTATCTCATTCTGGACAATATTGTATAGTTTCCCATGACTTCAGACTAATGATTAAAATTTCGATGGTTATTTGAAAAATGAATCTGTTAAAAGTAGTTGCTAGCATAACTGGCAAAGTTTCTTACAATTGATGCAAAGAACCTGAAATAAGACTATGGCTTTCTCAGGAATTAGGGTGTGAATTAGGAAGAGGCGGGCCACCCTTTCTATTTGTACTAGGATCCAGCACCTACTTTTACCTCCCCCCACAACCCCCCAAATAATTGCGGGTGTCATGGGTGTTGGCAATAACTAAACCAGATGCGTTACTTTAATGTAGTGGCATGTATAAAGATTATTTGCAACTTCATCCCATAGAGTATAGATGGCAATTTTTGACATAACTCGTTTGCACCATATGGACAATGTATTTAAGCATGTTAGAATTCAGCTTAATTGTCTACGGGTCACAAATGGGTCAGTCCGTTTTTACACGGATAATGAATGTGCCGTTGACGGATTGATCCTTTCTACCCATCTCGACATTCTTAGACACGTTTAATTAAACTGGTCAACATCTTACACATGTTTAGACACACTTAGACATGTCACTACACGTTTAACTACATATGTACACATTTGTATAAGATATAGTAGTTTAAACTTGTTAATAGTATCATGTCATGTCATGTAACCCATTTAAAATAATTGTCACGTTTGGGTTTCAAGAATATAACATGATCGATAAACAACGTGTTAATGTATCATGTCCTGTCACATAACCCATTTACCAAAAAAAAAAAAAAAGATGTCGTGTTTGGGTTTCAAGAATATAACATGATTGATAAATGCTTGAAACATGCCGTGTTTGATTTAGAGCTGAATTTGACATGACACAAAAGCAAGAATCACTGGCCCTACTATAATTAACACCAGCCTCTCCCCCTGCTACCGCCAGGAACCTTAAAGGTAAAAATCAGAAAACCTGGCTGATAAAGTTCACAGTGCCTATCAGGAAAACGAGAGGAACCCTTTCATTGAATAGCAGAAGAAGAAACAGAAAATAGCAGTTTTTTTTATCTATATAAACTTTGGTGCAGGCAAAAGGTAGAAAACGTAAACTTAGAACTTTCTCAGTATTAGTAAATAGGAGACACAGCAATTGATTCTTACGCTGGGATTTCTCTGGGAGTTGGTTGGATGGGAAAATCAGTAGTTCAACGCCATCAAAATTTCCTTTCAAAGCTAAATCACTCTTGATCATCTTCTCCAAAAGACCTTTGTAGCTCCTCTCATAACTGTGTCGTCACCAATAAGCAAGTAAGAAAAACTTGCTGTCACAACAAAACATGCACATTGTGTCCGTATTTCATAAGCAGAAAAATAGTAGTCAGTGACATACCTCTCGGGATCCTCCGCGAAAAAGTAAAGAGCAATATTATCATCTTGAGCACCACTATCATAAAACTGGGTTGGCCATGTACAACTTCTAGGTACTTCGCTCAAGGAAAGTTTATCTGAAAACTTCTTCACCATGTCAAGAACCCTAGTTGAAGCCAAAGTAGACAGATGTGCTTGAAGTCCACCACAAAAATCTAGCTGCTGACTGCCTCTGCACACCTCCAAACTCCCTCTGTAAAATAAAATAAATACTTAAAATAACATCAGGTTAACCTTCAGACGATGATAATAAATTTGATAAAGTTTGAGGCTTCATACCTCCAGATACACTCATGCTCCGGAATAGCTGATATCCTGCAAATAGCAGACGGCAAAACTGAAACGCAAGGTAAATGGCTTGAAGAACTCCCCTCAGGGTGCCTAGTGAAATCTATGTTCGCTCCTTTTAAGGAAGTAGCTCCTTTTTGTGGTCCAGTCAGCTGTGTTGCATTATTGCCAATCATCTGCAAGCGGGAATCAGATGTACAGCTCTGACGAACTGCCTGCCCTTCATATGGCCCATCAGCAGACATAACTTTCCTCGAGACGTCTGGAAATGATAGGGGATCCATGTGTGTGGGGCTAGACACAGACAAATCCTCAGATTTCTCAGGTCCTTTGTTTCTTCTTCCAGGCTTTTTCAGCATAGAAGATGTTATCGGAGTTTTAGTCTTACTACTGTTGTACGTCTCTTCTTTCATACTTCTGGTCATTGAAACATCTGTTCCAACCTGCAAGCTACTAACAGGGCAAGACTCTGCATCATGACCGACTTCTTTACATTTTGACAGAAAATGCTTCTTGAACCACTTATAACTGCCGGCTTTGAGCGACTAACAGAACAATCCCGGGCTTTGTCAGTGTGATTTGCCAAGCCCTTTGAGCGAGACAACCCATCATGTCGAAGGCCATTGCCTTCAATACAATGTTTCTCGACAGTCCGAGAAGAACTAGTTAAGGGTTCTTCTTTCTGATCAAGCTGATTTGACTTGTATTCTGCAGAAAAATTATATATTTCATCAGAGGAAGAAGATCCAACAACAACTAACCAAGAATTTCTTCACCAAGTGTCAGTCATGACAATTTTAAGAAATAAGTAAGGTTGCTGAAGACAAAACCAACCTTACACAACAAAGAAAGAAGATAGAGCTATGCAACAGTAATGAAATTGTCAGTGAATTCTCTCCTCCAAACTATAAAATACCAATTTCTAAGCCCCTTACCAGCAGATTTAACCAAAACAGCCGGTTTAACATCAGACTGTGCAAGCTTTGAATCTCGGTTGTTGCTCAGAGGTGAGCCTTGCAAAGGTTCCCCACAAGATGTAAGCTTCTGATCAGAATTAGGTGTAGACGGAGTAGAATTGTCCCTTGTTAGACTTGAAAAGTGCGGTCTAACTTACGTAAACTCATCCTATCAAGCACACTCCCTTCTTTAAGATTCTTAGATCCTTTTGGAGTCTGAACATGGGTGAGTTTAGTTGGAAGCATTTTAACTTTGGCATCAACAGCAAGTGGACGGCCTGGATTTGCGTGTTTGAATGACATCGATTTGCCTATTATTTTGGTAGGCCCTTCCTTTGAAATGAAGGAAGAATTCTCCCTTATGCTTTTGTGCTTCTGAATCATTCCTTCGTCAATCACTTTTACTTTTGGCTTTGCAATGAAGGCATTAAATGAATTGGACTTCAATAAAGTACCTAGGAAAAGATAACCACAAGTACAGAGATGAGTATCGTGATTGATGCAGAAGAAGCACTTCCTTGAGTGTCCAACATTCTCATGAAAAAGTACCTTTGGATCGAAGATTGGAAGGCTGGGGGGAGCGTGCACCCTCTGGGAAGTCTTGAACAGAATTTACACATGACATTTGACGAGCTAGCTTCGCTTTTCCCTTATCAATATTCTTGAAGCAAGAATCCCTTGATGATGTGACTCTCCTAGTGGAGCCACACAACTTTGATGATCCTGGTCCTATAACCGTTGGAGAGACTTCGATATTTTCAACGAAACTTTTATCAGGGACTTGTGAAGCAGAAGTGACTCTAGACAATGTTTTCCCCTCAATACCTACACCAGTTATTCCATTTTAAAAAAGAGAAACTTTCAACTCATATGATCAAAGCCTCAATGTGGGTTGCTCGCACTTCAGACAGTCAACTTCATTATCTCATCATTTACTATTTCCTTACCTGGCTTCTGGTTTTCATTCTCATCAGCTGACTTGCATTCTTCACACACCCAGTCACCTTCTGGTACCTTTTGAAGCATTTCTCGCATGCAATAGCTGAGTGATGCAATAGCAATCTCATAAATTGGTGTTGTTAAAGGGCGACATATAATCCATAACAAGCAAGCAAAGACCTGCCAAAACTTCATAAATGACTAATTTCTACTTACGTGTGTTCTGCACCATCACTACACCTACTACATATAGCGAGTAGATCCTCCCGACCTGCATCCCCACAGATATCACAAACTTTGACCTGTTTCAGAGAGAGAAAAATGAACAAGATGCCATTTTCCACCAAATGAGAATATTGAACTATATTTCAAATATGTATACACATGAACAAGTTCATATGAAAAGACAGAATGTAAGGTGCCACATAGAAGAAAAATCAGTTGAGAATAATGAATGAAGAAAGCAGAAAACCATGAAAAATGATCATCATCCTCTGTGCTTTTTAGAGAAACATTGTCCTCTTCTTAAATGCTATCTAGATTACAAAGTTCTACAGAAGAAACAAGAAACCATGTCATGACCTTAAGCAACGAAATTCCCAATTCCCGTGTGAAAATGCACCAAATCACATTAGAGCTGTTTCCTTGTATTTGACAGGACAAGTTTACTTGAAACTAAGTTATGACCCAACTATATTTGTTCTCCCTTTGCTACTCACAGGGGACCCAGAAAGAACCAGTCAGACTTCTCAACCACATACACAAAAAAGGGGGAAAAAAAGAAGGTAGAGAGGGGGAGTGCTGCACATTTGGCAGCAATAACAAAAGTGACACAATTCCAGTTATAAGGATGGAAGTTGTGTCCACGAGACATTAGTTATCACCCAATAGTCATAACAAGTCCATTAAATATTTGAAATTCCAATTATACAATTTTCACGTCCC
Source organism: Eucalyptus grandis (assembly GCF_016545825.1). Classification (NCBI taxonomy): domain Eukaryota; kingdom Viridiplantae; phylum Streptophyta; class Magnoliopsida; order Myrtales; family Myrtaceae; genus Eucalyptus; species Eucalyptus grandis. Next base: position 53,713,823 of record NC_052612.1, read on the forward strand.
GCTAGTCATATAATTTATGTCATGACATAACAAGGAACAAATAATTTTAACAGCTTAAAGTTTGTTCCAGTGATATCACTCAAACAGCGGAAAACATTATCTCAATAGCTTAGTACTTGAAATGTACGGTTAAAAAGATAAGAAGTGGCATTGCTTACATCCTGCTCCAGGATATCCGATCCCTCACTCTCATCCTCAGGCAGAACTTGTGGTGAAGGGTCTGGCACGTCAGGGGTCTCAAGTGATTCAGTTAACTTTTCAACCTGGTTATCTTCATTAAGAGATTTAAAATCTCCTAATGGAATTTCCTGATCATCTCTTTCACTTCCATCTTCTTGAATTGATACTCTCATTCCTTCTGGATACAGATTGCCACTTGAAACTGAACTAGAGGGAGCAACTTTTCTGTCTATATAGGAATCATCATTATTAGCCCTGGAGTTTAGATCATTGCCACTGCTAACACAGGATATATTATCATCTTGGCCTTCCACTGGCTTGGAATCCTCAGTTGAAATATTAATCTCCACGGAACTAGACCAAGGTTTAGGAGGCAGATAAGTTTCAGAAAGTTTTCCCTGTCAGATAGCTTGCGTACTGTCAAATCCTCATCTAAAGCACCGGACGCATCAGTTGAAGCTGGTTTTGTTTTTAGTATTATCACAGGAATACCCAGAATTGAACCCCTGTGGACGACTTGTTTCGTCAGCAGTGCCTTGTGGGCTGTGTGCTGATGCACCACTTAAAGGCCGCAAAACATCATAGTCATTAGCAGAATATTGGCTGGCTACACCATCGAGACAGGTTTCATCGGAATATTCCTTCCTTTTGGATCCCATAATAACTTGATTAAGATGCATACAAGATGTGCAAGGAGCAGAGCACACATTACAGGTACCAGACTCTGCTGTAATGTTAACTTTCTTCTGACTCATGGAAGGCCCCCCAAATCCTTTGACATCTGGAGATGGTACCTTACCATTCAAACCAAAAGAATAAGATAAATTAGTAAAACTGTATATAGGCAAGAAAAGGCAGATGCACGAAGACAGCGGGAAATGGAAGCAACATCTCAATAGAACATACAAAACACCAACTAGTCAATTTTCAGAAGAAGACATGTGAAAATGCAATCACAAGTATGGTGTTTGCGACACTTTCTGGAATTTATCCTTAACTCATGTGTAATCAATCCATGCAAAAGCCATATTTCTGGCTTGAAAGGTTACGTGTATTCCAAAGTTAAACTTAACCCAGGATGAATTATGGTAGAAGTAGAAGAGAAGCGGTCCACTGTATATGTGGCCATTAATGGTCGGTTGACAACTTGACATTCCTTATTTGGCAACACACTTCGCACACCAGACGCCATAGAAACACAAAAGCCCTTTTGACTTGTACAGCAGCAGAAAAGAAAATACTGGGGAAGTTTAGAGGGGCTACATTGGGTTTCCACCACCGCCCATAACCACCCAAATGATGCACGTGAGCCAAGCACCAGGATAATTCGAGTGCCGGCCATTTATGGATCGGTCTCTATCGCTTCAAAAGTGGTCTTCAAACTGATATGGAACTTTGGATGTTCAGCATACCGTCCAGCTCCCATATCTACAAACAGGCAGGTTCCTCCAATCTAAGGACAGAACCGAACCAACCCGTTACCTACAACTAGAACTCACATATACCCTCCACAAATGAATGTAAAAACCAGTTTGCTCGCCGATACTAATGTCTTTGCCTCGAACTCGATAGGGACCATGCTGGACCTCAACAGATGGATGAATATGCAGGTACAAGACGAAATTCCAGTTGCGAAAGCAAGATACGAAAGCGCGGACTACCTGATTAGCCACCGAATCCTTCTTGGAATTAGAATAGGCCTCGTCCCCCGGCCCTTGCATGCGACAGCGCCCTTTCAACACTGGTGTGATCTAAAAAGGACAGCATCCAGATCAATTGAGAGATTTTCCAAGAACAAGCGCTCGGCACTCTTCAATCGTTGGTGGGAGGATCAGATCATCGGGGCTCGTAAGCACCGAAATCAGCGAGGAGAAAAGAGGAGATGCGCAGACTTCAAAAGAAAAAAAAAGAAAAGAAAACCGAAACGCGAAGGAAGGAAAGGGGATCAAATTGAGCCCAAACCCTAATTGCCTCGGCGCACCAAAGGAAGGACCAATCGACTCAAAGCAGAGGGTTTTTTTAATTTTTTTTTAAATTTTTTGGGCACAGATTCGAAGGATTCAAGAGGGGAGAATTGAAATGGAAGTGATTAGGGGGACTGATCGGGAACGGAAGGGTGGGGGAAGGGAGGGGGAGAGGAGCGGTTAGGGCAAAAGAGAGAGAACGTGCCTCGGGTTGTTGAATCAGGTCCGTGGCGCAATAAAGCTCCTCCACGTCCCGCTGCTTCCGCTCTGCCATCGCCGGGAGGCAGGATTGCTTGCGGTGGCGGTGCTCCCAAAACCCAACATGAACTCCCCCGAGTTTAAGAAGCTCAAACTTTAAGGGTCGGTGTCAAATGGGAACGAGAGCGAGCGAGCGAGAGAGAGAAAAATAGAGAGAGACAGAGAGAGAGAGGGAGGCTTTTAAAGTAAAAATAAGAAATCGAGATTCGATTATGAATCGCGAAATCAATCGCATGTGCGAGCAAAACAGGAGAGAGAGAGAGAGAGAGAGAGAGAGAGAGAGAGAGGAAAATCACAGTGGCGGAGGAAGAGGAGGAGGAGGAGGAAGGGGAGAGGAGTTTTAGGTGCGTGTGATTTGGGCGTGTCTATGAAGGCGAGCGAGCGGGCGACGATCGGTTGAGAGAGTGGCAACGGGGGCGTACCCTGTTCCTCTCCTCCTCTCTCTTATATCTCTCACCATCCATCGCCTTCACCTGCCCAAGTCCCGCACGAGGGACACGCCTCGGACTCCCATTTCTCTTTTTCTTTTCTTTTTTCCCATTTTAAATTTGATCTCTTAAACTTTCAAATCAATGATCTTATTTGTTTAATTAGCCGAATAAGTGAGATTGCACTCAAAAAATACAAGTCAACCATTGCGTTAGCTAGCCATGTTCAAGTGATTGGAAATCATGCATTTTCATTTGGTGCATTGACGATACAATTTTATCATTCATTTATTCTTTTCACAATTTTTAATATTAATCTTATCATTTAATAACGATATCTAAAATATTAATGACATAATTATACTTGATATATAAATTTCACGACGTGTTTAGCGCATTATTTATAGCCATGATGTCAAAAATAATGGAAGGATTCTTTAATGTCCTCGACGCATGTGAGTTCTACTCGCTTTTAAAACGAGATATGGGGGTGGTCCATGTGATTTTTAACGGTTTAAGATCAAGGAGCGGGGCTGCACATGCATTCAAGAATCTTTTTCCCAGGGAGTAAGGGTGCGTTTGGAACCACTTCCCCAAAGCCCCTTCTGGGGTCCAAAGTCTTTGGGCAAAAAAAAGGCGTTTGGAAAAAACTTGAAGGCACCTGGACAAAATGCTAGCATTTTTAAGGCTGAAAGCCCAGAGGCGGGGAGGGGCCTGGGCAGAACTTTTCTGGGCATGCCCACGCGTTCTTGTTCACTCTTTTTTTCCAAAATTGTCCTCATGAATTTTTTGTTTTTCCTAGGTTCGTGCCCTTGGATGAAACACTGTTCATCTTCTCGGGCCGCATTATTTCGCACTGAGGACGCCGCGACCTAGCGATCGTCGTCGGAGAGCTCGGACGACCTCCGCGAGTCGCGGCGTTGCGGCGGCGATCGTCGCTTGCCGCACCGTGTGACCTCCGCGGGAGCTCGCCGAGGCCGCGCGACCCATCAGTCGCAGTGTCCGTGGTCGCGACCGGATCTCGGTCCGGAGGCTCGGCGCGACCGGATGGGGTCGCGCGACCTTGCCGCCCGGATCCGGGGTCGCGGCGGCGTCGCGCGACCTCCCGCGACCTCGTCGCCCCGGATCGGGGCGGCGAGGTCGCCGCGCCCCGTCGCGACCCGGATCAGGGCGGCGAGTCCTCCCGCGACCTCGACGCCTCGGATCTAGGTCGCCGGAGGTCGAGGCGGCGTCGCTCGACGCGCGGCCCGCCGCCCAGATCCGGCGTCGCCGGAGGTCGAGGCCGCGTCGCGACGCGCGCGACCTCGCCGCCTGCATCCGGGTCGCCGGAGGTCGCGACGGCGTCGCGCGACTCGCCGCCCCGGATCCGGGGTCGCCGGAGGTCGCCGGGCGGTCGCCGGAGGTTGCTTTTTGTGGCCGCCGCCCTCGCCCGGTCTTTTTTTATTTTTTTTAATAATTTTTTTATCACAAAACTCATTTGTAAATGTGTAAATTCCCAAACGCTATTTTGCTCAAAGACTTCACAAAGAAGAGCTTTTTTAAAGTACAATTTGCCAAACACAATTTGCATTTTGAAAAACATCTTTAAGTCAAAGATTTGCATTTTCCTAAAAGCTTTACTGGTCCCAAACGCACCCTAAGTCATATCGATTTTGGTTTTTCTTTTGAGGGAGGACGCGATGGTAACCCTACGGAGCATGAGCGTTCGGGTTCCCGCCAAAAAAGGGTAAGAGAGGGGGAAAAGGGGGACCGAGCAAAGGGCGGCTTGAGGCGAAGGAGATCGGAGGGAACTCGCTGCAGAGATCGAGATGAAGAAGACGGCGGCCTCCGCACCCTCTCCCGCCGAGCCCTCGCCCTCGCCCCATCAAGAGCACGGCGACGACAACAGTCTGCAGGTCCCTCCTTCATCTTCTCCTCATCCGCTCCCCCATCCCCCCAACGTTCTTTCCGAGAAAGACAAAAAAAAAAAAACCTCAGTGTTCTCACGTGTCTTGCCTCGTCGTGCTCCGGCGCTGACTACATTTTATGGCCGGATTCAACAGCCGTTCTTCATCCTCCATAGAGCGGCCCCCGACAAATCCGACCGCAAACCATCCCGGAGGAGTGTCCCCTCGTCTCCGGCATCCCCTAATAAAGCCGTCAACTCAGATGACCACGACGATTGCTCCGGGGATCTCTCTCGCGAGCACTTGCGAATGGAGGCTTTCCAACACGCCTGGTCCGACATCGAGACTGCCATCCAGGTTTCTCTCTTCCCTCCTTGTTTCTCGCCCGAGTTGTCCGTCATTTCCGGCATCGCATTTCCATCTCTCCGCTTTAACTTCCCTGCCTGTCTACCGGATGTCCTTTTGGTGATCTCTCAACTCGCTTTCCACTGCAGGGAGTCCTCCACAGTATCGACTCTGCTACATTCGAGGCTATACATTCCTGGATCAGTGAGTCCTTCAGCATTATCAGGACGCATGTTTCTTCTGGCTTTTCTGAAGTTGCGCAGTCTTTCCCTGCCGCAGTAGATTCTGTCTCTAGAAGGCTTTTTACCGGGCTCATCCTCACCAGTAAGTCTCTAATTGAGATTCCTCAAATACTTTTGGGTAGCTACCCTCGACCTTTGGAAGATACTAATCTTTGCTATAGGTCTTTCTGATGCTTGGATAAAAATGTGTTTTGACCGTTTAACATGACCACTGGCGTTGATACCATCCTGCTGTTGCTTTTGATTGTACGTTTATAAACCCTCTAGTTTGAGGGAGCTCATAACTGTTGGCTTGTTCTGCATCGGCACTTTACGAACATCACCGCAATTAAAGCTTTATCCTATCTCTTTTCTTCCTCATGCAACCTTCTCAATTAAGTTGATTACCGACAGAGAACATGGAGCTGTTTGATGATCTCAGGACATTTGAAGAGGTTGGCCGATTTTTGAGATCCCATGGATGTCATGTTGCTAATCTTTCTTCAATGGATTTTGTGGCCAAGAATGGGATTGGTGGTTGTATTACAAGCTTGCTCAGACAGTTTTTAGCTACTAGTGTGGATGTAGGTGTTGCATTTTCTCATTCTTTATCTTACAAAAGTGCATCTGATTCGAGAACTAATTAGACTGTTCACATTTGCGATCCTAATTTTAAGCAGGCACCTGACATGCTTACTTTGTCATCATGGTACAACAACCAAGTGAACAACGACACCCCTATTGTTTTGATTATAGATGATTTGGAGCGTTGTTGTGGGTCTGTCCTATCAGATTTCATCCTTTTGTTAAGGTTTGCCACCTCAAGCCACCTCATATATGCACATTGTTCTTTGCATACTTAAATTAGGGACTTACTTATTCTTCACATGCATGTGTCAAAGCTCATTCTCTCAGTGACTTCTACATGTTTCTGTTAGATTTCTTTTGATCCACTGTACATAAGAGGTTAAAAATGAAAAGCGGTAAAACTCTTTCTACAAAAAGAGGTGGTGTAACTTGGTTTGCTATTTAATCAGAGGAACATCACACTTATGTCTGCATTCTACAATGTAATTTCAAATTTAAGGGGGTATACGTAGTTGCGCACCTAGGTCTAGGATGTATGAATGTCGCAATCTATTTGATCACTTTTAAAGTGTTTTGCAGTTTGAATAAAGTAACTCTTTGGTGATTAGTTCTCACCATGGCAGCTGTTAAGCCACCATATTATGCTATGGACACCCAGGGTTGGCTTTTTTGATGTCACAGACCATATGTATCACGTGCTTATTTTCTTTTGTTGTACTTTATGAAGCCATCCTGATGATAAGATTCTTTCAGTGAGTGGGTAATGAAGATTCCAGTCATCTTAATCATAGGAGTGGCAACAACGCCAGATCGGTTGAGAAGCATACTTCAGTCCGAGGCGCTGCAGTGCTTGTATCCTTTCAAGTTCAATTTGGGGACTCTGGCAGAGAGAATGGACGCTGTTGTTGAGGCTATTCTGGTGAAGCAGAGTCCTGGTTTCTTTATTAGCCATAAGGTGGCAGTTTTTATGAGGAATCATTTTGTTAACCATGGTGGAACGTTGAGTTCTTTTATCAGAGCTCTTAAGGTCGGTACTTTAGATGATTATTGAATGATTCTACATATTGTCACAATTCTCTTCTAACAGTTAAAATTGCTCACAACCTGTTGAGCGTCACCTTTCGTGTAGTACTTTTCAGATAGCATGTGTCCAACATTTTTCTATGGAGCCTTTTAGCTTCGTTCTCAGAGGGCTTATTGAAGAAGAAATACAGGTTTGCCTTTTGTATTTCTTGGTGGCTTCTATTTCAACTGCAATTTAATCATCTCTCATACAATATTTGGGAGGAGCTATTTGGGTCACAAAGCAGAGAGCACAAACAGAGACCGAGGGATGATTTTTTCATGTCAGGAAGATTATAGGAAATGGAAAGTCATTTTAGCTTGGTTCTACAAAACTCATTTTCCACAATTTTGGAGAGAAATAGGTCTCACGCTTCAAATTTGAAAGACAACCTTTCCTTTTACGCTATAATGACTTTAAATGGGTATCATGTTAATTTACTAGTTTTCAAATTTTTCCATGGGTATCAACTTCACCCCTTTTCATTCCATTTATTTATTCTTCTCCTGGATTATGGATATCGTAACTTCGTCTCCCTCCATCTTTTGTCTCCATTGATTTCATTGTTTCCCTTTTCAGTGCAATATTCTTTTGAACATATTAATAATGTATTTACAAATCTGTTTTCTGTAACACCTTCTATAATGTTAAGCTCATCTATTTTTACATCCTTATCAAGCGTGGTTTGTCATCCACTAATGTCTGCCAAAATGTACTTATGAGTTTGTGTATCAAGATGATCTATAGACAATGTAAACGAAAGTCCAGGCCACGTCCCAATTGCTGACAGAATCTTTTGATATTGTACCAGTGAGTATTGTGCCAAGTGAGCAACATGTTGATGATGCCTAATATGTTTGTTTGTTTCTAGCTGAAGAGGACTAAAAAGCCTGATTTTGATGAAAACATACTGCCACTTTGTAGTTTAAATTTTCTCCCTACGACCTATCATGCTTGTTGTTGAAATGTATTTGCACGCTGTCCTTGTATAGTATCTTTTCTCCGTCATGTGTCTATGCCCCTTTTTGTATATCTGCACTTCTGTACATTTCATTATTACTCAGAAATTTCCGATGCATGATGTCAGATTTTATTTAATATGTTGCCATATTATTTTCTTCAAAGCGTTCTTCTTTTATCCTTGAAGTGCATATGTATCCAATTTCAATTATTTTATGGGCATCATGGGTTTTTCTTTTTTCCTTAAGTTTATATTTTGCATTTTAGTTCTTGTTTGATAATCTAATCGGTTATAGGGCAGCAAGCATGGTGCATTGCCGAAAGCCATCTACAATTGTGCTTCTAATATTTCACCTTGTGAGAGGTATGTGCTTAAGAAAGTCAGCATTTTCTTGGTAGAGTAACAAAGAGGTGGTATACTGACTTACGGTTGCAGATTTGTCACTAGTAATAAAATGGATGAAGAAGCTGTTCAAAGACTGGTTCCTGAAATCGCACAACTTAGGAGACTGCACTTCTTGTGGAGCATTGTGGTCCTGGTAAGGGCTTTATTTGGTGCTTTTAGTAGACTTGCATGTTAAAGATTACCCAAAAAGAATTGCATAGGTAAAAGGATTGTTGGGTTGCTTTTTTTTTGCATCTGTTGCTTACATTATTTTGAAGAGCTTTTCATCTTGCTCAGATCAATAGTAAATGCCCTTTTCATGACCTGAAGCCAGCTTCTATTTACTTCGATGTAGAGACTCTCTGTCCATGGGTATTTTATTGTCTTTCCATACACGAGTAAAGCAATCAGCAACTTGACTATTGGTGTAAAATTTTCTGTGTGTATCGTTCCTTTTCCTGAGAAATTAGTCTTGGCAAGCCTAGATGCTAATTGTATATCAATTTCATAATCATAAAGTATGTGGAAAATTTTCAATATGTTTTGGTGCATTTTAGTATAAATGAAACTGAGAATTCTATGTGAGCAATCTAAACGCAAGAATCTAATGTCCTATTCTATATATGAGTTCATCTATTGTGCACTTAAGGTTTAATCACCATTTACTTTTCCTTGGCTGGAAGAGAACACTGAAGCTTAGTATTCCAGTTTACTTTCAGAAACTCAAGTAAGAAAATATTTTACTTAATATATTTGGTGCATACTTCTAAAATTTTTACTATTGGGAACTCATTGATGTCACTGTATATCTTTTAAAGTGGGTTATACTCATAAAAGAAATGGTTGATCTATCCTTACTGTTTGTCAATATATGTGAACTTCAGTGTCTATATGAAGCTGGAAAGGGCAATGAGTTCCACGTGCTAGACTTACTGTGCGAAGCACTTGATCCAGAATTTTATGCATCAAGGGCTCCAGGTTCTTTTACTCAAGAGACTGGACATACAAAAGCATCATCTCCAAATGATTGTTTTACACATCAGCATAAGTTTACCATGAGAAAGAATGGATTTATCTCTCAAGCGTGCGGAAAGTAAGGTAAGAGGGTGTTTTTCAAAAGTATAAATCCTGAAACAATACAAAGGTCTTCAGAGGGAGAGATCTATAATATCTTTCATTTCTTCCAATTTTTGTCATTAGCCTTTGTGTTCTACTATTCTTTCTGTTGCTTTGTAGTTAAGTGCAATATGGAAATTTACAGCCGCTATTAAATTCTGTCATGATCTTTGCATTAACTATATTTTTGCTTTATGAAGCACAGATATGGTAATCTTATATTTGTCACATGAGCATGTTTTTCCATCAGCTGTAAACATTCTTTTCTAGATCATCTTTAGGTGTTGTGTATGCAAACGTTCTTCTGCAACTATTTTCTGAATTTAATCACCTTTTACACTTTTGCCTTTTGTCCATCCACTATGTGTGTTCCCACTTTGAATTTTTGGCATTTGTCTGCTCTAAACTGTTTAAGACATGCACAAACTCTCTAATAAAAAATCTGCAGCACTTGAATTGTATCAAAGACTCGATATTAAGCAGGTGCATTCACATATGAGGATCTGCGTCCCAACCTGCCTGAAGAAGCATAATCATTGTGGTTGCCGTTTGTCCGTTCTAAGCTCTTATAATTAATATCCAATTTGATATAGCCTGCATTGACCTTTTGCCATTTTAAGTCAAGGTGCCAGAAGATGAAAATTTCTTCCTTTTGGAAGATAGAGAAGCGAAACAATATGTGATTATTGTCATTTTTAAGCTTTTCCTCCAGGCTTCCACCCTGATGTATTTTCTGCTTATGTTATTTACAAAATTGAGCTTATTCTATATTTTCTACTTTCCCTAGGATTTATGTAATTAAGCACAGGACGTGATGGAAAAACTAGTATAAAAGAATTCTTGCTCTATGATTGCTGAAACAGATCCAGGATTGAAATTGCACTGCCTTGAAGTTAAAGGGAATAGCAATTGATTCCTAATTTTGCATTCACAACTATGTTCATTTTGCTATGTCATATGTGCATTTTGTTGATTCGCCCTGTGCTATCATCATCATGGGAGTTTGGCATATGTTTCAAGGGATTCGTCAAATCAGATGAGGGAGTGGAATTTTGCTATATCTTTGGTACTTCAGATCGTGCTATTGTAGGTTTTTATATACGGTATTAGCTATCTCATTTACTATCCTCTTGTAGATTTTTATGTACGATTACTATCCTAGTATGACATAAACAATTCTACTTTTCCTTGTTGATGACATTTTTAATTTTAATTTGACTCAGGGATCTTTCTGAATCACACCTTCTTCATTGCTTAAGAGGTGGGAAAGACATACTGCAGATATTATTGAGGTATTAACATAAGTGATTTGCTTGGGCAGGTGGTTTCCTGCTTGCTGAAAAGTTTTTTGTCTAATCAGTCTTAAAATCTTCTTGTTCTTGACCTTATTACATTTGTCTAGCTTGCCCATGTTTGCCTGCAAGGGTCATTATCTTCAACTAATTATACTTTTGTTGACTCAGAAATTATTGGACATAAGTGAATAAGCATGGTGTGAGTGTACATGAATTATATGCTTAAAATTGACTTGATATACCGGTTATTTTGGTCCTTGGTTTTTACACAGCCATATCTGTACTTGGTGGTTATCTATTATGAATTGCTTGCAAAGATCCATTAATCATTTTGTTTTACTAATTTTGGGCTATGGTATCCAGATCTGTTCCCCTATATGTCTTCATATTCAGTCTTCACTGGTGATTCTTTGACCTGGTTCACTTGAATATAAAACAGGCTTTAATAATTACCAAATCTAACTTTATGAACATTATGGTCGCAAGAATAAGAGGTAAAATTTATGTGGCTTGGTCTATTAGAAGCATCCAACTCTCTTGAAGTCATGTTGGTAAATTCCTTGTGTCATAGGATTCTTTGATACTCAGGAGTCCAATACTAGAAAAACTGTGTTTCTGTTCTGATCTAGCCTCATAATTGGATCAAACTCATCTTCAACTAGAGGTCACTTTTGCAGATCCATGAAAAGGTGAAGGAGTTGCAACATATGTTGAAATTTGAAAATTGCCAGCCCAGGTTAAAAAAGATTCTGTGGAGATTGCCAAGTAAGTTTCCTTAATCGTTTATTATTATTTTTTTTTTATTTATTATTATTATTTTTTTATCTAGTGGATGAATTCCATTCTCATTCTTCTTACAGATTCAGTTCCTCTTTATCTCTTCAACATTTTTCAATGCATGAAAAGTAGTCACAGTGGCTTTTTGACAGGATACGTGGACTGCAAAACAAGTCAAATCTAAAGAGATATGAAAAGGGTCAATGATAAAGCTTCCAGCTTTCTTGCATACCTGATTGAGTAAGTGTACCATCTGGCACTATTGGATTTTTCTTTATGATGATTTGTCTGTCCTCTCACTTCAATATCTTTTTTTCCCAATGCAATTCTTACTAGAATGTCAGTTCTCATTGGCAACATGTTTTTGGCTTTACTATATATTTGCTATGTTCCTCTTGCTTGTTCCTGTAGAAATACATGTACAACAACATTACTAGGAGAAAGCACCCAGTTATAAGGTTCAGAAATAAATTAAAGGAGTCCTGATTCCTTAAATCTGAAATAAAAGCTGAATTACAAGAATCAGGGACAAATGTAGGAAACTTCTCTCCAAGTTTATCCTTCTGCAAGATACCCAATTCTTCAGGAGCTTGAATCCATTTATAGTCCTGCCGCTGCCTGCCTTACCTGGCTGTATAGCCCACTGCCTTATTAGCTTTGAGCATATGCTTGACTTCACATAATTCATGCGGTTCAGGAGCATCCTCCCTTCTATATTTGCTATACCATTACAAATTTCTTGCTAAGAAGTGCCTAAGGCACTTGATAAAGACCCTAAACATAGTAGGAACAGTTTTCAATACACATTAAAATAATGAATGTTGAAATCACTTTATTTTCCTCAAAATGTGTAAAACAACAGGCCAATTTGCAAGACATGGTTGATAGCCCTTATCAAGCTCCCTAAGGGCACTTTTCAACAACAGTGATGTATGTTTGCATAATGAATGTAAACAATTCAAGCTTATGACACAAACTTATATGTTTTTACTTCTTTGTAATTTCACATGTTGCATGTGCCATCATATTCAATTGTTCCGTTATTTTTTTATTTTTTAATCTTTTTTTGCAATTTTTATTGGTAATTTTTATTGAATGGTTGCCAGATTGACACATCCACAAGCTGCCAGAAGCACTTTCAATCATCCAATCACATGAGGCTTTAATGTGTGTAGTAATGTCCAAGATGTAGATACAAAGACAAAAGGAATAAACTAAACATCCAAGTGACATGTTGCTCACTTAATGTGTGAATTAACTATACCATCGTCAAACATGCTTTAATTTTATATATCAGATATTATTTTGCCATGGGAAATTGTCCAAGTGAAAGCTTGAAAACATTGTGCAATGTGAAATTTCCTACCAAGCCTATTCCTCTCTTGTTTACCTTCTCCATTTTTCTGAACCTTGGACCATTACGCCCCACATTCTAGTCATCTCCACCATACAAAAGTCCAAGGATCAAAGAAAAAAATACTACTATTGATATATCTGGAGCACATTACTCCAATAAAAGATGGCAGCAATCCATCGACTACAATGTTTATGAAGGTGCCTGTTGCCTCACAAAAATATTCTTCTGTTATTGTTGGATTGGTCTTCAATCTTGTTCTTGATTGACTTTTACATTGTTCTTGTATTAATAATGAACTTACATACGCATAACTGGAAATCTTATAATGGAAACAAAATCACATAAAATTTGCACAAAGTTAGAAGCTAGAAGCTCATTCCTGGGGAGAAATAGTTTCTTGAGATAACTCTCTCGCTTTTAATCATGTATCTTTCTACCATTCCCTTGATTTGAGTTTGCATTGAATTTTTCTCTTCTTATGTAGTCTTGAGCATTGAATAACAATATGATCTGACCACAAACATCTTCTTCCAGCAAATGATTTTTTTTAATTTTATCTTGCTGTTGAAGTACATGTGAGCAATACATGTTTGAATATCTTTTGCTGAATAAACTGTTCAAGAATACTCAATTTC